>NW_026652293.1:52655493-53047324 GCF_009828535.3 Hylobates moloch
ATATAATCTATATGATATATATCATATATAAGATTATATAGAATATATAATATATATAAGATTATATATCATATAGATAATATATATAAGATCATATGTATATCATAGTTAGGTCTTCTTGTTGAATTGAGCCCTTGTTATTATATAATGGCCTTCTTTGTCTTTTTATGTTTATTGTTTTAAAGTTTGTTTTGCCTGAAATTAGAATAGCAGCTCCAGCTTTTTCTATTTTCCATTTCCTTGGTATATTTTTCTCCATCTCTTTCTTTGAGCTTATGTGTGTCACTGCATGTGAGATGGGTCTCCTAAAGACAACATACCATTGGATTTTGCTTCTTTATCCAACTTGCCACACTGTGCCTTTTAACTGGGGCTAGCCCATTTACATTCAAGGTTTGTATTGATATATGAAGACTAGATTCTGTCATTGTGTTATTATTAATAGCTGGTTATTATGCAGACCCGTTTGTGTGGTTGCTCTATAGTTCCACTGGTTTCTGTATTTAAGTGTGTTATTGTAGTGCTTAGTAATGGTCTTTCCTTTCTATATTTAGTACTTCCTTTAGTACTTCCTTCAGGACGTCTTTTAAGGCAGATCTAGTGGTAATAACTTTCCTTAGCATTTGCTTGCCCGAAAGGGGTCTTATTGTTGCTTCACTTATGAAGCTTAGTTTCAATGAATATGAAATTATTTGTTGTAAATTATTTTATTTAAGATATTATTTAAGAATGCTAAATATAGGCCCCCAATCTCTTCTGGCTTGTAGGGTTTCTGCTGACAGATCTGCTGTTAGCCTGATGGGGTTACCTTTGTAGGTGACCTGCCCCTTCTCTTTAGCTGCCTTTAACAATTTTTATTTCATTTTGACCTTGGAGGATCTGATGACTATGTGTCTTGGAGATGATCTTCTTGTGAAGAGTTTTTCAGGGGTTCTCTGCATTTCCTGAATTTGAATGTTGGCCTTTCTAGTGAGATGAGGGAAATTTTCATGGATGATATCTTAAAATATGTTTTCCAAGTTGCTTACTTTCTCTCCCTCTCTTTCAGGGACACTAATGAGTCATAGATGTGGTCTCTTTACATAATCCCATGTTTCTCAGAGATTTTTTTCCTTTTTCTTTACTGTTTTTTCTTTATTTTTGCCTGAGTGAGTTATTTTTGAGATCCAGTGTTTGTTCTCTCAGATTCTTTCCTCAGCTTGGTCAATTCTGCTATTAATTCTTTGATTGTATTCTGAAATCCTTGGAGTAAGTTTTTCAGCTCTATCAGATCAGGTTGGTTCTTTTTTAAAATGATAATTTTGTCTTTCATGTCCTGTATCATTTTATTTTTATTCCTTAGAATCTTTGTATTGGGTTTCAACTTTCTCCTGAATCTCGATGATCTTCATTCCTATTCATATTTCGAATTCTGTTTCAGTCCTTTCAGCCTCTTTAGCCTGGTAAAGAACCATTGCTGAGAAACTAGTGCAGTTGTTAAAGGTAAGAAGACACTCTGGCATTTTGAGTTGCCAGAGTTCTTGTGCTGGTTCTTTCTCATCTTTGTGGGCTGATGTTCTTTTATTTTTTGAAGTTGTTGTCCTTTGAATGGGTTCTTTTTTTTTTTTTTAACCTCTTTTATGTCCTTGGGGGTTTGACTGTGGTGTAAGGCGAGTTGGTTGACTGGATTTGTTTCCGGAATGGTTTAGGGGGCCAAGCCTCAGCTCAGGATTCCTGGGCTGCATCCTCTAACTCTGGGGAGCTGGTATCGGGCACCTGGCTTTGTTCTCTGTCCCCTTGAGGTTAGGGATCTACTGTACTGTAGAGGCTGAGGTGTTCCCAGACCACTGGTCACAACATTCTGATGGGTGGTGCCAGCCAAAGTGCTTCATTGAGTGATGGTAGTGGGATCTGTGATCATTTGCAAGTACCACCAACAGCAGCAGCATGGCAGGGTGTACCTTTGTTGACTGAGGTGTGGCACTGGCAGGCACATGGTTGCTGGCCTCCATCAGGGTGTTTGCAGTGGCGGTGGTGACAGTGACATGGGAGAGGGGTGTGGGGCTTCTGGCATCCATGGGTGTGTTTGCACCAGCAGTGGTGGTGGCACGGGGGCAGAGCACTGGCAGGTGTGGGGCTGGCACCTTCCATGCATGTGTTCAGGCCAGTCAGCCACTGTTTTTGACACTTGGGATACTGCCCTGAACAAGCAGAAGAAAGTTTCTTCCTCTGTAACAGGAATCCCTAGTTGATCATTTTGGGCCGTTTCCAACTTTACACATTGTAACTATGAATCTTTCCTGTGCCTATAATTATTTCTTAGTTATATATTACTAGAAATGCTTGTATATTATCAAACAGTACAAACATTTTTCAGGCTTTTGGACAAATATGCTAAATTACCTTCCAAAAGGTTTACATTTATATCACACACCACAAATGAACAGCATGACTATTTCAACAGCCCCTGACAAACGGTATCCTCCTTTCTCCTTCCATTAAGATAATAAAATCAATCCTTGACTAAGCTACCAAAATAAGAGTACACAGGTTTAATTCAGATATATAACCAAAAATAAGCTCTTGTTTTCAGCCTCAGTACATTTATATTTAATGTAAGAAATTTAAATATACCCTTAATCATTATTTCTTAACAGTATATCTAAAAACTTTAGATAGTCCTTTATACAAAGATTTCATTTAAAAACAGTGCAACTACAGTAATAATAATAAGAAGAAAACAAAATTTCTTGGGCAAAATTAGGTCATTCTCATATTTTGGGGAAACTAGAAACCTGGCTGCCTTATACAAGCAGTGATTCATTAATACTAATTGGTGCTTTTTTTTCCATGCAAGACAGAAAACTGTTCTAGATCCTAATCATTCCTTATTTCAGTAACAGCAGGCTGTATTTAATCTGCTACTCAACTCTTCAGTTACAGAATCAGCTGACCTATAATTAAAAGACATTTAAGTCTTAGAGGGAAAGAAAAACAAATCTTAATGACAAACAGATAGCAGAAATTCCCAACCATGCTTCCCTCACCTTGGGTCCTCCTACTTCTGCAATCCTGCTGTCAGCTTCACTCAATTCTTTTCAGAGAAATGGAAAAACTTCTCCTTCATCACTCTAAAATTAAAGAATAAGAATGAGCATGTGACATTCACAATTACACGAATGTCTAAATACGTTAAGATGGAGTTATAATTTTCTCTTTATATTTAATATTAATTGTGTCTTTGAATATAAAATTAATACATATTTATGTGAGAATTTTGAAAAATATAAAATATGTAAGAAGAAGTAAAAAGCCTTGCTGCAGAGAGGTATACACTATTAATAGTATACTGTGTTTTCTTTCACTCTTTTTGCTATATTTACATCTTTTTTTTTTTTTTTTTTGAGATGGAGTTTTGGTCTTGTTTGCCCAGGCTGGAGTGCAATGGCGTGATCTCGGCTCACCACAACTTCCGCCTCCCTGGTTCAAGCAATTCTCCTGCCTCAGTCTCCCGAGTAGCTGGGATTACAGGCATGCGCCACCACTCCCAGCTAATTTTGTATTTTTAGTAGAGACGGGGTTTCTCCATGTTGGTCAGGGTGGTCTCGAACTCCCGACCTCAGGTGATCCGCCCGCCTCTGCCTCCCAAAGTGCTGGGATTACAGGTGTGAGCCACCATGCCCGGCCCATACTTTTGTATTAAACATACACATACAATTTTGTTAATGGTTAGAAAATTAAGGCAAGATTGTGAGTTGAAAAGCACACAGGTTCTACAGCTGGACTGCGTGGGGAAAAATTCTGATTCTGTCTCTTTTTACATGTGTGTCTTTGGGCCAGTCACTTAACCTCTCTGAGCTTCAGTTTCCTCACCTGTAAACTGGTAATAAAAATAGCACATATCACATGAGGATATTTTACAGAATGAATAAGATAAATATCTGTCATGTAATAAACAGTCAGCAAGTGTCAGCTACAGTAAAGCTTTTTAATTTGATTTTTTTCCAATTGAAACATATCACCGTCATTGTCTCTGTAACTAAAAAATGCTAAGAACATCACTTTAAATAGGTCTATAATATCCTATTACATGGGTGTTCTGTGTTGAAAATTTCCCTTATTGGACATTTTAGATAGTTTTCATTTTTTCACTTCTATAAATAGTATTGTTGTGAACCTCCAATGATTATCATCTCTGATTATAAGGGGACTTATTATATTTTGAAATACTGAATTAAAAGGATTAAACTTTTAAAGCTCCTTGACACATATTTCTCAAGTGACTTTCAAAAGTAAGTTCTCCTCTCCAGTAAGCTGTACAGTCTCTGGTTTACCATATTTTGTTTCATTTTGTTTTGTTTTTTGAGACAGAGTCTCGCTCTGTCGCCCAGGCTGGAGTGCAGTGGCGCGATCTCGGCTCACTGCAAGCTCCACCTCCCGGGTTCACGCCATTCTCCTGCCTCAGCCTCCTGAGTAGCTGGGACTACAGGCGCTTGCCACCATGCCTAGCTAATTTTTTGTATTTTAGTAGAGATGGGGTTTCACCGTGTTAGCCAGGGTGGTCTCTATCTCCTGACCTCGTGATCCACCCGCCGCCTCAGCCTCCCAAAGGGCTGGGATTACAGGCGTGAGCCACCGCGCCCGGCCTGGTTTACCATATTTAACAATGCTGGTGACAATCATATGTCAACATTTTTGATTGATTGGATATGTGAAAAATGTATTTTACTGATCATTCAATTAGAAATTATTTTATTATTAAAGAAACTAGACATGTTAAATCACTTCAGAGTGTATTTCTACCACGTATTCTTGTGAATTGTGCAGTCACTCGTGTTCCTTGCTCATTTTTCTGTAGTAGTGTTGTTTTATCTTATTGATTGTTCAGTGAGATTTATTAAGCAAGCGTATTGCTATTTTTCAATTAAATACTACAAAATATTTTTAGTGCCTTTTGTCTTTAAACTTTGATTTTGGTCTTTTTGAGGTAGTGAGTTTTAGATTTTCAGGTAGTTCAAACTATTCTTTTTTTCTTTCCTTTGTGGTTTCTTCCTGTTTTCCATGCTTCAGTGGCCTTTATCATCAAACTTGTTTTAACCACCTCTCAGAAACAACCAACACAATTCATCAGTGTCATGAAGAGTTGTTTCTCATGCAACAAATATGACAACAAGAAATTCTCATTTTTATACAAATAAGAAAGCATACATTTCCATTAGTAAGTTCATATTTGTCAAGACAGATCCAGGATTTCTTTTCACCTTGCTAGTATCTTCATGATATTTACTAGTTATGGTGGCCAATTAGAGTGAACTATGTCAACCTCCAAATATAAATTTCTTTGTAGAATTTCTCCTTTGAGAATTTTTATAATAAAAAAGACCCCAATTTGTTTTTCTAATAATGTTAAGAATGAAGTTGATAATGCTATGTCTAAGAATAGTTCTTGAATAAAAGAATGGCCTAGATTAAAAACAAAAGTGCACTTGTTAGCACCAATAGATTTATAATAACTTAATGGAATGAGACATTGTAAATAATGTTGAGACTCAGCAAGAGTTCCATGGCGAAAACAGCTGTGACTGACTTGTCAAGGTTGTCCTGGGAATGTGAAGTAAGGGAGTGGCATGTGTGTCCAGTGGATATCCTCTTATTGGTTCCTTTTAGAATCTGTTATATTTCTATGGTTTTATAAAGAAAAGTTGTTTTTGTTTTGTTTTATAATGAATTAATGCTTTTAAAAATCCTAGACAAAAACAAACAATCAAAAAGCTCCCATGAGCTATACTCTTCTCCAACCAGCATTGGGGTACTCAATATGTGGCTTTTTGAGACTCATACACTTCCCTAAGCCTCTTTCTGGGTATTTTCAGGTCTTATTAAAACAAGGACTCTCTTACTTCAAGTGTTAACTTCTCTGTCAAAATGGCAAATGCAGTTTCTCAAATGAATTTTAGTAGCTATTTAGTGGGTTGTTAGATTACAGATCGTATGTCAGAATGATGCCATGTGAGTCTAGGGCGCACTTAGAAAATACATCCCTGGGTGAAGGAGTCAGGAAGGAATAGACTAGTGTTGGAAAATGCCTTGAAATCAAGTAGGATACCCAGATGATGCTAAAACCATCTTTACAATATCTCCTTCAGGTAGTGGTCTCCCACAGGCTTGAACACCACCAGATACTATGAGCTCTCATGCTACGATAACTTGCATTTCTAAAACACCTGCCTTTACACAACAACCCTGAAAAGGGAATATTTTTTTCCTATTTAAAGATGGGAAAATTAGCTCAGAGTAGTCAAATGGCTGAACCAGTAATTAAAATCAAGTATGTACTACATTAAAAAATGATGCTGTAACTCCCAGTGTTACCACAAACTTGAACCCCCAAATTTATGAAAGAATACATTTCTTCTCTATTTGCTTAAGAATCTTGTTCAATAAATCAAAATTTATTTTACTGATTTGAATAAACTGAAAGATAAATCAATTATGCTTCATAAAAGGCAGTATTTTTTAATTTTCAATCAGCTCAGGAAGTGTTTCTACTTTATCCTCCAATATACTCATTTGACCTGTTAATATTGTTGCAAAATCAGTCTTATCTTACTTTAATGACTAGCCAAGACTAATCTGAGTTGTTGTATTGATTGCCTATGTAAAATCTGCTAAAAGATTTGAGAAGCATTTTAAGCTTTTAAATAAGTGAAGCATCTCTAAGTTGCCTCAATCTTACTCACTTATTGAATTAGCATGGAAAACTCTATGAAGACATGGAATAATTTAGTTCCTTAATATTTCCTCACAAACTAGAATTTAAATACTATTCTCTCCATGTTAGCTGATAGGTGCATTCTACAATATGCCCACATAGTTTGTATGTCATTCTATACTTCTGAAAAACTATAGTTTGGCCCACAGCTAGATACTAGCAAAAGGAAATTGAGGAGTAAGGCTTGTAATGACCAGTTTTCTCATGAAACTGCCTTTTTGTAGTTATCAAATGAAGATTTCCTAACAAGTGATTTAGAGAAACATTTGCCAAGTTTAGAACCTACTCAAACCTTGTTGATTTCAAGTTCTGGCCCAAACTGTAGTCATTGGTTTTGTTGGCAAAATAGGACTTTCTGTTTCTTAGAAAATCAGCAATAAAAATCTTTTTGGACATTTAAATTGCTTTACAAAACATTTTGATGAGTTAAGTATAAATGAAATAGAAACATAAGGCTTACATTTCCCTTAAACACATAAGAGATTGTAAATAAGGGGAAAATGTTCATGGAAACATATTTGGGAATATGCTGAAACTTTGAAAAATACTTAGGGACACTTGATGAGCCCAAGTGCAGCTGGATCTTGCTCAGCCATGACTCCTTTTTTTTTTTTAAAAAAAGATAATGGATTATAAAGAAAAACATATATTAATAATTCACATAAGGGATGATAGCAATGGAAGAAAAAAATCCCTCTGCATTACTTATCCAGATGGAAAAATTCTGACAGGCTTGAAAAAATAAAACATGAGAAAACTGAAAAGTTTTATCTCTCACATAACACAGTTGCTTTTCCTGCAAAACACAACAGAATTACAAAATCCAGATGATTAAAAATGTGCAGGAATAACTGAGTATCAGGTATGGCTGTCAAATTGAATTGGTTTTTATTCTCAAACTGATCTGAAAACTAGAACTTTTCACATTGGTACACATGGGAGATTATACACATATACATACACGTAGAGAGGGAGAGAAAGAGAGAGAATCTAGAATTTAAAACCTTTAAAGAAAACACAATTAAAGATGCTTAAAATATCCACTGGGTGCAGTGACACGTTTGTTATACAGGAGGCTGAGTCAGGAGGATTGCTGGAGCCTAGGAGTTGGAGTCCAACCTGGGCAACATATTGATACCCCTATCTCTAAATTAATAAAAATAACAAAATAGAATAGAATTTTTAAAACCCTCTTAATCTGTACCTGTGTAAGAATAAAGCAGTAAGAAAATCTGATGTTTGGACCTATCCCAAATGTCTTCTTACTTGAATCAATGCAAGGTTCATGCTTTCAAATAACTGTAGACTTGATAAGTTACAATGAAAACTTTGATGAAAAGCCTCATATTGGTAATTCTTAAATCAGGATTGCAAGTCCTTGGATTGCAGTGACCTGTTCTTTGGGAAACTCTTAAAGGATATTTAATGAATTAACATTCTCAAATATCATGTACACAGAGCAAGTTCAAATTTCCTCCCTGAAATAAACCACAGCTTAGTTGAAACTAATATAGCTCATTCACTCTTGTATTCACTCATTTAATATATAATTATTTGCACCCACTACTGGTGCTAGTCACTATATTAGCTAGCCATTAAAAAAATACACAGTATGATCTCTGTGGTATAATAAAAATATATATATGGTCTTTGTTTCTAGTTCCTGGCACAGAGCTTCTAAACCACTTGGAATTTTCTGAGTGATAAAAATGTCTTCTATTATTCATAGTGACCCTGTTTGTAACATACCTGAGCTTAGGCTATCAAACTGACTCACGGTGGGGTCTTAGACAGTTTCCAGGGAGAAACTGGCCACTCCAGAAATAATGCCAAGCCCTTGAATATAGAGTTGAAACTTTCAGCACCACTTTCTGGCCTCCAGGAAAGAGAAGGGGGCTGGTGATTGATCTCAAATCACATGGCCAATAATTTAGCCAATCATGCCTATGTAACAAACATCCAGATAAAACTCCGAAACAACTAAGTTCAGGAAGCCTCTGGGTTGGTAAAATCATTGATGTTCCAGGAAGGTGATATGCCTACAGAAGACATGGAAGCTGTGTATCCCCTTTGCTTCCTCAATAAATATCTTGCCGCATCTGTATCTTCCATTTGGTTATATGATACAGTGCTTTCAATGACTTCTGTAAGTTCTGTGAGTGTTTCTAGGAAATCATCAAAACCGAAGGTAGGTCACGGGATCCCTTGAATATGGTCAGAATGACAAATAGCCTAAAGACGCTGGACTTGCAGCTAGTATTTGAAGTGAGGACAGTCTTATGGTGGACTGAGCCCGTTAACCTGTGGGGTCTGTGCTGACTCCAGGTAGTTGGTGTTAGAATTGAATTGAATTGTTGGACACTCAGCCTGTATAAGAAAATTACTGTTGAACATACCCTCAAGAGCTTCCAGTTTAGTAAAGGTGACAGACACATTCCTTGAGGAAGAGAAAACTACAAACCAGTCTCACATGTGAAGATCAATTTGATAATCTTAAGTGAAATATTAGCAAACAACTAGCAGCACATCAAGAATCCCACATTCTACTTAAGAAGGGTTCATTCCAGGAAAGCAAAGGTGATTTGAACTAAGGAAATTCATTAATGTAATCAATTTTATTAGCAGAGACAAGGATAAAGATCATATGATATATTCATAAATGTGAACAGGCATTTAACAAAAATTCAATACACATTCATGTTAAAAATTCAATCATATATATTAATGCAATATATATTTTACATATCAATGTAAAATGAGTTTAACGTGAATATTCATTAATGTTAAAAGGGCATTCAGTTCAATTATATATCTTTTCTTACATGCTGAGTTAATTTGTGTGTATACATATTTTATGTATGTGTGCACATATGTATATATATGCACAACTAATATATATCAATACCAAAGAAAATTACCAATCATGGAAAAAGGTACAAAACTACAACAGTTAATGAGGATAAACATCAATAAGTCAAACGGATCCAGAAAAAAAATTTTATTAAATTTGTAAATTAATTTAGGAAGAATTTTTGTCTTTATGATGTTGAGTATTACCATGCAAGAACGTATTTCACCTATTTCTTCAAGCCTACTTTGTGTCATTCATTGTGTCATACGTATATGTATGTATTTATGTATTTTTCAACCACAAGGCCAACATCTTATTTAATATACAGACACTGGATTTTTTTTCCAATAATGTCAAAGAAAATAAGGATGTTCATTATATTTACTTTTATTTAATATTGTATAGATATAATAGCTAATGTAAATAGCCAAAAGAAAGTAAAGGCATAAAAGTTAGAAAAAGGTAAAATTATCTCTACTTGCAGATGATATGATGGCATATATAGAAAAACCTGAAAGTATCAATTCAGTACTAATATAAGCAAAATAATGTAGTAAAATAAGGAGTTATAAAATTACAAAAATTAGTAGTCTTCAATATATTAAAACCATGAAAGAAGATATAATGGAAGAAATGCTCCATTCTCTCTTGTCGCCCAGGCTGGAGTGCAATGGCATGATCTCGGCTCACCGCAATTTCCACCTCCCGGGTTCAAGCGATTCTCCTGCCTCAGCCTTCCAAGTAGCTGGGATTACAGGCATGCACCACCATGCCTGGCTAATTTTGTATTTTTAGTAAAGAAGGCATTTATTTAGTATTTTGGTCAGGCTGGTCTTCCTAATTTACAAATTTAATGAAATATTTTTTCCTTATCAGTTTGATTTATTGATGTTTATCTTCATTAAATGTGGTAATTTTGTGCCTTTTCCCATGACTGGTAGTTTTTGTGTATTGATATATATTAGGTGTGAATATTTTGGGGGTACACATGACATTTTTATACATGTATAGGATGTGTAATTATCAAATTAGGGTAATTGAGATATTGTTGCCTCAAATATTTACTTTAGTTTTGGGAACACTACAAATCTCTTCTTGCTATTTTGAAATATACAGCAAATTGTTGTTAACACAACCTTAAACATGCCATTGAGCTTATCTTTCCCCTTTGGGGCTAGACAAATAAACTATAAAGTTCATTAGATAGAATAAAAAAAGCAAGAATAGCTAGGAAATCCCAGAAAAATAAAAGCAAGAAATGAAGAATAACTTAACCAGATATTAAAGCATATCACAAAGCCTTTATAGTTAAAATAATGCAGTATCAGTACATAAATACACAGACCATTGTAACAGAGAAAACAATACATTGATCACTTATGCAATCAAGAAAGGCATTATTGCAAACCACTGATGACAAGGTGTATTATTTTATATATATAATATATATAACTGGATAGCGAATGAGAAAGAAAATTAGATTCCTTTTTTTTAAGAAGGGAAGCACATTTTATTTGTAGTGAACAATAATTCTAATTGAGTTGAATTCTATTACTGTTGATCTTAGAAACTATAGAGGCTTTACATATTTCTCAGATGCATAATATAATCTGTAAGGTGATTACTATGTGGAGAAAAACAAGGATAAAAGAAACCAAAACTGGAAATGGTGCATGATAAAGGAAACCAGAAGTGAGTATATTCCCACTAATTTTGAAATTAGAACAAAAAAAATTAACTTCAGTTTGTTTAGCATAAGAGCATTTGCATTGCAGGCTTTTTGGTATGTAAGATAATGCCTGCAAAGTTCTAGTATTGTGCTCAGTAAAAGTAATATTATTGTTGGATTTCATATCCCCCGAAATTCCCAAAATGATACATATATATAACTCCTGACAGATTAACATAATATACATGTATTTACATTTTTATTTTTAAAAATCAATTTACTCCAGATACTGAGATCCTCTTATAATTTATTTTCACTTTTATATAAACTTTTTATTTTATAATAGATTGGAACTTACAGAAGCATTGAGAAGATAGGACAGAGGGTTCAATGTACTCCACACGCCATTCCCCTAATTATTAACATCTTATGTTAGAATGGTAGATTTATTACAATTAATAAACCAATATTAATACATTTTTATTAACTAAAGTCTATGCTTTATTCGGCTTTCTTTAGTTTTTACCTAGTATTCTTCCTTCTTTTCCAACATCTCATATAGGATGTCACATTACATTTAGTTATCATGTCTCTACGCTTCTAGAGTGTTTCAGACTTTCCTTGTTTTTGATGACCTTGACAGTTTTGAGAAGGCATTTGAAGAATGTCCTTCAATCAAGATTTAAATTGTTTTTCTCATGCTTTGACTGACGCTATGTGATTTGTCAGGAATGATTAAAAAGCTAAAGTATTTCTTTTCATTACATCATATAAAGTGTATATACTATTAATGTGAATTCTCACTGTTGATGTTAATCTTGACCACCTGGCTGATGTAAAGTTTGCCTTTTTCACTGTAAAGTTAATATTTTTTCCCCTTTCCATACTAGACTATTTAGAAGAAAGTGTCTATGTACAGCCCACACTGTAGGAGTGGGGAGTTAAGCTCCACTTCCTAGAGGTCAGAGTAACTACTTTATATAAATTATTTGGACTTATTCTGCATGGCAGGTTTGTTTAATTTCCCCAATTCCTTATTTTATCAATTATGTATTTATATTAGTATAGACTCATAGATATTTATCTTATACTTTTCTTGAGAATTCAATACTCTTTCATTTATTTCATTGCTTCAATTGTTCCAGCTCTGGCCATTGGAGCTCTTTCAGTGGGCTTCTGTGCTCCATTGACATATCTCCATCATTGTGGGATTTTCTTTTGTTTGGCCCTTTTTTGTTTCTGGCACTACAAAATGCTCCAGGCTTATCTTGCATATTTTTCTGTCCCAGTCCTGTGAATAACCAATGTAAATGAATCACCAGTGTAAACAGTCATTTCACCAAGGAACTCTGGTTCCCTTTTTACTGGAAATTGCTATTAAAAAACAAGATCTGGGTACTGGGTGGTACGCTTATTTCTACTGGGGTATCATTGCTTCTAAGTCCTCTTAGCTGAAAAAGTAAGAGAAACATGCGTATACCAACCCATATATATTTCTTCTTTTTTTTGAGACGGAGTCCCGCTCTGTCACCAGGCTGGAGTGCAGTGGTGCAATCTCAGCTCACTGCAACCTCCTCCTCCTGGGTTCAAGCAATTCTCCTGCCTTAGCCTCCCGAGTAGCTGGGACTACAGGCACGGGCCACAATGTCCAGCTAACTTTTGTATTTTTAGTAAAGATGGGGTTTCACCATATTGGCCAGGATGGTCTCGATCTCTTGACCTCATGATCCACCTGCCTCAGCCTCCCAAAGTGCTGGGATTACAGGCATGAGCCACCGCACCTAGCCCCAACCCATATATATTTCTATGTGTAACCATCTGTATCTGTAATTAGCTAATCATGATTTCATACTGCTGTCTCCAACTGTAATCCATTACCACAGGGATGATTATACCCTCATCCTCTTGCTTATTTTTAAGGTTGCACTCCAACAGCAAGAAGCCTGGCTCCTACTCTCTTCTATCCATTTACTTAATTGTTCAATTGCAATGTATATGTATAAAAGTATCAGAACTCCTCATTTGTATTTCCCTAGGAAACCACTGTATCAACTAGAGTACAGTGCTTTATGTAGAGTTTCTTTAGCTCTTATTCTCACATACTACTCAGTTCCAAAATTACTCAGGTCAGCACCTTTTTGCTTACCCACTTCAGTAAGTTTGTCTTATACATTTACAATGGAGTTGGATTGCTTTGTCACATTCTGCATTTCATTCTGGTATCCTGCAACCTATCAAACGATTCTTTGAAAGTTTGCACAGATTAAGTTGATACGGGTTTTGACAAATGCATATTGCTATTTATTCACCATTACAGTATTACACAGAAGAGTTTCACTACCCTTAAAAATCTCCTATACTTCACCCACGTTTTTTGTCTATCATTAGTTTTGAAAAGTTGTCAGCCGGGCGCGGTGGCTCACGCTTGTAATCCCAGCACTTTGGGAGGCCGAGGCGGGCGGATCACGAGGTCAGGAGATCGAGACCACGGTAAAACCCCGTCTCTACTAAAAATACAAAAAATTAGCCAGGCGTGGTGGCGGGCGCCTGTAGTCCCAGCTACTCGGAGAGGCTGAGGCAGGAGAATGGCGTGAACCCGGGAGGCGGAGCTTGCAGTGAGCCGAGATTGCGCCACTGCACTCCAGCCTGGGCGACAGAGTGAGACTCCGTCTCAAAAAAAAAAAAAAAGAAAAAGAAAAGTTGTCATCTATTTTTACTTCAAATATGTACTCTGCTCCTTCTTTCTTATTTTGGTGTTTCAACTATACATATGTTATAATTTCAAATTGCCTCATAATTTTTGGATATGCTGTTCTGGTTTTATTGTCTTTCTTTTTTTCTTCTCAATTTAGGAAGTGTTTATTAACATTACTATATCTTCAAACACATCGAGTCTTTCTTTGCCCATGTGCAGTCTATTAAGGAGCCTATCAAAGACATTCTTTTTAATTTTTTTAATTTTTTACTTTTTTAAATTTATTTTTTATTTGTAAAGATGGTGTCTTGCTATGTTGTCCAGGCTGGTCTCAAATTTCTGGCCTCAAGTAATCCTCTAGCCTCAGCCTCGCTTATTTCTGTTACAGTGTTTTTTATTTCTAGCATTTTAAAAAATTCTTTCTTTGAGTTTACATATTTCTGCTTACATTACCCACCTGTTCTTACATGTTGTATACTTTTTTCACTAGATCCTTTATTATATTAACTTTAGTTATTTTGTTCCTTCCCTGAAAATTGCAACATCTGCTTCATAATAAAGCATGGTTCTGATATTTGATTTCTCTTCAGACCATTTTATTTATTCCCGTTTGTCATGCTTATAATTTTTGTAAACTAGATCTGTTGTTTCAGGTAATAGAGATTGAGGTTAATAAGGTTTTAGTGTGAGGATTTTATTTCCTTCTTTCTACTTACTCAGAGTTTAAGTTGCTCCTTTTTTCCAAGCTTCATAAAGTGGAAGCTTATATTATTGATTTTGAACATTTGTTTTTTCAAACATACACATTTCAACCTATATACTTTTTCTAAGTAATGTCTTAGCTTCATCTTGCAAATTTTGGTATAGTTGTATTATTCAGTTAATCATATTTTTTAATTTTCTTAATTGTTTCTTTTTTATCTGTAAATTGTTTAGAAGTGTGTTGACTAATCTGCAAATACATGAAGATTTTCTATATATCTTAATGTTATTAAATTCTGAGTTAATTCTATTAACTTAGGGAACTCACTCTCTATGATTTGAGTCTTTTGAATTTTACTGAAACAGCTAAATATAGTCTTTCTTGTCGAATGTTCTATATCTACATAAAAAGAAAGTTGCAATAGTGTTCTGGAATTCTCAATTAGTTGATGACATTACCCAAATCTTGTATATTCCTACCACTTTTTTCTTCTTCTAGTTCTACTAATTACTTAGAGAAGGGTGCTAAAGTCTTTAATAGATACAGTTGATTTGTTTAACTGTAGATATGTAAACTTTTGTTTCATATATATTTAAGTTCTATTATTTTGTTATACAGTTGACCCTTGAACAATATGAAGGTTGGGACACTGACTCCTAGTACAAGTGAATATCCATGTATAAATTTTGACTCCTCCAAAACTTTACTAATGACTTACTATTGACTGGAAGCCTTACCAATAACATAAACAGTCTATTAACATGGATTTTGTGTTATATGTATTATAAACTATATTCTTACAATAAAGTAATCTAGAAAAAAGAAAATTATATTAAGAAAATCATAAGGAAGAGAAAGCATATTTACTATTCATTAAGTGGAAGTGGATTCTCATAAAGGTTTTCATCCTCATCATCTTCATATGGAGTCAGCTGAGGAAAAGAAGGAGTTTGTCTTGCTGTCTCAAAGATGGCAGAGGAGGGAAAAAAGTCTGCATAGAAGTGGACCCACATAGTTTAAACCCATGTCTTTCAAGTCAAAATTGCAATAATTTTGTTGAGTTGATCTTTTCAATATTGTGAAATGACTCTCTTTATCTTTGATAATACGTTTGTCTTAATGTCTCCTTCTTTCTTGATATTTGTATGGTAATTATTTTACTATCTTTTTACTTTCAACCTATATATGTCTTTATACAAAAAGGATATCTGTTTTAGAAAACATACAGCTGAATATTGCTCCCATATTCAGACTGATATCTCTTTTAATTGTAACAATTTATTTACATTAGTTATTAATTTACTTTGGTTATTAGTTAGTTATTGATATGATTGGGATTAAATCTACATCTTGCCTTTGGTTTTCAATTTGTCCCTCTCTTTTTAAATCTTTTTCTCTTTTCTTAGGATAATCAGCATCTTTTAGAATCCCACGTTTTTATCTATTGACTTTTTAGACATATCACTGTGTATTATATTTTCAGTTGTTTCTCTTGGAGAGCAATATGCATACTTAAATTATCACAGTCTACCCAGTATTAAGATTGTAATACCTCATAAACACATAAAAACATTAAAACAATATAAATCAATTTATAGTCCCTTTTATAATTCTCACTGTTATTGTTATATATTTTGCTACTATATACAGATATCAATATACAGATATATAAATGTGTTACATATATACATATTTTTCTGTTTATATCTTATTAGAAATACACTGTTATTATTTTTGCTTTAATAAGCCAATCAACTTTTAAGAAATTTAACAAAAAATAGTAGTTTAAAAATATTTTCTTTCCAGTGTTCACTTTTTTGGTACATTTATCTGACATAATTTCCTTTTAACCTAAAATTTCCTTTTAGCACTTCTTATAGTACAAGTGTGCAACAATTCTTTAGATTTTTTTCTTTTAATGCAAACATGGTACTTCATCCTCTCTTCATTTTTGAAGGATATTTTTTCTGGATATAAAATTACAGGTTGACAGGGTTTTTTATTGTTTGGGGTTTTTGTTTGCTTTTTGGAGGGTGGTAGCTTAAAAATATAGCTCTGTTTTATTCTGAATAGAATGTTTCTCATGAGAGATCAGCCAAATTCTTACCATTGTTCCCTTGCAGGTAGGATGAAATAAGTACCTCCCACTATCTCTGGCTACTTTCTTTTCTTTTCTATTCTTTTTAAATTGACATATAATAACTCTACATATTTATGGGGTACATAGTGAGGTTTTAATACATATTTTGTATAATGATCAGATCCAAGTAATTAGCACATCCATTATCTCAAACATTTATCATTTCTTTGTGTTGGTAACATTCAATATCTTCTTTCTCATTATTTGAAACTAGATGGATAGGTAGATTGATAGATAGATAGCACACTCATCCTCCAGTGCTATATATCATTACAACTTATTCCTTGTATCTGGCTATAATTTGGTATCCTTTAACAAATTTCTCCCTATGTCCCCTTCTCCTGGCAATTCCCAGCCTCTAGTATCCCCTACTATACTTTTTACTTCTATGAGATCCACATACTTGCACTTCTGCATATGAATACGAATATACAGTGTTTAGCTTTCTGTTAACATGCTTATTTCACTTAACACAATGTTCTCCAGTTCCATTGAGGCTGCTACAAAGGACACAATTCCAGCCTTTTTACGGCTGAATAGTATTCCATGATGTATGTATCACGTTTTTAAAAATCTATTCATCTGTCGTTGGACACATAGGTTGATTCCATATCTTGACTACTGTGAGTAGCACTGCAATGAACATGGGGTGTGCAGTTGTCTCTCTGAAACATTGACTTCCTTTCCTTTACATTAGTGGATTTTTTTTGTCTTTTTGATAATAGCCATCCAAACTGGGGTGATATGATACCTTATTGTGGTTTTGATTTGCATTTCCCTGATTATTCATGATGTTAAGCTTTTTTTCATATATTTGTTTACTATTTGTATGTATTCTTTCAAAAATGTCTGTTCGAATCATTTGCCCATTTTTAAATCAGATTGTTGGGTTTTTTAAACTGATGAGATGTTTGAGTTTATTCTATATTCTGGATATTAATTTCCCATTGGATGAATAGTTTGCAAATATTTTATCCCATTCTATAGTTGCCTTTTCACTCTGTGTTGATTGTTTTCTTTGCCCTGCAGAAGCTCTTTAGTTTGATACAATATCATTTGTTTATTTTTACTTTTGTTGTCTGCACTTTGAGGTCTTATTTAAAATTTTTCCCCAAACCAATGCCCTAAAGTGTTTCTCCTATATTTTTTTCTAGCAGTTTTATAGTTTGGGGTCTTACACTTAGGTCTTTGATCTATTTTGAGTAGATTTTTGTATAGGATGACAGATGCAGGTCTAGTTTCATTCTTCTGCATGAAATATCCAGTTTTCTCAATACCATTTATTGAAGAGATAAGTCTTTCCCAGATGACTGTTCTTGTCACCTTTGTCAAAAATCAGTTAGCTGCAGACACATAGATTAATTTATCCACCCGATGCTCATAAATCAGAAAAATTAATATTGTTAAAATGACCATACTACCCAATCTACAGATTCAATGCACCCCTATCAAAATACTGATTGCCTTCTTCACAGAAATAGATAAAAATCTTAAAATTTGTATGGAACCAGAAAAGACCTCAAAGGTCAAAGCAATCCTGAGCAAAAAGAATAAAACTGGATCCATCATACTACCAGACTTCCAAATATACTACAAAGTTCTGTTAACTAAAACAGCACAGTACTCCATAAAAACTGACACATACCTTCCTCTGCCTCTAGGACTTCAATCAAGTGTTTTTAGATCACTTGATACTGTCACACAGGCCATAAAGTGCTGTTTATTTGTGAATTTTCTTTCTTTTTTCTTCAGTTTGAATGCTTTCTGTTTAACTGTTTTAAAGTTCACTGGTCCTTTCTTCTTCATTTTTTAATCTAATGGAAATTTTATCTATATATATTGTATTAGTCCATTTTCATGCTGCTGATAAAGACATACCTGAGACTGGGTAATTTATAAGGAAAAAGACTTTTAATGGACTCACAGGTCCACATGGCTGAGGAAGCCTCACAATGATGACAGAAGGTGAAATTCACATCTTACATGGCAGCAGACAGGAGAGGAGAATGAGAGCCAAGTGAAAGGGGATTCCCTTTATAAAGTCATCAGGTCTCGTGAGGCTTATTTACTACCCCAAGAATAGTATGGGGGAAAGTGCCCCCAGGATTCAATTATCTCCCACTGGGTCCCTCCCATGACATGTGGGAATTATGGGAGCTACAGTTCAAGATGAGATTTGGGTGGGGACACAGACAAAGCATACCATATATATATTTGGGTCCTATTATTTCCATTTCATTCATTTTGAGTTTTTTATCTCTACTGATATTACCCATCACTTCACCCACGTTATTCAATTTTTCCCTGCAGAACCTCTAGCCATCATAGTTATTTAAGATTCTTTGTCAACTAATTATTTTAATACCTACTGATTTATAGTCCTCTTGATTATTGCTTACATTTTTCTGCTTCTTCATATATCTACTAATTTTTGATTGTATATTAAGTAAATGTACCTTAACTTACCTTTTGTTTTACTCTCATATAATGTATCCATTTTAATATTTTCCTTACTTATAGGACACAGCTTTAAAAGTGAAAATGACATAATTCTTGCTCCTAACACATATCAGTTTACAAAAGTCTGATGTGTTTTCCAAGTCCCTCTTGGTTGGAATTAATTCCAAACTCTTTATAGTATGTGACTGTGGCTACTGAATTGTCTGCTCATCTCTACTAACCTTCCAGCTCTTTTTTTTTTTATTATTTTGCTTTGTTTTGTTTTTGTTTTTGTTTTTAGTGTAGGCTCCTCGGTCTTGTAATGTGCACTCACTATTTAATGGTCAAAATAAAACTTGGAAAAATTTGCTTGCAGATTTTTCAGCCTCACAACATTATGAATCCCTCTTTGCAGGGATTTTTTGTTTGTTTGTTTGTTTCCAGACATTCTGGAAGCACCATATTCCAATCTCTGGCTTGTCAGCCAATAAGAATGACACTTTTTCCTTTAGCTCTATCCTCCACACATGGAATAGACCAGGAGACTCCTTATTGACAAGCTGGTTAAATGTGGATCTCACCTAGTATAACTCCCCTCCTTCAAGTTTCTGCCTTGTTTTGTTTTGTTTTTGTTTTGAGACAGAGTTTCACTCTTGTTATCCAGGCTGGAGTGCAATGGCGCCATCTTGACTCACGGCAACTTCCGCCTCCTGGGTTCAAGCGATTCTCCTGCCTCAGCTTCCCAAGTAGCTAGGATTACAGGCGTGCACCATCAAACCTGGCTAATTTTTGTATTTTTGGTAGAGATGGGGTTTCTCCATGTTGGTCAGGCTGGTCTCGAATCCCGACCTCAGGTTATCCGCCTGCCTTGGCCTCCCAAAGTCCTGAGATTAAACATGTGAGCCACTGTGGCTGGCCAAGTTTCTGCCTTTTTATTCATTCTTCCATTCCTTCAAAGAGTTTTGTTTTATTTCACTTTGTCTAGAGTCTGTAATTCTTATCAGCAAGGTTACTAGAAGCTGAAGATCTTTTTAAAAAAACTTTTATAGTGCCTACCATGGTTCTTGGTACCTATTAGATGTTAGTAAATGAATAAGTGAATGGAGAATGGAATACCTACAAACTCTTTGAGAAATATCTACATGGAATATGACACAAGCTTTCTGCTGTTAGCTATTTGTTTTTCTAAAATAAGTAAAAAATTCATGCTTTTGGCTCACATATAAAATTTGTCAACTCTCCTTTGCTATAGATATTAACCTCTCAAGCTAAAGAGTTGACACAAATCCAATTTTTTGCTTGTTTTGTTATCACTTCAGAGATGCAAATAGTGATTCATTATTACCTTCATTTGAGAATCAAAGAAAATGGCTATACACATTTACTTTACCATATATTTGAAGAACATGACAATTTCAAGTATAATTAATTTTGCCTTGAGATTTTAGTGTTTTATAACTAATACACAAACTTTATGTAAAATGAGGAAAGTCAGTCTGCATCATTAGAATATGATACATACAGAATATATCAATGTAAATTTTCAAAGTTAAGTTTTTGGCTGAATCTTACATCACCTAAAAGAAGTACTGATTTTTTATAATTTTTAAATAATTCCAGTGATAACTAGCTGTTTGAACAAATTGGAAAATATAAAAACATACCTAATAAAACAAAAACTTTTCCTATAATTAGATTGTGGCGCATGTAAAATATACCAGTCTGCTTTTCTGTAGTAATTGAAATATAAATTTCTTATACATGTAAGCTAGAACTTACTATTGCTTTCTTTGTGTAGTAAATATGACAGATTTATTGCCATGAGAGTGTTGTTGTAATTGTATACACAGAAAATTACTATATTTCATTTGAAACACAATGTATTTAACTGTAGAAAGTATTGTGCTTACTACCACTGTGAAATGTATAAATGAAGTATTAGCATAGTTTAAAAGTTACTATAATATATTCATTAGGTAGTTACTTTTGTATTGGACTAGAGTTGCAGAATTAAGAAAATAATTCTGAAAAATGTATAAATGCCTATTGACCATACTTTATTGAGAAGTTGGGGAGAGAAATTGAAAACCTGTTTATAACCTGCTACAGGTTGTGTTTTTAAAAGTTTCTCAAAATATATTGTAATGTAAAACAACAGAGCATCTTAACACGTGAGGCAAACTGATAGAATTACAAGGAGAAATAGTTGAATTCAGTGTTATTTGGAGACATCAACACCCCTATGTCAGAAATGACAGATCCAGCAGGCATTAAATCAGTAGAGACATAGTTGACCTAACGAACATAATCAATTAGTGGGATATATGGATATCTCTAGACTACTTTATCCAACAACAGCAGAATACACATTTTTTCTCAAATTCACCTGGAACATTCACTGAGATAGCCCACAACCTGGGCCATAAAACATATCTTACCAAATTTGAAAGAATAGAAGTCATACAATGTCTGCCCTCAGACCACAATGAAATTAAGCTAGAAATCAATAACAGAAAGATAACTGGAAATTCCCCAAACAGTTAAAGATTAAGCAACAGGTCTAAATAATCCATGGGTCAAAAAACTGTCAACATAAATTTTAAAACATTTGGAACTCAATTAAATTAAAATGTAACATCAAAATTTGGGGGATGCAGCAAAAGCAATGTTTAGAGGGAGATTTATAGTATTGAATGCATATATTGCAAAAGAAAAAGAATGTAAAATCAATAATCTAAGCTCCCATCTTAAAAACTACATAAAAAGAGCAATGTAAGTCAAAAGTAAGCAGAAGGAAAGAAATAAGAATTAGAGCATAAGTTAATAAAATTGAAAACAGGACATAGAGAGAGAAAAAACTAACAAAACCAAAAGCCAGCTCCTAAAAGGTTTTTAGGAGTGAGGTTTTTAGAAATAAGGTTTTTTTGTCCTCTGGAATCTTTTAATATATTTTTCTTTATCTTTGATTTTCTGTAGTTTGAAAATGATATGCCTAGAATTTTCTTTTCTTTTTTGTCTTTCTTTTTGCTGTTTTTCCTACAAAAATAACAGGCATACTCTGAGCTTCCTGCATCTGCGATTTGGTTTCTGACTTTATTTGGGGAACATTCTCAGTCATTGTTGTTTTAAATATTTCTTCTATTTTTTTCTCTCTTTCTTCTTATCCTGGTATTCCCATTATCCATAAGTTACACCTTTTCTAGTTCTCTCAGTTTTTGTCTTTTTTTCTCTTTGCTTTTCAGTTTGTAAGTTCCAACTGACATATACTCAGAGAGCTTTTCCTTAGCCATATCCAGAAACCTGGGCTCATCAAAGGCACGCTTCATTTGTGTAATGTTGTTTTGTCATCTCTAGCATTTCTTTTTGGTTCTTCATTAGAATTTTTATCTCGCTCCTCATATTGCCCATCTGTTCATGCATGTTGTCTATTTATCCTTCAGAGTCCTTAACATTTTAATCATAGTTGCTTTAGATTCCTGATCTGATAATTTCAACATTCCTTCCATATTTGTTTCTGATTATTTCTCTGTCTCTTCACACTGGGCTTTTTCTCCTTTCTTTATGCCTTTTAATATTTTAAAAGCTGGGCATGATGTACTGGGCAAAAATAACTGTGCTAAATAGGTCTTTAGTAATGTGTGGTAAGTTTGGGGGAGAATTTGGTTATTCTATAGTCCTACGACTAAGTGTCAGTCTATTGGTGAGCCTGTACCCCTGGACTGTCAGCTTAACCAGTGCTTCCATTTATTTGCCTCACCTTAGGTGGAACACGATGACTAGAGTGGGCTGGAGTTGGGTACTTCCCTTCCCTCAGGTCAGTTAGGCTCTGAAAAAGCCCTAGTAGGTTAGGTTTTGGTAAAAATAGTTTCTACTGAAGACAGGCCTTGTGAAAAACAGAGTGATCTGAAGTCTTTCAAATTGAGCACTTTCTCCTTCCCTCTGCCTGTGCTATAAGGGGATTTTTCTCCCAAATATTCTGCGAGAATCTAATCAAGCTTGCAGAGGTAAAACTCACAAAAGTGTGAAGGCACCCCTATGATTGGGTCCCTTGAAGTTTTTAACTCAAACTTGTCCACACTCAGCCTACAGAAATTCATCATTTACCATTTAGGAGCTCTTAACTCTGGCCCTGGTCCATGGAGATTCCTGCTTATGGGTTTCTGCTGCAGTACCTTGTGACTCTCTACATTCACCTGATGCTCCCATTCTGGGGGCAGTGGTTTGCCCTTTGACCTCACTTCTCTGAGGGATCTCTGAGGGATCTACGACTGCTGGCCAGTTGACTTTGTGTCCATAAACTTTCTCTTTTAGTTCTAAACAGTATCTTCAGGCAAAAGTAAATGTTTTTGCCAGTGGAAACACGGATAAGACTCCAAAAGTTGCAAGGTTAGTGGCAAATGGCCTCTGGCCTCCTTCTTGACACTATTACTGTCTGCTGATGCCAGATCAGGGTACTATGATCTCATAGTCATAGACTGAGCAATTTGGTAAACAATCGCACCTCAAGAATAAATGGGATGTCAGGGAACATTTTCTTTCTCATAAATCTAAGTAATTCAAATATTAAAATTCTGATCACTAAATGAGTGAAATACATGTTGATTCAATTGTATTCGCTCATCAATGAGAAATAAATTAAACCCAGATGAAATTATCTCGTTTAAAAAAAAGTCCTCTAGGGTTGATTGTATTTTCCTATCACTTAAATAAGTGCTAATTTTTAGGATCTGGTTGTGTTTTGAATTTAATTATTACAGAAAATACTGTGAGAAAAGAATGAAACACAAGACTATTAGACCATAGCACGCAGCTTAAAAATTCACATATTATAAAATTGTCTTGGACTGAGAACAGCTGCCAATATCAGTAAAAATGATATCTGATGTCTCAGAATAAGGTTTATTATTCTCACACCTGTGATTTTATAACACATTTGCCAAATTGCGCAAAACTGGCTGTTTTGGTTTATTTTCATGTTAATAGTATTATAATTATTTTCATGCTTTGATTGAAAAAATTTGTTAAAGTATGAGTAAATTCAACTATTCTCAATATTCTCAAAGTACTAATAATTCACACACATTCACAAAAACATTTTTTTGTTAATTTTTTCTGACTTTTTCAGACAACAGAGTTAACATTAGGAGTATTACCTATCACCATAATGAAAATCTAAGTTTCAGGCATCTATTTCCACTATATTTACTCATTATTTACTCAATAATGAAGCTAAATGTTCAGGCAAGAAGATAGCAGATATTTTCAATTTAAAACTTCAAGGCTAGAGGAGTTTTTTTCAAGGTAACATCATTTCCTGCAAAATTATGACTGAGATTTTTATTGTGATTAATTTTTCAGTCCTTTACACATTTGCAATCACCACATCTAAACCTAAGACAAGATCAGTATTCAATCATATAACTATATTATTTGTCTTTCTTTTTTTCTCTTGATTTTCTCCTTTAGAATCTTGTCATAACATATATATATATATATATATGATTACATCCCATAGTTTTCTCTTGAATGAGATTTTTCAATATTTCTAATTTCTCAATTTGCTTATTAAAGTAAGACTTTTAAACTTTTCCTGTGGCATATTATGTTTTAGCTGGTCTTAGCTGTTTTTTCATATACACAAAGAATATTCTTTAATAATCTGCTTTTTAGTTTTTATTTGTGTTTGGTGTGTGTGTGTGTGTGTGTGTGTGTGTTTCTGTGTGTGTGCAAAACAATCCTAGTACAAAAAAGGAAAAGAGATGTAATATTAAAGTACAGGTTATGAAGGCTCAGTTTAGGAAGATGTAAAGAGAAGCTAATCATTAATCAGGAGAGTTGAGAATTATTAATCAGAAGAGATGCTATACCCTCTTTTTTTGTGAGGAATCCTGTAAGCAGGCCCTTGTATTTTTAAAACTACAACATAAGTCCAAGGTTATCCAGATAAAATGTGGCAGGGACGAGATTAAATTCTCATTTATCAAAATAGTACATAATCTGAGTTCTCAACTACTTCGCTATGCTACCTCCCAGGCTTGGGGCAACAAGGTTAAATGACTACTACTGATGCCCAGTGGCCTGTTTGTCTTTCTCTGGTCCCATATGTGATGGGTTTTCAGAGCGAAAGCCAATTCTATTCTTGGTTATGAGGTAAATATTTTCTTGACTTCCATTCAGCCTTTCTTGTTAGAAATGAGCATCCACAGATATGAGAGTGAGTGTGAAGATAAAATAAATCAGGATAATAATGTAAAAAATGATAACACCGAAGTTCAGAACATCAGAGACCTGCACAGAGGCAAATATCCTGTATCAACAATGAAGCTGTTTAGAGTCTACCTTTTTTTCCTGGATAAGTAAAATTATTACGATAATACCTATCTCAATGAGAAGCAACATAAATATTAAGTACTGAGTGGAAAACCTGAATAAATATAATCAGCATGTTTTCTTATTAAACATATAGTTATATATAATTATATGATATCATATATATTATATATGTACTACCTATACACACACACATGAAAACACACACACACACACACACACACACACACACCAGCATATATAAAATGTAGGGAGACCTCCAGGGAAATGACTACTGTGGTATTAATGAAACAAGAGCTTACAATATAGGGGTATAATAACAGTGACAATGAATATTTTCTGCTGGACTGATATATCTTCAAATTCAGTAGGGAATATAAACAACATTTTGAAAAATTAAAGCAAACAATACAAACATTTGAAGAATCTGATCATCTTTTTACATTTTTGGATATTTAAAAAGTATCCATAATTTATTTGACAACACCACTGGGTGCTTTACAGAAATAACTAAATAAAGCTTCTATTCTCAGTGCCTAAAATAGCAATGACACAGATAACCTACAAGAGGGCATGAAAACATAAAATTATCTTCAGAATATATAAGCAAAAATAACATGGAATACTAAAATGTCCAGTTCTTCTGTAAAATCTCTCAGTGCAAAATCTACTCACTGGCTCCTCTTAATAGTAGAAAGGAGTTGAAACCACCTTGCCTTCGAAGAAATCCATTTCCTGGTGTGCAAATACTTCATTTGCCAATCCACAAATAGTTTGTTTAATGTTTGTGCTCAAATTAGAACAACCCTGATTTTTTTTTTCTGTGATGTTATCATGCTAAAGGATATGCAGCATATCTTCATGGTGAAATGATACTAGGCTGAAGCAAAACCAGAATTCACTGACAGACCAGAAATTTAATTTTATTTCTTGCCCTTTACCAAAAGTGATAGCTATAAAATTTAGAAGTTCCCTTACTGAATAAGATTTCCTTTTAGTTATTGTTTTGCACATAATCCATAAAAGATCGTTGGCTGCAATTCTTGCAGTGTTACTAAAATATTTCTTTAACATCCCAAGCTAATATTATGTGTATGAATAGAAGACTAAGACAGAAGCTGAATTTTCCTATTGTGCTTAATCACAGGTTATACAGGGATTCAAAATTTGGCAGGTTTTAGTAAATACTGCATAAGCTGAAAGAGTTTAGAGTTTTGGTTGCCCCACACACAATTCCCCCACAGCCTCACATTTAATTAAATTTCCTTATTCAAGTTTATGCTTGTTCCAAACAATAGAATTCCACTAATAATTTACATATTTTGGTAAGAAAATAGGACAAGCATATTTTCCATCAATTATTTTTGTCAACAGGAAAAGATGCAATTGAATAATATTTAAGTATTGACTGATCTGAAAATCAAACTCTTTCCTATGAAGCTCTCAGAAACTGAAGTTCTAAGGACTTATTTCTTTCTTTTTTTTTTTTGTCTAAGTCTACACCTTTAAGAGGCTTCAAAATATTTCTGAAGTAAAAGAATGACAGAAAATTCATGTGGGAATTAGTCACTGCAGGCTTTTACTCAGGTTAAAGTGATATGTTTCATTAATGAAGATAAGGCTTGAGCACATGTCTAGAGTTTTGCTTCTGAGCTTAAAATAACTATGACAATAATTTTCTATCGCCCACCCTCAAAGTTGACTGTCCTTGAGTTGACACAATAGAGTTCTCTTGAAAACCTAAAGCGAACACAGAGAACTTCAGCGTACACAACTTAAGGAATTACCATTGGAAGCAAAGACTTGATTCTTATGATAATTTTAAATAAAAGTTCAATAATTGTGCCTGATTTGTAATCTACAAATGTACATCTCTTTACCTTACACTATTTATAGACTTTACTAATTTAGAATTTAATAGGCCCTTTATATTTATGAACAGTTAAAAAAAAGGGTGTTTTAATGATTTAGGGTCTTAGAATGTTTGCGTATTTAAAGTAGATCCCCATTTAGCAGTGCTCCGCCTAATACATTAAAAAGCCATATTCTATGTGTTCATTCAACAAATGCCAGACAGTGACTGAACCACAGAACTTTCATGGAAATGCCCTCTATACAGTTTACCTTCTGATAGGGGGATGAGTTCATACCAGCCAATAACCAGCAAATAAATTAATTATGCATTTTAAGGAATGTTCCCAGGGAACCTAACAAGATTCTAAGGTAAAAAAAAAATAATGGGGAAGAGGAGGAGGACCCACTTGTATTTAGTAATCAGGGACTGCCACTCTGGCAAGGTAACTTGAGCTATGACCTGGGAGATGAGATGCCAGCCATAGAATAAAGTTGAATATGAGTGTTTTAGGTCGAGAAAACTGTATATTTGGACCTTGAGATGAAGAAGAGCTTGACATATTCAAGGATTTCTTAAAAAAAAAAACATGGAAGAGCATGATGAACCAGGGGTTAAGGAGTAAAAGAATGTGTTAGATAACTAGTCAAAAAGTGTCTTAGAAATACGATTTCTTGAATTCATGTTTGACTCACTTCCTTCAACCCAAATGCAAAGCAATAGCTAATGAAGTAGGAAAAAATGGGAGAAAAAAGACATAGAGTGGCTCAAAGTATTAACATCTTTATGGAGTTGGTGAGTTTAGATAAAACTATACAGACGATAGAATTAACGTACAGAAATTGGGAGTAATGAGGCTTACTACTTGGATCAAAGAACTGAGTTATGTGCCCTATCTCAAGAAAAGTAGACTAAAACAAAAAGTGTTAACAACTGCCTGAGGCTACAGCTTTTAATAAGATGCATATCTAAATGTGTAGAAGAAATGCACAGCCTGCTCCTCAGGAACTGAACAGTGCCCCACTGGCAGGGTAATTGAATTTTTAATATATTTAATATCATAAAGTAATAATCCTGAGTGCTTTTATATTACCTAGTTTGGACTTGCAGCACTGCAAACTAGGAAGGTAACCAAAAAGTTGTTAGAAAGTACACACAGAGAAACTAAGAAAATCAAAAGATATCTTCCACAAAAAATAAACCTGCAAACAAAAATCCCCAAATACGTGAAGAAATGAACAAAATTTAAAGTTAAAAAGTATCAAAATCAATAATTAAAAAATATTTCACTTCAAATGAAATTGATTATATAGATGTCTGGCAAATAATTTGAGATTAATTAGTATCCTCATAGACAATAATTAAAGAATAATTTCTATTTAAAAAAGGTAAACATTTATTATACAGCATAGGCATAACTGAGCAAAAACTTGGAAAAAAAACAAACAATAAGAGGTTATGAAAATGATAATTTTAATCATTGAAGTAAAAGGACAGAGAGGGGCTTCCAGATTGGCATGAAAGGAGCTTGGAAGCTTTCACTCCATTCTAACAAGTAAAAATCTGAACAAACTGCAAAATCAGTAACTCTTCTTCTAAGAGGTATCTACACCTCACAGAAATGAGGTCACAGGGTCAACTATTGCCCCCAAAACTGGTGAGACAGGAAGTTACAGAGAATCACAACTGACCAGAGCTGGAACCTCACAGGAACGAGGACTGAAGTAGGAAAATATGAACTGTAATTGAGAAATAGAGATTTCATGAGGACAATTCTAGGAGTTAAAATCTCCAGGAAGACCTGGTAATGGGGGGGCCAACACATTTTTGAGAGCTTTACCTCCAGAAGCTCTACTAGGTTTTCATCGTAAATACCAGAGAAAAATTCCATCATGCTTCCAAAAAGGGGAGGGGATAAGTAACTATTTTGAGATACGGCAGAGTATTCCGTTCTTTTTAATAAGGCCTGACCACAAGACAAATTATTTTATCTGAGCCTACCTACTGCATTTTTATCAGTGCATAACTGACTTGGAGGAAGGAAAATATTCAATTTTAGCCCAGTATCATCTTCTTTCCATCTGGGGGATGTAAAATACCCAAGTCCAGAATACACCAGCCTTTCACATGAAGGAATAAAACTACCCAACTTCTGCCCCTACTAGCCATCCTATCTTACGTAAGGGGGTGTGTGGGTGGGGTGGGAAAATGAGAAGAACTGATGAAGTTCTCAGTTTACCAGCTCACCAAAAGAATAAGACTTAATCGTAAGACTATAAAATGCTACCCCTACTCCCAAAGCTTACCATCACATTACTAAAGGCCTAATTTACCACAGATCACTTTACCCAGTACATTATGCTCAGCTTTTACCAAAAAATTAAGACCATACCCAAGAGGGAAAATACAATTTGAAGAGACAAAGAAAATATCAGAAACAGACAGAGGAGAAATGTTGGAATTACCAGATTGGGAATTAAAACAACTATGACTAATACGATAAAGGCTCTAATTGATGAAGTAGACAGCATGCAAAACCAAATGGGTAATGTAAGCAGAGGGATGAATAATTACAAAGAAACCAAAAATGCTGTAGATGAAAAACACTGTTTCAGAAATGAAGAATGCCTTTTGTAGACACCTGAGATGACTGGGCATGGCTGAGGAAAGAATCTCTGAGAATATGTCAGTAGAAATATACAAACTGAAATGCAAAGGAAAAAAGGCTGAGGGAAAAAAAAATAACAGAACATCTAAAGACTTTTGTAGTGGGACAACTACAGAATGTGTAACTTATGCATAATGAGAATGCCAGAAGAGAAGAAACAGAGAAAGAAACAGAAGAAATGTTTGAAACAATAATGACTGAAAATGACCTCCAAAGTAATGTCAGACACCAAACCACAAGTCCAGGATGCTCACAGGACAACAAGGAGGATAAATGCCAAACACACCCACACCCACACCTAGGCATATCATTTTTAAACTATCTAAAATCAAACAATTGAGAAAAATTTTTGAAGGAGATCAGAGGGAAAAAAAAAAAAAAAAACAACACCTTACCTATAGAGAAACAAAGATAATAATTGCATGACTTTCCTCAGAAACCATGTAAGCAAGAAGAGGGTAGAGGGAACTATTTACAGTGCTGAGAGCAAAACTGCCAACCTATAGTTCTATATCATGTAAAATTATTCTTCAAAAGTGAAAGAGAAATAAAGTCTTTCTTAGACAAACCCAAATGAAAAAATTTTTTGACAGTAGACATGCTTTGCAAGAAATGTTAAAAACAAAATTCTTTAGAAAGAAGGAAAATCTTATAGGTCAGAAACTTGGTCTACCTGAAGAAAGCATTAAAGAAGAAATAAGTTAAGGTAAAATAAAACCTTTTTTTATTCTTAATTGATCTAACAGATAACAACTTATTCAAAAGAGTCATAGCAACAATGTATTCAATTATGTGTGCTTATGTATATGTCATATACATATATATGCACGTTTACATACAAATGAAATGAATAATAAGAACGATACAAAGAATGGGGAGCATTAAATGTATCTGGTTAATATAAAGCACTCACACTAACTGTGAATGGTATACTGTTATTTGAAAGTGGACTTGGATTAGGTTTTGTTTTTTTACAAATTATAAAGCAAGCACTAAAACAAGTAAACAATGAATATAACTGATACACTAAAACAGGACAGAAAACAAAATTATATAAAAAGCTCAATTAAAATCACAAAAAGCAAAGAAAAAAGAGTGGAAGACCAAAGTAGAAAAGTAGTAGCAAAGAATAAGAGTAACAAAGGGAAAAGAGTAACAATATGGTAAATATTAGTCCAAATATATCTGTAGTCACTTTGAACATCAATAGCCTAAATACATTAATTAAAAGGCAGAGATGGTCAGAACAGAACAAAAAATAAGATGCTACTATGTGCTATCTACAAGAAGGCCACTTTAAATACAAAGATATATAGAATAAAAGTAAATAGATGTGGAAATATGTCATGCTAACACTAATCAAAAGAAAACAAGAGTATATTAATTTGAGACACAGCAGACTTCACAGCAATGTAAGTTATCAAGAATAAAGAAGACTATTACATAATGATATAGGGTTCAATTATTCAATAAGACATAATAATCCTACATGTATATATACCTAACAACAGAACACCAAACTAAATGGAACAAAAACTGATAGAACTGCAAAGAGAAATAGATTAATTCACTGTGATAGTTGGAGACCTCAAAACTTCTATCAAAAATGAACAGATCCAGTATGGAGAAAATCAGTAAGAACATAGTTGAACTGAAAAACACCATCAAAAAACTAAATATAAGGGACACCTATAGAGTATTTTATCCAAGAGCAGCAGAATACACATTCTTCTTAAGCTCACATGAAACCTTTACCAATATAGATCACATTCTGGGCTACAAAACACACATTAACCAATTTAAAGAAAAAGAAATCATAAAGTATCTGCTCACAGAACTCAGTGGAATTAAGCTAGAAGTCTGTAATAGAAATATAACAGAAAATTTCCAAAATAGTTGGAGATTAAGCAACACACTTCTCAATAATACATGGGTCAAAGAAGAAATATTCAATAAAACAAGATATTTTTAACTAAATGGAAATAAAAACACAAATTAATACAATTTTAGGATGCAATGAAAACAGTGTTTAGAAGGAAGTGCATAGCTTTGAATGTACATATTAGAAAAGAAAAAAATCACACTTTGGAAGAAAAGAAGAAAATGATTTAATAAAAATATGCCAAAATGATTTGTGGTACTTTAACCTTCCTCTCATTTCTGCTCCCAAGCCCATCTGTCATCCTGAAAATTACACTCCAGATTCCTAAAAACTAAGGGAGTAAAACGAAGTTAGAACCCTTTAAAAGACTCTTTATTCAAAGAATGATTATCAGGTCTCTCTGGTGGGTCTTAGGATGACCCCAATCAAGCCATGTCTTTATTTGACCCCATTCAAACTTATGAGGTACTGAAGCCTCTCTTTGGGAAGTGTTTATTGAATGTTTTGACATCCATTTTTGTTTGTGACAATAGACAACAGTTGGGAAAAACTATAGAGTAGTCAAAAACCTTAAAGGAAAAGCTTATGTGTGAGATGTATATAAGAGCTTTGAAAATCTATGACTTATACTTGGGAATGTAGAAGACTGTGTGAATATATAGCACTGTGCAAAGCTCATTAGACATCTGGGAAGGCCCTAAGCCCTCACATTCTAAGTGGCCTTGAGTCTCTGAGCAAAGGAAGTGGTGACTAAGGCAGAGTTGTAAACTGTCTGTCTGAGTGTTGAAAGCATACTTCATCATATACATAGGACCCCTTAGCAAAGACTTTGAGATTTATTGGTTCCAGCGCATTACGGAACCTCTTCTAATGATTAGCTAACCATCAAACTTATCGAGTAGAGATTACAGTGGCCACAAATGAGAAAGATACAGACTTTATAGAATTAGTTCAGAAGTCACTAAACAAACCAACAGCAACAATTAAACAAGTAGCTATAAAAAACTCTGGGGAAGAGGGTGAATCTGATTTCCAGAGTTGCTGCATTATACTATTTAAAAACTCAGTTTTTAACAACAACAACAACAAAATGAGACTTGCCAAAAACGCAAGAAAATATGAACCATAGACAGGGAAAAAAGGCAATTCTTAGAAACTGTGCCTGAGGAGGCCCAGATTCTTGACCTACTGGACAAATACCTTAAGTCAGCATTTATAATTATATTCAAAGACCTAGAGAAAACTAGTTCTAAAGAATTTTTTTAAGACTGATATCACACTAAATAGAAAATATCAATATAGAAATGGAAATTTTTTTAAAAAATAAACACTTGGAGTTGGAAAGTACAATATACTACTATGAAAAATTCAGGTGCAGAGATGGAGCAAAATGACCAATTATTACTCTCCAGTGATCATCCCCGTACAGGAACAACAAATTAAACAACTTTCCACATAAGAAATCACCTTCATAAGAACCAAAAATCAGGTGAATGATCATAGTACCTGGTTTCAACGTCATATCAATGGAAGAGTCACCAGGGAGGGTAGAAAAGAAAGCCTTGAATTGCTGACACCACTTCTCCTCCATCCCTTAGCAGTGGTTGCATGGCATGGAGAGACAATCTGTCTGTCTAGAGGAGGAAAAGTTCAGTAATTTTGGGACTTTGCATTGGAACTCAGTGCTGCCTATCACAGCAGAAAGCAACACACGGCAAAATTCAGCTAGCACCCAGAAAAGAGCATTTTGAATGGATCAAGCCAGAGGAGAATTGTCCATCACAGTGGTCAGAACCTGAGTTCCTGTTAATTCCACCACCACCAGTTACATTGTTCTGGGGACATAAATAAACTTCGAAGGCAGTCTAGGCAACAAGGGCTGTAATTCCTAGGCAAGTCTTGAAGTTGTGCTGGGCTGGGATCCAATAATCTTGGGGTACACATCACCTAGTGAGATGCAAGCTAAAGTGGCCACCAAAGTGCTTGTATCATGCCTCTCCCAACCACAGGCAATGCAGCTTTGGGAGCGATACCTTCTTTGGACTTGAAGGAGAAGAGAGAAAAGATGAATTTATCTTTGCAACCTGGATACCAGCTCAGCCACAGTAGAATAAGGCACAAAGTGGATTCCTGAGGCCCCCATTCCAGGCACTACCTCCTGAATGACATTTCTACACATACTGTGGGCCAATAGGGAACACACTGCCTTCAAGGGAAGAACACAGTTCTGGTGGGATCCATCATCTGCTAACTAAAGAGCCCTTGGGCCTTAAATAAAAACCAGTAGTAGCCAAGCAGTATTCACCGTGAGCCTTGGGTAAGACCCAGTGCCGTGCTGGCTTCAGGTGTGACCAGCACTTTCCCAGCTATGGTGGCCAGGAGGAAAACCTCCTTCTGCTTGAGAAAAGGAGAGGGAAGAGTAAAGGGGACTTTGTCTTGCAGCTTAGGCACCAGGTCAGCCACAGTGAGACAGAGCACCAAGTGGGCTCCTGAGAGCCCCAATTACAAGCATTGGCTCCTGGATAACATTTCTGGGCTTGACCTGGGCCAGAAGGGAGACCACTTCTCTGAAGGGAGAGACAGAGACCTGGCAGCATTTACCACAGGCTGACTGAAGAGCTATTGGGCCATGAGTAAACATCAGTGGTAGCCATGGGCCTGGGGTGGCAGTGTACACGGGAAGAGAGTTCTTCTGCTTGAGAAAAGGAGATGGAAGAGTGGGAAGGACTTTATCCTGTGGCTTGGATGCCAGCTCAGCTGCAACAGAATAGAACACCAAGGAAGTCCCACCATCTGCTCTCTATAAGCTGAAAGCCAGTGGCGTAATTCAGTCTGAGTTTGAAGCCCTGAGAACCAGGCAGCCAATGGTGCAACTCCCAGTCCAAATCCAAAGGCCTGAGAATCAAGGGGCAGGGTGGTGCACTCATGTAAATCCTGGAGCTTAAAGGCCTAAGAATAGGAGCTCTGATGTCTGAGGGCAGGAGAAAGATGGATGTCCTAGCTCTAGAAGACAGAAAATTTGCTCTTTCTCTACTTCTTTGTTCAATTAGGGACCTCAATATACATTAGATGATGAACACTCGCTTTTGGTGAGGGCAGAACCTTTTTACTCAGTTTACTGATCCAAATGCTAATATTTTGTAGCAGTGACCTCACAGACACACACAGAACTAACGTTTTACAGCTTATCTGGTCATCGTTTAGCCCAGTCAAGTTGACACAAAATTAATCATCATGCATATTAAATGGTAACTCAAAACCACATGAAAAACTAAAAAGCACAGTAAATGTAATGACATAGCTAAATATCGAAGAATATAGAAATATATCTTCTGTTTGTAGAATGTATAAACATATCGTTTGTAACTTTTGTTTCCTATCTTAATAATATATGTTAAATTGATGGACAACTAATGTATATAGATGTAATTTGAAACAATAAAGCATTAAGGGGGGGCAAAACAATACAGAAGCAAAATATTTGTATGCCATATTAGTTTGCTAAGGCTACCATAATAAAGCACCACAGACTGGGTGGTTTAAACGAATAAAATTTATTTTCTTACAGGTCTAGAAGATAGAAGTCCAAGATCAAGGTGTCAGCAGGGCTGGTATCGTCTGAGGCCTCTCTCTTTGGCTCATGAATTGCCATCTTCTCCCTGTCTGTTCACATGTTTCTCCCTCTATACGTATCTGTGTCTACATTTCTTCTTCTAATAGTAAAACATGACATCTTAATTTAGAGTCCATCCTAATGACCCCATTTTAACCTAATTACCCCTTTAAAGACCCTATCTCCAAATATATCATATTCTGAAAGACTGGGTGTTAGAACTTCAACATTTGGGGAACATAAGCCCATAATATGTACTATTGAACTTAAATTGGTATTAATTCAAACTAGATTATTATAAGTTAAGATCCTTAATGAAATTCCAAGGACAACTCTAAGAAAACAACTGAGAAATATTTGGTAAAAGATGGTAAGGGAATTAAATGTCAAAAAGAAAAAAATCAATTTAACAAAAAAATGGCAGTAATGAAGACAATAAGAAACAAAAAAGACATGGAAGGTTAAAAGCATATAGCAAAATGGGAGATGTAAATTCTACCATGTCAGTTATTACATTAAATGTAAATTGATCAAATACTACAATTAAAGTTAGAGATTGAAAGAATGGCTAAAACAATGATCCATCTATGTGCTGTTGATACTTTAGATTTAAAGATACAAACAGATTGAAAATAAAAGGCCAGAAAAAATATATACCAAGTAAACGGTAACAAAAAGAGAGTTTGGAGTGGTTATCCTAATATCAAAAATAAAAAACAGAATTTAAGACAAAAAAAGTTGTTACCAGAGAAACAAAGGATGTTTTATAATGATAAAAATGTCAGTCCATCAAAAGGATATAACAATTATAAACAGAACAATGGAGCCCCCAAAATCCATGAAGTAAACAATGATAGAATTGAACAAAGAAAGAGACAACTCAATAATCAGTGTTGGTGACTTCAATACTAGATAAACAACTAGACAGGAGATACCAGGATGTAGAAAATTTGAACAACACTGTAAATGAACTAGACCTGAAAGACATCTGTAGAACACTCCATCAACAACAGCACAATACACATTTTCTCAAGTGCACGTGGAACATTCTCCAAGACAGGCCATATGTTTGGCCACAAAACTCATCCTAATAAATTCAAAAGAATTGAAAACATACAAATTATGTTCTCTGACCCCAAAGAAAGGAAACTTAAGGTAAATAACAAGAAAATTTGAGAAATTCACAAATGCGGGGAAATTAAATAACATTTCTAAACCACCAATGGGTCAAAAAAGAAATCATAAAGTAAATTAGAAAATGCTCTGTGATGAATAAAACAAAAGCACCACATACCAAAACTTAAGGAATGAAGTGAAAGTAGGACACAGAAGGAAATTTCTCATTGTAAACATCTACATTAAAAAGAAGTTCGCAAATCAGTCACTTACACTTCTACCTTATGAAACAAAAAAAAAGAAAGAAAAATCCAAACCCAATTAAAGCAGATGGAAGAAAACATCAAAGATTAGATTCTGAATACACAAAATTGACAGTAAGAAAACTAGACAAATGACCAATGAAACCAAATGCCGATTATTTTGAAAAGATCAACAAACTGACAAAATGTTAGCAATACAAACCAAGAAGAAAAGAGAAAAGAGAAATTACTACCACCAGGAATGAAAGAAGATACATCGCTAAAAATATCACAGAAATAAAGGAATATTATGAACAATTATATGACAACAAATTAGATAATCAAGATGCAACAAACAAATTCATCAGCACATATAAAGAATTATAAACTATGAGTGAGATTTATCTCAGAATGTATGCATAGTTCAATATATGAATATTGATAAATATAATGTAACATAATAATATAATAAAGGGGAAAAACACATGATCATCTCAACAGACAGAAAAACTTTTGACAAAATTCAACACTCCTCATGATGAAACACTTAAAAAAACAAAAAAAAAGAGGGAAACTATTTTAACCTAATAAATCGCATCTATGAAAAACCCACAGTTAACTTTATCCCTAATCATGAAAAACTGAACATTTGTCACTTAAGATCATGAGAAAAGGGAAAGATATTAACTCTTGCCGCTTTCATTCAATATTGTGCTGGAGGTTAGACAAAAAAGAAAAACAAAACAAAACAAAACTGAAAAGCATCCAGATTGGAGAGAAAAAAACAAAACTATCTCTATTTCTAGAGACATGTTATATAAAAATCCTAAATAATGCACATACATGCACTCACACACAAAACTGTTAGAGTAATAAATATTTACAGCAAGGTTGTAATATACAAGTTCAATATACAGAGTCAATTGTATATATACTAGCAATGAGTGATATGAAAATAAAATTTAGAAAACAATTCCATATATAAATATCATTAAAACAAGTAAAATGCTTATGAATAATTTAAAAAAATTGCAAAACTAATACTTTGGAAATCCCAATTCATTGTTGAAATTCATGTTGAAAAAAATGAAAAGTACCTAATAAACAGAAGGACATCACATGTTCATGGATTTGAAGACAAAATATTGTTAAGATGGTGATACTTCTCAAATTAATCTACAGATTCAATGCGATCCCTATCAAAATTCCATCTGTATTATTCACTGAAATGGAAAAGTTGATCCTAATCCATATGGAACTGCAATAGTCCCAAAATAGCCAAAACATCTTGGGGAAAGATAGACATATCTTATCTTTATGACAGTATCACACTATCATACAAAGCTACAGTAATTAAGACAGTGTGATACTGACATAAAGATAGACTTATCACTTAATGGACTGGAACTCAAAGTCTGTAAATAAAGCTGTACAATTTAGTTTTGACAATGGCACTAAGGTCATTTAATCAAAAGAGAATAATTTTTCAACAAATTCTTTGGGGACAACTGAATATCTAGATGAAAACAAATGAATTTGGGCACATACCTCACAATGTATACAAAAATTAACTTCATATGAATCAGTCTTAAGACTATTAATTAAAACAGTACAACTCTTAGGATAAAACAATGAGGAAAATATTCATGTCATTGGATTTGGCAATGATTTCATAGGCATAACACCAATAGCATAGCCAACAAAATAAAATATAGATAAATTGGACTTCAAATCCAAAACTTTTGTTCTTCAAATGACACTATTAAGAAAGTACAAAAACCCACAAAGTAGGATAACATATTTGTAAATCATATGTCTGATAAGGGATTAATATCTAGAATATATAAAGAACTCTATATAACTCAACAATTTAAAAAAAAAACAAATAATCCAGTTTAAAATGGGCAAAGGATCTGAATAAACATTTCTCTAAACATGTAAAAATGATAAATTACCATATAAAAAGATGATCGACATCATTATTCATTAGGAAAATGCAAATCAAAGCCATAATCAAATACTACTTTACACACAGTAAAATGTCTATAATAATTTTTTTTAATGGTGAAATCATGATGAAATTAGAACCCTCATGCATTGTGAGTAGGAATGAAAAATAGTGCAGCCTTTGGAGAACAGTTTGGCAGTTACTCAAGAAGTTAAATGTAGAGTTACCATACAAACCAGAAAGTTCACTTCTTAGGTATACATCCAAGAAAACTCAAAACATATATTAATATACAAACTTGTACATGAATTTTTATAGCAGCAGTATTTGTAATAGGCATAAAGTAGAAATAATTCCATTGTCTATCAATTGATGAATAGATAAATAAAAGTGACACAGTCATGAAACATCTAATGTTCTTGTCAATGACAGACCACATAGATATATGAGAGTAGTCCCATAAGATTACAATGGAGCTGAAAAATTCCCATTGCCTAGTGACACTGTAGCTGTTGTAATATCATAGTACAATGCATTACTCATGCATTTGTGGTGATACTGGTGTAAACAAACTATTATGCTGCCAGTCATATGAAAGTCTAGCATATATAATCATGTACTTTATATAACATTTGATAATGATAATAAACAACTATGTTACTGGTTTATGTATTTACTATCTTATACTTTTATCATTATTTTAAAGTGTACTCCTTCTCCTTATAAAAAAAAGTCTAATATAAAATAGGCTCAGGTAGGTCCTTCAGAAGGTATCCAGAAGGAGACTTTGTTATCACAGGAGATGACAGCTCCGTATGTGTTATTGCCCCTGAAGACCTTCCAGTGGGACAAGATGTGGAGGTGGAAGACAGTAATATTGATGATCCTGACCCTGTGTAGGCTTAGGCAAGTGTGTGTGTTTGTGTCTTCATTTTCAACAAAAAGTTTGAAAGTAAAAAAAAATAACAATTTAAAAATAGAAAAAAGCTTACAGAATAAAAATATAAAGAAAGAATATTTTTGTATAGCTATGCAATGTTTTCAAGGTAACTGCAATTACAAAGGAGTCAAAAAATTTTAAGAAATTAGCTTATAAAGTTAAAAAATTATAGTAAGCTAAGGTTAATTCACTACTGAGGAAATAAAAAAATTTAAATAAATTTAGTGGAGCCTAAGTGTACAGTGTTTCTGAAGTCTACAGTGATGTTTAGTAATGTCATAGACCTTCACATTCACTCACCACTCACTCACTCACTCACCCAGAGCAACTTCCAGTCTTGCAAGCTCCATTTATGGTAAGTGCCTTATGCAAGTATCATTTTTTATCTTTTATACTGTAGTTTCACTATACCTTTTTTATGTTTAGATACAGAAATACTTAGCAATGTGTTACATTTGCCTACAGTATTCACTTCAGTAACATGCTGTATGAATTTGTAGCTTAGAAGCAATGGGCTAGCATACCATATAACCTAGGTGTATAGTAAGCTATACCATCTAGGTTTGTGTAACTACACTCTACAATGTTGCAGGACAACAAAATCACATAATGATGCATTTTTCAATGCATCCCATTAGTAAATGTTGCTTGACTGTTTATCCATGCAATGGAGCATTATTTGATCACAAAAAAAGAAATACAGTACTAATATATGCTATAACTTGGATGAACCTCAAAAATACTAGTTTAGGTGAAAAATGGCCATTTCTGTATGATTCCATTGATAAGAAATGTATAGAATAGGAACATTTGTAGAGATAGGAGATTATTTGCCAGCAACTTGGGAAGTAGGAATGGGGTGTGACTGATAACATAAGGTTTCTTTTTGGGTTCATGAAAATCTTCTGGAGTTAGTAATGTTTGCACAATCTTGTGAATATACTAGAAACCATTGAACTGTACACTTCTAAATGGTGAAAATTATGGTATGTGAATTATGAATACATATTAATTTTATAAATAAAGGCTCTGAAGCATAAATAAATTCTCAGGGAGATAAGGGAAATATATAGTATTCAGAGAAATAATAAAAAATTACTGAATATAAAAAGGAACCGTCAAAGAACAAAATATTAAAAACTTTTAGAAAGTAAAATTTGATAGTAAATTAGGAAAAATGTCTCAAAGCAGAGGAAAGATATAAGTGAAGATATTCACAAAAAGTAGAGCAAAAAGACAGAGATGGAAAATTAGAGAAAACTTAAAGACCAGACAAGAGTACACCAGCCAGAGACAATGAATAGAGAAAACTGCTTGGTAACTTCATTATCAATGAAATAATTCTAGAAATTTTTCCAAAGTCAATGAATAAAATTTCAAATTGAAAGCCTATGCTCAGGCACATTATAATTTTTCAGGACATTGGGAGCAAAGAGAAGATTCTCTGAGATTATGTATTGAAAATGCATAATATTCTCAAAATACTAGGAATCTAATTTTTAAAAAATTTTCATCAATATTACTAAAACTAGAGATGATTGAGTGAGGTTTTCAAAACTCTGAAGGAAAATCATTTCTAATCTAGAAATCTAGACTCAGTTTAGCTAAAAATTACATGTGATGGTAAAATAAAGTTTTTTAATTTTTTTTATTATACTTAAATTTGGGGATACATGTGCAGAACGTGCAGGTTTGTTACACAGGTATACACGTGCCATGGTGGTTTGCTACACCCATCAACCTGTCATCTACATTAGGTATTTCTCCTAATGCTATTCCTCCCCTAGTCCCCCATCCCCCGACAGGCCCCAGTGTGTGATGTTCCCCTCCCTGCATCCATGTGTTCTCATTGTTCAACTCCCACTTATGAGTGAGAACATGTGGTGTTTTGTTTTGTGTTGTTGTGTTAGTTTGCTGAGAATGATGGTTTCCAGCTTCATCCAAGTCCCTGTGAAGAACATGAACTCATCCTTTTTTATGGCTGCATAGTATTCCATTGTGTATATGTGCCACATTTTCTTTTCAAATTCCTGAGAAAAGGTGCAATGGAGATGCACTTTTGAGACCCAACTTGTTTAAAAATATCTTTATTCTAAATAAAGGTATTTTTAAACAAGTTGGGTCTCAAAAGTGCATCTCTATTGCACCTTTTCTCAGGAATTTACCAGAGAATGTTATCTACTAAAACGATATTGTAAACCAAAAAGGAGGAATGCATGGATACAGGAAATGGAAGATCCACTTCAGAAGAAAGAGTCAAAGAAACTCCTAGGGGAGTGTTGAAGATCATAGGTGACAGCTGGTGTACCAGAACAGATTGAGGACAACTGCAGATCAGAAAACTCTAAGATTACATTGACAGAATAACTGATTTACCTGAATGTACTGCAAAAAGATATGGACAATTTGTGGGGTGTATGAGAATGATTTAGCAATTTAAAAATACACAAAAAGTAAGCAAATTTAAAAACAAATTAATAATTAATTACAAAAGAAAACAATCTGTACACAAAAGAGAGTACTCAAAGTATACTAAGTGGTATAGCTATGAAACATTCACTATATTTACATAGTCATAAAAATGTAAATAATACTGGTCTCTCTAAAATTATTTTAGTATAATGATAACAAGAGGATAGGGAAATTGAGAGAGTGTTTGGTGAGGCCAGTGTGTATGTATTTTGGCAGGGAGGGTCTTCTGCAGTAGATTATATTCGTATTCAGCAAATACTCACTTTTCTTGTTGGCTGGTCCCTTTGATGTAGACTTGGGCATATCATGTGCTTTGGCCAATGCAACATGTATAGAAGCAATGTGAGCAGAGGCTTTCTAGGTGCCTGTGTGGTTTGACTTGACTGTCACATGTATTTCCTCATAAGCAGAGCATGCCCTGGGTAGTTTACTAGCTCCAAAATGACCCATGCCGAAGATCTGAAAATAACTCCACATCTTGAAGCAGAGCTCCTCACACCAATCTGTAGACTTATAATCAAGAAGCAAACATTTGTTTATATAACCAATAGTATTTAGGGGGTCCTTTGTCGTGCAGTATTATTTGAGCAATCTGAAAAAATAGTCATCCATACCCAGCTCCTTGATTTTTAATTTTTTAAATCATGGAAATACAATAGGCAATTAAATAATTTAAAAATCAAGAGTGTATATATTGATTAAAGATATAGTGCTGGCCGGGAGTAGTGGCTCACACCTGTAATTTCAGCACTTTGGGAGGCTGAGGCAGGAGAATCACTTGAGCCCACGAGTTCAAGAGCAGCCTGGGCAACAAAACAAGACTCCATCTCTGCAAGCAGTTTAAAATTAGCTGGGCACAGTGGCATGCACCTATAGTCACGTTAAATGACACAGGATACAGGCTAAATGACAAAAGAATTATCTAAAAAAATGAAGGTGTTTATTTTTGGAAGAGAAAAAGAGAGCAAGGAGAGTGAGTTTGGGTAGCTGCTTCTTTTTTTCTTAACAAAGCTAGTAAAATTATGTGATCCTTCATATTATGTGATTGTATAACTGACAAATTAATGACTTAAAACAATAAAATATGTATATATAATAGTAGTAATTGCTACAGCTAAAAGATAAAGCAAGATATTGTATCAGAATTTTGCAAAATTGAGTTGAAAATTGACCTGAATGCTCCTTTTGGAAATTTGAATGTCAAGCAGGTAGCTTTCTGGGGGTTTGTTTAGAGTTATTTCAGCAAGTTTTTAAATTATTATCTCTCCTTCAAATGATCCCTATTTGTCTTCTTAAATTTTGTAGACCACCTAATTTTCTATCACTTTTCATCCTTTAAGCATATTTTAGCTGTATATGACTAATTACATTATAGAGAAATTAAATAGATTAGTTATTTAAAGGAAGAATTGGGAGGGTATAGTTTATATTAAAATATTTCTCATAAATATTATCAATAACAACTAAGCTTCATTGCTGATTATGACAGTACTATCTAATTGGGAAGATGTATCAGAGTATTTGCAGTAATTTAGAAGAAATATGAAGCTGAGACTTTTGGCTAACCATTAGGTTCTATTCTTCATTTATACTGGTGACCTTCTCTTACTCTTTAATCCTCAGAGATGTATGCTCAGGAAAATCAAAGAACACGGTCATGATTTAATACAGCTGTATAACTACTCAAAGTGCAGTTTTAACAGCAAGCTTCTTGTCATTGCTCAAAGATATTTTAAAGCCTCAACACTAATGCTAACAAATTAATTATTTGTAATGTCCTCAATCCCCTTCTTGAATCTCTAGAGCTCCCACACTTTTTTAACCTTCACTTCCTAATCAGTGCTTAAAAAAAGAATAATAGAAAATTGTCATTAATTAGATGAATTCACAGCCTTATTTTCTTTGCTTAGCTGATTTCCACAGCTTCCTGTTTGCAATCCTTTTCTTTTCCACATTTTCTCTTAACATTTCCTATTAAACCCTCTTTCCCTAAGATCTTTTGAGATGAAAAGTTCACTAGAACAGCGAGGAAGTGGAGCATTAGCCATTCCCTGACCTCTCATGGACAAACTGAAATGTACTAAAGGCTCTTCCGTTAGAACAGAATCATGCCATTTCCTGTAATCCTAATGTTTAATTTGTCTGTGACAAAATTATTTGAAATGAGCTTTTTAGGAACCAAGATAAAAAGCTTCTTAAAGGCCAGGCGCAGTGGCTCATGCCTGTAATCCTAGCACTTTGGGAGGCCGAGGCTGACGGATCACCTGAGGTCAGGAGTTTGAGACCAGCCTGGCCAACATGGCGAAACCCCGTCTCTACTAAAAATTAAAAAAAAAAAAAAAATGAGCTGGGAATCGTGGCAGGCACCTGTAATCCCAGCTATTTGGGAGGCTGAGGCAAAAGAATCGCTTGAACCCAGGAGTTGGAGGTTGCAGTGAGCTGAGATTGTACCACTGCACTCCAGCCTGGGCAACAGAGTGGGACTCCATCTCAAAAAAAGCTGCATAGAGACTAGTGAAAAAAAATAGTGTAGCACTGTTTTGAAAGACATCTTTTTTAGGTTGGCATTTCTGCCAGAGGTCTCTTCTTTAGGCAACATATTTCAATTCAAGATGGAAGAGTGTTACTTAGAGCATAATGCCCTAGTAATCAATTTAGGTTTGAACATTTCATGCATTTAGAGCTTAAGGTTTCAGTTTGGGGTACTCCTTATGAGAGTCACTTTTTAAGAAAATTTGGATCTGTTGGCATTCTGAAGATTGCATAGATTTCATGAGGCATGATGATGAGTTAACTATAAAAGCATAAGGATTTATGGATTCTATGTCCTATTAACTATACATAAGTTTAAAAGAAAGGAGAGAATTGGGCTGTACAATATGCATTTCAGATTTTGCTGAATATAGAAATTTTGAAATGGCTTAAACTGTTAGCCAAACCAAAATTCAGTTAAATTTACCCAATTCTGGTTTATACCATGGATTTAAGTCCTCTTCCCATTGGGTTGCTTCCCAGACTGTGCATTATCTGTTGATTGCTTTGAAATATAGATCAATTTTAGCAAAAAATGATATAAACCGAAAGGAATATTTTGTTCTCCTGCATCAAAACTGAAATGCAATGTAACATATAAGTTATACTCTATATCATTGGGCTTGTTTTTTGTGCAGTAAAAATAAATGTTTTTTTAGTACCTAAAAAGCTATTGTTTTGTATTATAATAAAAACTCTATTGATGTGCATCTGTAAAAGGTTTAAAGTTATTCTCAGTGTCATTTGTCTTAATGCCTTTGATCTTACTTTCAAATTTCACTTATATTACAGCTAATGAAATATTACTTTAAAACTAAAAAGTATACAAACAGGTTGGCTTGTTAAATATCAGGCAAACAGATTAATGTGATTTGTTTAATTTCACCTCTGATAACTATAACAATAGAAAAAATCCTATGTATTTTCTCCATTTTAACTATAGTACGTAGAGCGTATATGAAAGGTTTGTAACTACACATTCGATGTGACTACCATTATGGTCAGTGCTCTCAAATAAATTTTTATCTTTAGGAGATAAACTGTAGTATATTGTATTCTGTTTGGTTTTAGTAACTCCCATCAAAATTCAGATAAGTATCTAAACTTTGTTATCTGAACTTTACTCGAACTATCCAAACTTCCTTTAATTTGTGATTCAAGCCTGAAAATCTCATGAGAACAGATGCTCTTGTAGGTTTTCTTTACTTCCTGCTCCCATTGTGGGAAACAGGTTTCCACAGAAATTCTTACACGCATTAAGTCTGAATGCATGATTCCTAGGGATTTTATCCATTCAAATTCAAATTCGATATTGTTTTTACCCAGTTGAAATTTCAGTTCTTATCTGAACTTATCTTCTCATCTGAAGAAAGCTTAGTATGTCTATTATGTTCTAGTAGTTTTGGTCTCTGTTCTCTCCTTGAAACTCTTTCTTTGTTAATCCTCCGTGGCATTGGCTTTTCTCAGTACTCCATCTAGAAATACTTCATCTCTTGATGCTTCAGTTGCAGTTACATCTTATCAATTTTTGCTTTGACCTTTGTTTACTCTGAATGATCCTGCATTATTTGGTATTTTCCGGACTTTTCATCCACATAGTACATGTACATCGAGCACATTTTGTGTGCCTGGCACTGTTACATGCACCGAATTCAAAGCAATAAACAAAGGAAGAAAACCCCAAATCCTGCTATCATGGAACACAACTCATATTGGGAGTAAGCAGATAAGCAGTACAAATAATTAAAATATTTAATATATTAGATAGCTCTCAGTGCTATGGGGAGAAATAAAGCAGAGGGATGAAAGAAAGTCCTGGGAAGGGGCATAATATTAGTAAGATTGGCAAGTAATTAAAACTTAAGGAAGTGAGGGTACAAAAAAGAGCTGTCTGGAGAAAAGCCACTCAGGCAAAAAGAAAGCATCTGAAAAGACTTGGAGACTGGTGTATGCTTTGTATACCATTTGGCTCACTTTTCATCTCTCTCTACATCTTGTCTATTGCTATGGAGTAAGTTGTCAACAAGTGTGCTCATAACTCTTGTTAAATAAAATGCACAGGAAGCCATTGGTTTGGACTGAGTTCCTGCACTTAGTCCCAACAGACCAAACCAAAATGGAGGCACTCATGCTAAAGTTCCACACTCCAAGCCAAAAATGACTTCACATCTGACGTTCTGAGAAACCAGAAGCATGAGAGATAATAGCCAAAACCCCAAACCGACCAGTTTTAACTGGCATGATAAGAAAGCCCTCCCTGCTTTTAATCTCTACAAGAAAAGTAACTTTGAAACAACCAATCCACTTTTTGTTCTCTGTTTCTGCTTTCACCAACCCATTTCTCTCTACAAACTCCTCTACTAAGCCCATTGTAACACTCATTCTATTTTATAGAATAAAATGTTTCTAACTCTAGAATTACAAAAGCCAATTAAGATCTTGAAACTAAATTTGTTGTAATTTTATCTTTTATAGTTCTGGCAACCATGAAGGGACCCCAATGACATGTCCCTTGAGGAAGACAAGAGAGACACTGCTGACCCCTTTTGAGGTTCTCTGTCTTCACAGAGCCTGGGGATTCCAAGTTTCTCTTAGGTCAAACTCTGCTCTTTTTTCATTCATCCAGCGTTAGCTTGTGTTGTGAGTGGGTACTTGACCTTTGGGTTTGCAGGAGCTGATGAATTACTGGCAAGAACTGCAGTTTTAAAGGTAAGTGACAGCAATTGCAGTAAGTGGTTTTTACTTCAGGAGGCACGAACTCCAGCTCTTGGAATTTGCAGGCATTTGGGTACTGAAATGGTTTGGCTCTGTGTCCCCACTCAAATCTTATCCCAAATTGTAATCTCCGCGTGTCAAGAAAGGAACCTGGTGGGAGGTGATTGGATCATGGGGGTGGTTACCCCATGCTGTTCTGATGATAGTGAAGGAATTCTCATTAGATATGATGGTTTTAAAAGTGGCAGTCCTCACCCCCACTGCAGCACGTGCTCTGTCTCCTGCTGCCATGTAAGAAGGTGCTTGCCTCTCCTTCGCCTTACGCTATGATTGTAAGTTTCCTGAGGCTTCCCCAGCCATGTGGAACTGTGAGTCAAATAACCTCTTTTGTAATTAAATTACCCAGCCTCAGGTAGTATCTTTACAGCAGTGTGAAAACGGACTAATACAGGTGTTATCTGTTTGTTTCTTTTTATTGCACACTTAAGTAAGGGAGTCTTCAGATGTCTGACTGGGTCAGATGGAAACTGAAAAACTACTGGCTAAGTGGATCAAGGGGATCTCAGAGCCAAAACCACAACTTGACTGGTAGACATCAGTTGGGCACTTAATAGCTATAGAGTGCTTACCACCAAAAAATAAATCTCCTATTTTAGGATAAACTGGACACAGAATGGGGTACTGCCTATGAGGCTCAAGAAAATGCCCTTCACTACATTGTGAAAGCATTACACAACCCAACCCAGTGAGGTTTTCCTCTCAGGCTTTTATCTTGGCTTTGAGAGATCCAAGATTCAATGAAAAATTAGAATCCTTAATTTCTAAAGAACTGAGTACTACACTTTCCAGCTATTCCTGCCTTTACATATAAAAGTATTAGGCACCAGAAGGCGCGAATACTTACAAAAATGATGAAATTTTACTGAAGATAATTTAAAATTACAATGGCCATTAGGTGGAATATTCCAGATGAAGAATATTGCACTTAAAGAAGTGACTCTAAAAATGAGGGTTCCCAAATTAGGTCCATCTGGGGTCACGCCTATTGATGTGCAGAAGCTTCTGAAAAGATTTCCAAATATTTTTTTGCCTCTTTTAAAGAATGCTTTTCAAAAGCAAGTGAAAAGCTTAAGTGACTGATTGATAACAAAAATGGAATTGGCTAATCTTTTGCTTAGTTACTATCCTATCGAAGAAGGCCAAAAGAATGCTAAAGTGTTTAGAAAGGTTAGGCTCTCAGGTCAAGTGGGTTTGCTTCTTTATCAGAGCTATCCATGCTGAGTCCAGGCATAAAGAATGCTGTCTTTGTCCTATTTGTTAATGGGCTCCTCCCTGGAGTCATTAATCTAGTTAAGAAATAAACTAAATTGAAAAGACCACTCATGAAACAAAGTCAGTCTCCAAAATACACCCTTTTGGCATTTGGCTGGCTGTTTTGAAGATTTTTGTAAAAATTTACATCTATAAAGGAAAATTCCTGGAAATTTTTACATTGAAGAGAGAACCTGGATCTAAACAAGCCTCAATTTTTACCATTTTGCCTTAACCAGGCTTTCTACCTACACCTGTCTTTGCTTAGGATAAATGGGATCTTCAAAGAATAGATGACAATTTTTAACAAGTTCTGTGTGAGTGTGATGAAGTCTCCTGTACTGTGATAAAATTCCTCTTCTCTGGTTGCTGTAACTCCCTGGGGAAAGGGTTGATGACAATGGAGGCCCTTTGGGAAAATCTGTCTTTAGGCAGATAAGGGAAATTCAGAAAGACTCATCTTGCATTGTACTATTTTTGCGTTTAGCTCAAAATAATATATCAAAGCAATGTATTTTGGGATGGCATGTCCTGTGCCCTGAGCTCCTTCAATGGCTAGTTTTGTTTAAGAAGCAATTCAAGTATAATTGTTAAGAATGAGGAAATTAGGTGGATATTATGGGATACATTAGTCCTCCTTTAGCCAAGGTTTTGCTTTCTGTTGTTTTAGTTACCCAAGGTCAACTGCAGTCTGAAAATATTAAATAAAAGATTCCCAAAATAAACAAATTATAAATTTTAAATGGCCTGCCATTTTGAGTAGCGTGATGAAACCTCATGCTGTTCTGTTCCAGCCCACCCAGGATGTAAATCACCCCTTTGTTCAGCATAAACAAGCTGTATGCATTACCTACTGGTGAGTCACTTTGTAGCCATTTCAACGATCAAATCAACTAACTGTTCTCATATCACAGTGCTAGTGCTCAAGTAACCCTTACTTTACTTACTAGTGGCCCCAAAGTGCAAGCATAGTGATATCAGCAATTCAGGCATGCCAACAAGAAGCATATCTGTTTGAAAGGTCAGAAGGTAAAAGTTTTTGACTTAATAAAGGAAAAAAAAATGTGTGTGAGGTTGCTAAGATCTATGACAATAATAAATCTCCTATTTATGAAATTGTGAAGAAGAAAAAAGAAATTTATGTGTAGTGTACATAGGGTTCAGTACTATCTGTGGTTTCAAGCATCTACTGGGGGTCTTAAAACATATCTCTTGTGGATAAGGGGGGGCTACTGAAATAACCCTTACAAAGATTCTAACAGTGAGAGAGAGCGGTCTAGCATAGCTGACTCTATCTTGCTTTCAGCCTCACAGGCTGGCTGTCCTTTCTCGTTCCTGGACATAGGCCAAGCTGACCATGGGAGGAATTTAGCTTATAGTTTATCTCTGAAACAAGAATGGTCATAATCCCTCCCTAAAACTGATCTCCTCATTGTCTGGGGACTGAAACTGCCTTTGTAAGACTAATGAAAGGCCACAAGATTAGGATTATGCAAGGAGCCTGAATTTTGATAAAATGTTGGTGTGTGTAGTCAAATGATAACCAGCCATTGTTCCATAGCCTGCTTTCCTGTAATCCTTTACTGCTCAAGAGTCATGAAGCCTGAGGTCACAGATTTGTAACTTCCCCACTTGCTCCTATAGATAACATTGCTATTGTAAAACCTAAGATTGGTCTTCTGAGATGTTTTCCAGACTTTTGCATTCCAAGACCCACAATTGACTCCACCTGGACAGTTGACTCATAACTTAACGGGTCCTGTGACACCCCCCCACCCAGAGGCTGACTCAGCACACGAAGACCATTTTCCACATTCTTATAATTTCATCCCCAACCAATTAGCAGCACCCATTCCCTAGCCCCCTGCCCACCAAATTATCCATAAAAACCCAAGCCTCTGAGTTCTCAGAGAAGCTGATTTGAATAATAATACATTCTTGTTCTTCCACTTAGCCAGCACTGCAATTATTAAACTCATTCTTGGCTGCAAAAATCTGCTGTTCTCAGTGCATTGGCTTTTCTGGGCAGTGGGCAAGATGAACCCATCAGGCAATTACACTACTGTAAAAGTTTATAGATGAACTTGTCATAATTTCGAAAATATTTTTCAGTCACTTGAAATCTTAATGTCATGTCATGCAAAATAAAAAACATACATGAAATTACTGGGTCATTTCTAAGTAAAATACTGAAACACTAATTCCTGAATATAAATTTTGGCATCTTGTTTTCATATGATATAGAAAAGCTAAATATTTTTAATTCTGTTAATAAACATTTAAAAATAGTATTATAAGAAAACATATTTGTGAAAATTATGAAATGGTGCCCATCTAAAAAAATCCTGATATAAAATAGTTGAAATTTGCTTACTTGCTAGTTTTCACTGAAACTAAGGTCACTAAGTGTTAAAAATTTTAGTTAGTATATGGTAAGTAAACCTAGGGATAATAAGGAAAGAAGTCTGTGTGTGAGGAAAGCAAGGCATGTTTATACAGCATATTATAAAGTATAAGAATGTGTTCTTGTTAAGGGAGAAAGAGAGTAGTGTTTTTCCTAAAGTAGAGTAACTAGCTGTTTCAAAATTTAAAAAGGGGAAAGGTAAAGAACAAAAATTGAATGAATCAGAATGCTGTAGGTTTATAGAAGATTAATCCTGTAAAATGAATTTTATTTGGGATCAAGCTGGCAAAAATCACAAAGACATTTATATAAGTTTTTCTAAAAATTGACCATTAGTATCAAATACTAATGCAAAACTAGAATTTCATTCTCTGAGTTAAAACAATAAAGTTTTCTTGGAGTATTGATGTGTTCTTAATGGGAAACAGCAGAAGGTCTTTCTTTACCTTTTAGATAATTGGCCTAGGAAACAAAGATTCTGTGTTTTATCAAGATGATTCCTCATCCTTCATGTTGAATTTATTGAGCCTTTGATTATTTAAGAAAACTGAGTCTTCTTCACTAAAGAGCTAAGGTTTTCGACAACTATCTAACTTTTTAAATGTGCCTTTAGGAGCTTTTAAAATTGTCACTATGGTTAAATGAATGATTGTTATTTCACAGTAACCTGTAATCCTGTTTGGATCAAGTGTTTTAAAGCTTTTGATATTTTTGACAAATCTCCCAAAATCAAATTCTAACTTAGGTCTTTTCAACCTTGAATAACTTTTGAATTTTCCAATTGTACCCCTGAAAAACCTTAAAGGATGTTTGTCTCACCTTGTAAAAGAGAGATATTGGACTAATTAGGTTTATTTGATATAGAAAGCATTGTAAAATAATACATGATGCTAAACCTTAGGTTATATTTATGGATACATTATTGATATGACTGTCTCAAAAGTTGTATGAAATTCCTAAATACGTGATATGTAAATCTAATGTACTATATTTTCAAGTAGATTCATGAAAAGGTTAGAATAGAATTATAAGTGCAGGCTTCTGATAACTTTAAGATCATACCATTGGACTGGGTAAGAATTTCTAAAACTCTAGTGAAGAAAGTGTTAAGTTTGGGAAACTGCTAAGATCAAGCAGAACAAAAATTAATTATATGAGATTAAATGAGAAAATGAAGAATTATGGGGTTTTATGTTGTTAATTTGAAACATTGCTCATTCTTGCTGGAAAATGAAAAAATTTCCAGATCTAAATTAACATTTTTTTCTCTTAAGCTATCTGTCTATACCTTAGAATAATTTGGCAAATTATACTTCTGTAAACAGAATAAAACATTTACTTTTTCCTCTCCCTTTGACCCTTCCTTCCAAGATTTGGAAACAATCATTGAGTATATTACTTTTATGGCAATATAGTTATTTGCATAAGTTCAATAAGAATATGTTCTTTCTTTAACAGAATAAAATTGGAAATATTCATTATATGAAAGCTTACGCTGGAATGACACATTTGTGAATGTGGCTAGGATGAATTTACAAATAGTACAGGTGAAGTCTGAAGTCGGCCTTGGTTTGGCTTCCTAACCTCTAGAGGATTTTCAAAGTCCAATCTGAGATTCTTTGTCAAACATTCCAATGAAGCAAACTTAAAAATAGTCTATGTGGACTATTATTTATTATTAGTCTATGTGCACTATATTTTTATTATTTACATAAGTATGCCCAAAATTGCTATTTTTTGATGAAAAGTGGACAGCTTTTCTCAAGATGTTGAACTAGGACTTCCTATCAATAATGAAACCCTTACCTCTCTTAATTTTCCCTTGCTTATGCCTTCGTTTCTCACTTGGCAGGATAATGATGTGGTTAAAATTTCAAAATCAGTAGTTTATGCAGGCAATTTGACAAAATGTCAGATCTGTCATGCCAAACCCAGATCTTTACATGACGTAAGTGACTTTTTAGCCCACTCAGTGGATAAACTGTAGCAATATCTCTAATGCAATTATCCTTTGACTTGTACCAGTGGCCTTTTTTTATAGAGTCAGACCTCTAGACCCACTTGCTCTGACTCCCTGCTTTAATGTAACCAAGTCATGGGATACTAGATAATGGAATCGCTACCTACTGGCTGAACAGGAAGGAATCTTCACGGTAGCTGACACTTGTTGTTGCACATGAATAAGTAGAACAGACAGGCTGCTTGGCTAAAATGGGTAGATTCCTCATCTGGTTCGTTCTTTCACCTATTTGATTTTTGTTGGCTTAGTTTATGGGGATCCTAGCTAAGTGACAAACTCCAAACTCCTAATATTATTATCCAGACAGTCATAATAGTATTCTCCCTGGTGTGCTGTATTCTCTCAAATATTTTAAATGTTTGCATGCAGTCATATGTCTAATGTCAAACCATCTCTCTTTAGTCAGAACAACAAAAATTCAAAGAAATGCATCATCATAAGGATACTGTAATCTACAGTATAGGCATGTTGAGTATGGAAACTCAGAATTTTGACAACTGAGAGTAGCAATAATGCCCTAAGCTTTGGCCACACTCTCATCTAGGCCCAACAGACCAAACCAAAATGGAGGCACTCATGCTAAAGTTCCACACCTCCATGCCAAAACTAAGTTGTTTATCTGACCTGAGAAATCAAAAGAATGAGAGAAAACAGCCAAATCCCCAAATAGGCCATTTTAGCCAGTGTGATAAGGAAGCCCCCTCTGCCTTAACCTTTACAAGGAAAGTAACTTTGAAACAACCAATCCACTTTTTGTTCTCTGTTTCTGCTTTCCTCAGTCCTTTTCTGTCTATAAACCAATCTCTGTTCAGCTCATTGGAGCACTCATTCTATTTTATATAAGGAGGTGTTTTATGATTCTAGAATTGCATATAAAAGTCAATTAATATCTTTAAACCGAATTTGTAGTAAATGTTGTAATTATTATTACAACAATTATTGTAATTGTTTCTTTTCACACTCCCAAATGTATATCTCCATTTTGAGTGCCATATCTCAAACTTTCTGCCTAACATCCAGACGTGAATGTCTTATGAGCATTTCAAACTAAATATAACCTCAAATCTCATGTGTTTCTTCCCCCTGAAATACATAATTCCTTCTATACCTCTCTTTTTTTTTTTTTTTTTTTTTTTTTTTTTGGAGACATGGTCTCACTCTGTCACTTAGGCTGGAGTGCAATGGCATGATCACAGCTCATTGTGGCCTCAGCATCCTGGGCTCAAGCAATCTCACTGCCTCAACCTCCCGAGTAGCTAGAACCAAACACAGGTGCCATCACGTTCAACTAATTTAAAAAAAATTGTCAAGATGGTGTACTAGTTCATTCTCACACTGCTATAAAGACCTACACAAGGTTGGGTAATTTATAAAGAAAAGAGATTTAATTGGCTCATGGTTCCACAGACTGTACAGGAAGCATGGCTGGCGAGGCCTCAAGAAACTTCCAATCATGGCAGAAGGTGAAGGAGAAGCAGGCACCATCTTCATATGGCAGAGCAGGAGAGAGGGAGAGTGAAGGGAGAAGTGCTACATGCTTTTAAACAACCAGATTTTGTAAGAACTCACTCACTATCACGAGACCAGCAAGGGGGAATTCTACCCCCATTATCCAGTCACCTTCCACCAGGCCCTTCCCTCCAACATTGAGGATTACAATTCGATATGAGATCTGGGAGATGACACAGATCAAAACTGCATAAGATGGGGTTTCACCATGTTGCCCAGGCTGGTCTTGAACTCCTGGGCTTAAGTGATCCTCCTGCCTCAGCCTCCCAAAGTGTTATGACAGAAGCATCAACTTAGTGATTCAAGCCAGAAAACCAGGAATCTTTTTAAGTTTCTTATTTTCCTATCTCTCTACATCTACTTTGCTTTTCCATTTAACACTAATTATTGAGAAGATACTTTGTGCCAGGCTCTGTGTTTCATGCTGTGGATGAAAGATTAATCACATGCTCAATATTGGTTCCTATATATTTGTGTATATTCCCACTGTTACACCCTAAGCATCTTGTTGAGATTATAATAAAACTCTTCTAACTGTGAAGCAGATTCGACCAAACTTTATTTATTCATGTGTGTTCTCCAACCACTTATATGAGCAGAAGATAATAATAACAATAGCCATGACTTACTAAATGCTAAACACCGTTCTAAGCACTTTACCTGTGTTATCTCATTTAATCCTTATCTATTACCTTCTGGTAGGCATTAGGATTATTACCTCTATCGTACAGGTGAGGAAATTGTGCCAGGAGATGTTAAATGACTTGTCCAATGTCACATGGTGGAGTAAGTGGGAGAGCTGCTGCAGGGTGTGGTCATATCAAAAAAAGAGCAGGTTCAAGCGATTCTCCTGCCTCAGCCTCCCGAGTACCTGGGACTACAGGTGCGCTCCATCATACCCAGCTAATTTTTATATTTTTAGTACAGATGGGGTTTCACTCTGTTGGCCAGGATGGTCTCAATCTCTTGATCTTGTGATCCGCCTGCCTCGGCCTCCCAAAGTGTTGGGATTACAGGTGTGAGCCACTGTGCCCAGCCCTATGGTTATTTTCTAAGTATAGTATTGTATTTTTTATTCCTATAGTATTATAGTTTTATTCTACCAGAGAATGTTCCAGAATGTCTCAAAATACAAAGTCACAAATATGGTTAAAGAACTAATAAGGGAAAAAAAACAGAATTGAAAACAAGGAGGCTCTGGGCAAGTTATAAAATGCCCATATTAGCTGAGAAATCACATCGGATGATTCTACTTGAGAGATTAAAGACCAGAGAAAGACATAAATAAATAGCAGCCTTAAAAAGAAAGCACCCCCACCCCAATATTCCAGCAAAATTACCAAATATTTGCTGAAAAGAAAGAGAATTGCTGAAAGGTTAGAAAACCCCTGGGAAAATTTAAACCACATGTCTCCTTCTAGTATTATTAAGGAATTTATTGATGTTCTGTAGTAGTCATGGGAATATTTAGAAATCATTTGTCTAATTATCTGCCACAAATAAAAGAATTACAGATTCTCAAATTTATCTCTGTATACAACTTTGCTCCTAAACTCCATCTGTACTCCGATGTCTACTATGCATCCAAAAGTTAAAGTATCAACACAGTTTTTGATTCTGCTTACCCTTTCCCCCAACTTGCTCCTCTTCTTTTTTCCTCCATCTCTCTGAATGACACCTCTGAGTACTGAATTTCTCAGGCAAAAATGATGGCGTCATTCTAGATCACTCTCCTTCCCTTGCTTCACATGTGCAGTGCCAGAGAAAATCCACTAGTTCTACCTTCATGATATATATATATACGTATATTAAGTACAGATTCTTTTCGGTCTCCATTGCCATCCCATAACTCAATTCACTTTCATCTTTTTCCTGGACTGCCTCGACAGCTCACTATGTCAGAAGGAGCAGACTTTGGTATTTCTTTTGCTGATAAAGAGAATGATTTGCACCAAGCCACCTTTTCTTTTCATTTTGGGACAGAGAGCCATCCCTTTGAAAGATGTTGAGCTGGAAGAGGAGCGATGTCTGTGGCTGTGGGAGAAAGAAAAGTTTTTCACTCTGCATAGGAGGTAGCCAGTATGAGACCCAACTTTTGGCTGCATTGGCAAATGTCCTGTTTTAGCCAGCTGAACAAGCTTCTGGAAAGAAATTTGCACCTATAGAGACCACGAGAGGTAGGCTGCAGTTCAGGAGGATTTCAGATCATTTATTTTCCTGTTGTTTGAGTTGTGGCAGGAAGTTTGCAGGAAGATGCGGCATTGGAGAAAGAAGAATGAGGAGGCTGGCACAATGGAAGAGCAGCTATATTTCCATCCTCCAAATGTAGAGAAGTAGAGAAAGAAAATTACATGCTAGCTGAAAAAGAAAAATAGAACAAAAATGAAAAAGTAGAAAGCCTAACTTCCATTTTATCAAATTTCCACACTGTTGACATCCATTAACTTCTTCATCTCTCACCATGTGATCCAAATTCCCTTCCAGAGCAAGAAGTAACTGACTATTTTGGGGGTGCTGAGCAGAGAACATAAAGTTTGCCTGAAAACGTGGTGCTGTTTGCTGATCCATTGCCTGGAAGTAATTGTTTCATAAGGACAGCTTGCTTCTGGCATTCTATGCTAAAATTGAGATGCTTGACTTTTCAGCCTCCAAAGCCTAAATGTTTGGCACGAATATAGAAATCTGGCATTTTTCAATGCTCATATGTCCCAAAGCTGGAGAGCTGAAAAACACTGGGAGTACCAAATTGGTGTCCACTTTGGAATATTTGGCCCAAGAAAATGTATATTCTCATGCCGCAGGAAGTTGGTTTTGCAAAATGAAGGCTGAATTGGGGCCAAAAAGAAAGCACCATTTGCCAGAGTGCAGATGAAATGTGATGTTTGCTGCACAAAGTTTCTTTTTAAAAGTTATTTGCAGCTGCCATGACACATCTTTAACGTTGTAATATGCAGAACTGTTATTTGGAAATTCCAACAGAGAGAAACAAATCTCATTTGTTTACATTTAAACATGATGTAGTAAGATACTAAAGAATAAATGTAAACATCATAGTTTGGACAAAGAAATGCATGTGAAACATGACTCAAATCACAGCATAGACTGAAATGATCCCAGGTTAAAAAAAATTGTTATTTTCATGGAAAAGCTATATTTACAATTATCTTAGTTAACAGACCTGCTTATGATGTGCTGTGAGAAAATATATTATTTTAGATAGTATTTAAGTCTTTTTAATTAATATGATGAAGGAACTCCATTGCTTTTAAGAGAAGGGTTTAATTCTTCACAGATAATAGTAACCTTAATTACACTTGTTATTCCTTCTGAAGACATAAACACAATTATAAAAACTCATTATGTGAGATTTACGGGTTTAACAAAATTCATTAAAGATTTGATTTAAAAGTCAGAAACTATGTGCAACCAACACTAGACTATTAAAATAGACTAAAATTTGGCAAGCACATAGGAAACAGAGTGTTAGCAAAAATGAAGAGTTCAGAGAAAGGAAGAAAGGAAAGGAAGGAGGGAGGGAGGGAGGAAAGAAGGGAGAGAAGGAGGAAGGAAGGGAGGGAGGAAGGAAGGAAGGAAGGAAGGAAGGAAGGAAGGAAGGAAGGAAGGAAGGGAGGGAGGGAGGGAGGGAGGAAGGAAGGAAGGAAGGAAGGAAGGAAGGAAGGAAGGAAGGAAGGAAGGGTGGGAGAGGGGGAAGGAGGGAGGGAGGGAAGAAGGAAGGGAGGGAAGAAGGAAGGAAGGAAGAAGAGGGAGCAGGAGGGGAAATGGAGGGAGGAAGGAAAGAAAAGAAAGGAGGAAGGAAAAAAAGAGGGGAGGAAAGGAGAGGAGAGAGAAGGAAAGGGGAGAAAGGGGAGGGGAAAAAGGGAGGGGAGTGGAGGGGAGGAAAAAGAAGGAGAGGGAAAGGAAGGAAGAAAAAGATCAACGAATAAAGAGTGAAATACAGAGGACCAAGGGGAGAGGTTTTTAACTTTATTTTCATTTTGTTCTATTCAACAGTAACTTTGAGAGTGTCAAGATGAAGTTTCTGATGGTAAATTTTTATTCTCTAATGACATTAGAAATAATTTAAGGTGCAAGGCATACAGGTAAAATGTGTACAAAAAGTTGTTTCTGAGTTCCCAGTTAACTGCATGTTCTTATTTGGAGAGATGATAGTTAATGGTGGAGACAGCTGTAATGTGTTCTTCATTCCCTATTTACCATCTACACTAACTTGTCCACTGATGTACTGCTGTTTTTATAAGATGTTGTTAATTGCAGAAATGGCAAGTTTTTAGTGAGAATAAAGCCACTGACCTGGGCTGATTTGCTTTTTGGTGGCTCTCTATTACTCTTCACCTTAAAACACAAAAAGCAAAACACCTAGTTCGGGAGCCAGACTTCCTGAATTCAAAATTGGCTCTCCCACCTACTTCACCATGTGACACTGGACAAGTCATTTAACATCTCCTGGCACAATTTCCCCACCTATACAATAGAGATAATAATCCTAATGCCTACCAGAAGGTAATAAATAAGGATTAAATGAGATAACACAAGTAAAGTCCTTAGAACGGTGTTGGGAATTTAGTAAGTCATGGCTATTGTTATGATTACCTTCTGTCATATAAGTGGTTGAAGAACACACATGAATAAATAAAGTTTGGTTGAATCTGCTTTCCCTGTACCCATATTAATAAAGCACAACATTGTCTTACTATCTAATTGTAGTCTGTATGCCAGAGATATTTCATGCAATAGATCAAATGTATTCCCTATATTTCCCAGCCTCCCTTCCAGTTAGATTGAGACCATGCAGCTGTGATATGGTCACTGCACAGAAGAAAGTGATGAATGACACTTGTAGGCCCACCTATAAAGCCTTCAGATCTCTCTTCCTCAGCCACCACAGCCCTGAAGGCGATGTGCAGCGAGTGGTGAAGTGACCATGTGAAGGAGAGCTCTCCACCTGGCATCAGAATTTTCATAAATGCAAAATAAAGTCTGTCTTGTGTTAAGCCACTGAGAATGTGTAGTTTGTTATTGTAATATTGCCGAGCATAATCCTCATTATTGCAGTGACCAAAATGATGCATAGCTCCTTAGTAATGGGCATAAAATCATGTTATTCCAATTCCTTAACATGGCAGTGAGGTCTGCTCTCTCAATTAAAAAATATTTCATTCCTCTTTTGTCTTAATTTTCCAGCCTGGCACCATGGTTGTTTCCTAGCTGTAGTACTTGTATTTTATGTCCAATTTGGCATTATTTATTTTTATCTGAAGGGTATATTCACTATATGGTCTTAACACTCTGGACTGCTTGCTGGAGCTAAACATTTAAATATAAACACAATGAGTAAATTTCTGCTGATTCTTCTCTTTAGAGGATGCAGAATACAAAACGACCCTTTGAAATAACAACTATGATGTAGGTAGGAATGGTGACGCCACCATGTGGCACCTGCAAACTTCAGGGGCCTTCTCTTACATTTCAGCAATGCCTCAATGTTTAACATTTATCTCAGTATTGTTTTTCCTTTTATAATTATTACACAATATATTATCCCATTATTTCAAGTTTACCTGAGTCACTAGTGGTTTTAAGTTGAGTGGAAAGATAAATGCACAGTGATTAGGTTATATTGTTAACTTTATTCGAAAAATTCTTTAAGGATGTTTTATACTTTAGACATCTAAAAGGTAGTGACAAAATCCAAATACAAAATTATCAAAAGAACCGAAGTTCTTCACTGTCCTACCCAAATGCCCAAGCACATATTTAAAATCAAAACAAAACACTGGACTAGAAAATGAGAAGTCAATTACTAAAGTCATAATAATGACATACAAGTTGATTTGTATGTCTTGAGGTTTTTAGGAGCAGACATTGAAATATCAAAGATTTGCTTTAGGGACTATAATGGTCCTATAATCTAAAGTACAGAAATGCCTTTAGGGGAAAGAGAAATATAAAAGGAATGATACTGAAAGTCTCAATGGATAAGGTGACTTTAGTGTTTGAGACTAAATTTTTTGAAAATAAATATGCCAGGTGTATTTTTTTGACACTATTCAATTAAAAGTTTTAAGAGCCATATTTGCAAAGTTATTTATGTACTATAATAGGACTCCAGGAAGCTAAGAGTCCTGGCCCTGATATTTTAGTGAAAAGCCCAAGGTACCATTATTTATGTGAAATTTGGATTTTATAGACAGAAGTAAAAAACAAAGGACAAAACATATTAATACTTTAAAAGAGTAACGCATTTTGAATTAAAACAAACTGCTCCATGCTAAGTATTTATACTGTTCAATAGAAGAAGCAAAACATGCCACTAGAGAATTTTTACAGCCCTTTTCTACCTGAATGACAATGATCTACTTAAAAAAAAAAGTGTGTAAAAGGAACTGCTACTTTGTTTAAAGTTAAATATGCTTTGGTATAATAAGAGATACATTAGCAAATGATGTGAAGGAGTTGTGTGATTGTGTACATAATTTTTTGTTTATAATAACTATTTTCACCTAAAATATTAAAGTAATTCAGTCTCAAATATTTTAAAAATACCCTTGAAAAATGAATTGCAGAGCTAAGTTCAGCTGTTACCTGGACAGAAGAGATCTGTGTGATGAGCTATCACAAAACTTAGGATAAAGGAATTTTGGGGGTGCTGGTATAAATTATCTAGTTTGCCTGCTGACAGCTTCTTTTCATTTTATCTCTGACAACATCATTTGCTAATATATCTCTTATACAAAAACACCCTCACAGAAACATGCAGCTATAATTATAGCTCTTTGGAGATTTTCTCACTACTGTGATTTACTCATGAGGTATACTTCTCTTGTAACTTCTCTTCATTTAGGAATTTCTTATCCTTGAAATCCCCCAGAAGAATATTCTATACTAGAGCATTCTTTGTAAAATAAATAATTCATTTCATATTTGATTTGTCTTCTGAATGTGTATCTGGCAAAGAAAATTATCCTGAAGTTTTCCTAGGCATGGTGATGGTTAACTTTATGTGTTAAGTTGGCTGGGCCACAGGATGCCTAGTTATTTGGTTAAACATTCTGGGTGTTTCTGTGAGGGTGGATTTGTATAAGATTAATATTTAAATTGGGGGACTTTCAGTAAAGCAGATTGCCCTCCATAACATGAGTGGGCCTCCTCCAATCAGTTGAAGGTCTTAAGAGAACAAAGGGACTGGCCTCTCTCAAGCAAGAGAGAATTCTACAGCTGACAGCATTTAGACTTGAACTGCAGCATTGGCTTTCCTGGGTCTCCAGCCTGCCAGTCCACCCTGCACATTTTGGACTTGCCAGCCTCCATAATCATGTGAGCAATTTTTTTCTTCAGGTCTCACAATTCTTTCTCAAGCACTTTCTTATAATAAATATTTTTATGATAAGTATGTGTGTATATATACATATATACACATTACATATATATGTGTATATATAGATTGATGCAAAAGTAATTGTGGTTTTTGCCATTATTTTCGATGGCAAAAACCACAATTAATTTTGTACCAACCTAATATATATACACATGTGTATATATGTGTGTATATACATATAATATGTGTGTATATATGTATACACACACACTCATACATCATTGTAAAAATACATAGATATCATGGAATCATGACAGGCCCATGTTATCTTGAAAGGCTTCACAATGCCAACCTAGGGAATATTATAAATATCCTACTGGTCCTGTTTCCCTGAGAACCCTGACTAATATAGGCACTAAGTACAAACCTACAGACAGGTTGTTCTGACTTATCCCTTGAAAAGAATATATTAACAAGACAATTCAGATGAGCACAAATTATGCTCAGCAGCCTCCCCATGGCATTATTATATTTTTATAAGGAAAGCCAGGTAGTCTAAATTGTCTGTGATTCTTTGTTTGTTTGTTTGTTTGTTTTTGAGACAGAGCCTCGCTCTGTCACCCAGGCTAGAGTGCAGTGGCATGATCTCAGCTCACTGCAACTTCTGCCTCCCGGGTTCAAGCAATTCTCCTGCCTCAGCCTCCAGAGTAGCTGGGACTACAGGCACGTGCCACCACGCCCAAGTAATTTTTTGTATTTTTAGTAGAGGCTGGGTTGTCTGTGATTCTTAAAAAAACGCCATGAGGTCTTCTTACAAGGTACCTTAGGTTATGTTCTCTTCTAGCCATGGAGAGCATTTTCTTGATTTGCTTATAATTACAGAACTGAGGAAAATGGTAAGAAAATAAGTTTTCATTCTAAATTTCTGATTAATCATCAGAGAATATATTGCTGGAGGATGACTCTATTTAGCTCTTGGAAATGAGCCCCATCTACAACTGACATGAGAGCAGGTCCTTAATAGATCCTCCTGAGGACACAAAGTTGAGAGTAAAAAAGCAATCAACTAAATGTTCATCTTCAGAGCATGCATTTTTCCTTCTGTGGAGTTATTTAAGAAAAGTAGGGAAGAGATAGGAGACAGTCAGAAGGCTAGGTTCTATAGTATTCATTGAAGAAACATTGTAAAAATACATAGAGATCATGGAATTGTGACAGGCCCATGTTATCTTGACAAGCTTCACAATGCCAACCCAAGGAATATTTCAAAGGTGGGACTCAAAACAACAAAAATCTTTAGGACATGAGATAAAATGAATGGGGTAGCTAAATATGCTAGAAATGGAAGAAAAATTCTAGAGTTAAAAGTTATATTTATTCTTTCAATAGATATTTATTAGACATGGACTATATGTCAACTACTATGCTAAATAATAAACTATACCAGTTTTGAGCTTAGATTGGCAAGCCTGATGGTAGGCAAAATAAATATCAACAAGAGATATATTAGCAAATGATGTAAAGGATTTAAGTGATTGTATGGATAATTTTGTGTTTATAATAACTGTTTTCACCTAAAATATTAAAGTAAAATATCAACAAGAAATATATTTATAGTTTATCTTCATTTGCTACCAGCATATTCTCTAGTCACTACCATTTAAACATTTAAAAGCACATACTTTATTCAGATTTGTACAAGTAAGAGTGAGTGACATGTGTTTTAAAAGTATTTTTTTTGCATCTGATTTTTTTATTTTTAAGTGAACAGCAATTTATGCCACAGAGAGGAATTAGAAAAGAATCAGAACATTAGAGGAAGGGAAAAGGAGGCAGAGAAGTGAGAAAAAGATAAGGAAAAAGAGGGAAGAGAGAAAGATTATGGAAGAATATTTAGATCTTCCAATTCTCCTTAAACATATGCAGTGCATACTCAGCAATTCCACCCAGAAAGGCCAGAAGTCACTGGGATAAGCATCCTATATTTACTATGAAACATTTACCTAAAAAATTGTTTTTGTTTTTTGTTTGTTTGTTTGTTTTATGTGTGTATGTGTGTCTAAGTTTTGACTTTGTTTAAAGTGATCTAGCCAAACTAAATTTTAGTAAGACATTCCTTTTTAAAAATGACCAGTTACCCTATTTTAACTGTTTACAGGTAAATAAAGATGTGATAATTACTCAACTGACTGAGCATCATTCAATTTGCTGAGGACTCAAATAGAACAAAAGGTGGGGGAATGAGAACTTAATCTTGATATTGAGCTGGGACATCTATCTTCAGACATCAGTGCTCTGGAACTTAACACCATTGCCCCTATCCCCCTACCCTAGATATAATGCCTTCAGACTTAAAATAAATTACAATGCAGGCGTCCCTCTTTCTCCAGCTTGCAACTTCTCAGCCACCATAATTCCATGAACAAATTCCATATATATAATATGAACATATGTGAAGCATATACACACACACTATATATAATATATGTATAATATATATATATATATATATATATATATATATATATATATATATATATCCTACTGGTTCAGTTATTCTGGAGAACCATGACTAACACAGATTTTGGTACTAAGAGTGGTTTTAGGGGAACAGAATTTTAAAGATGACTTTTCTGAATTGATTGTAGGGTTTCTGGAATTGGCACTCTAATTTGATTCAATTTAAATATCCTAATGACTCTAAGAAATAGAGGTATAAATTACATGACAAATAATTCAAAATAACTGCCATAAAAATGTTCAATGATCTCAGGAAAGCAATGAATCAAAAAAATGAGAAATTAACATGAGAAAACATTGAAACGAATTTTAGGGTAGACAAATACAATAACTGCATTGAAATATTTACTAGAGAGGCTCGACAGAGACTCAGTTATGCAGAAGAAAGAATCAGCAAACTTGAAGACAGGTCACTTGAAATTAACCAGTCAGAGGAGCAAAGAAAAAAAAAACAGTAAGTAAAGCCTAAGGGACTTACGGAATACAGTCAAGTGAACCATTAGAGGATTCTACTTAACATTTAAAGAATAATTAACATCAGTGTTTTTCAAACTCTTCAAAAAATTGAAGAAGAGGGAAGTCCAAACTTATGAGGCCAATTTAGAATTCTGATTCCAAAGCCAACAAATATTACAAGAAAATGAAACTATGGACCAATATCCTTGATAAATATAGATGCAAAAATAATCAACAAAACAGTAGCAAACCAAATTTATTATCAAATTTAATGGCATATTAAGAGGATATACATCATGGCCAAGTGGAATTTATCCTTGGAATGCAAGGATAGTTTGCCATATGAAAACCAAACAATATGAAACTTCACATTATCAGAACAAGTGATAAAAATCAGATGATCATATCAGTATATGTAGAAAAAGCACTTGAAAAAAATGTAATACCTCTTTAAGACAAAAACACTGAACAAACTAGGAATAGAAAGAAATTACCTCAACATATAAAAGGCACATGTGAAAAACTCACAGCTAATACCATAATCATTGCTTTAAAAAATACCTGGAAGCTTTTTTACTAAGATCAGGAGCAAGTCAAGGATACCCACTCACACCACTTCTATTCAGTACTATTTCTAGTACTGAAAGTCATAGCCAGAGCAATTAGGCAAGAAAGACATAAAACGCACACAAATTGTAAAAGAAGAACTAAAACTGTCCTTATTAACAGATGACATGATCTTATATATATAAACCATGAAAAAGTCCACCAAAACAAACCTGTTAGAGCTAATGAACACATTCAGCAAAGTTGCAGAATACAAACTTAGTATACAAAAATCAGTTGCATTTCTCTTCATTAATAATAAAGATCCAAAAAGGACATAAAGAAAATAATCTCATTTACAATACTATTAAAAAGAATAAAATACTTAGGTAAAACTTAATCAAGGAAATGAAAGACGTGTACACTGAAAAATACAATTTATTCATGAAAAATTAAAGAAGATTCAGATAAGTGAAAAGATATCCCATGTTCATAGAATAAAAAATTTAATGTTTTTAAATTGCCCATTGTACCCAAAATGATCTACAGACTCAATGCAACTACCATAAAAATCTCAATAGTATTTTTTGCAGAAATAGGAAAAAATTATAAAATTTATATGAAACCACAAAAAAAGAAAACCCAGATAGCTAAAAACACCTCACACTTTCTGACTTCAAAACGTATTACAAAGGCAGAGTAATCATAATAGGATGGTACTGGCATAAAGACAAATCTATAGACAACAGAGGAAAATAGAGAGTACAGAAATAAACCCTTACATAGTGGGTCAAATGATCTTTGATAAGGATACCAAGATCACAGATGGGAAAATGATAGCCTGTTTTACAAATGAGTTTAGGAAACCTGGATGCCCACGTGCAAACGAATGAAATTGGACTCATCTTTCACATTACACGAAAATCAAATCAAAGTGTATTAAATCCTTAAGAGTAATACCTAAAACTATAAAACTCAGAGAAAACAACATAGGAGGAAAGCTTCATAACATTGACCTTAGCAATGATTTCTTGGATATAACACTAAAAGCAGTGGCAACAAAAGCAAAAACACACAAGCCAGATTAAATCAAACTAAAAAGCTTGTGTAAAGCAAAGAAAACAATCACAGAGTGAAAAGGGAACATACAGAATGGGAGAAAATATCTGTAGACCACATATCTGATAAGGGGTTAATATCCAGTCATGTGAGGACCTCCTACAACTAAATAATAAGAAAAAAAAATGAAATATTTGATTTTTAAAATAAACAAAGAACTTAAATAGACCTTTCTCCAAAGAAGACATACAAGTAGTCAATATGCACATGAAAAGACTCTCAATATCACTAATATTCAGGAAGATGCAAATTAAAACCATGAGATATTACCTCATAATTCTCAAGATGACCATTATCAAAGAAACGACAAAAATGAAACAGAGAGCAACAAGAAATAAAAAGTTTAGGAAAGGGTGTGGAAAGAAGGGAACTCTTGTGCACTATTGGTACAAATGTAACTGGTGTAATCTTTATGAAAAACAATATGGAGGTTTCTCATCATTGAAAGTAGAAGTATCATATGATCCAGCAATCCCACTTCCAGGTATTTAAATAATTCAAAACAGGGTCTTGAAATAATATGTGCACTTTCACTTTCATGCTCATTTTGGCATTATTCACAATAGCCTAGATGTAAAAACAACTAAAATCCTTTGATGGATGAATGCATAAAGAAAATGTGGCATAATCATGCAATGGGATACTTTTCAGCCTTTAAAAAGAAAAAAAAATTATCCTATGCCATAACATGGGTGAACTTTGAGGACATTATGTTAAGTGAAACTAGCTAGTTATAGAAGGACAAATACCACATGATTCTACTTATATGAGGTATCAGAAGTAGTAAAAACTCATAGAAATGGAAAATTTAATGTTAGCTGCCAGTGACTCAGGGTAGGGGGAAATAGCGAATTGCTATGCATTGAATCTAGAGTTTCAGTCATGCAAGATGAAAAAGCTCTAGAGATGTGTTACACAACAATGAGTAGGTGTCATGTTATGTGTTTTTTTTTCACCACAATAAAGAAAAAAATAAATCATATAAAGTATGACCTTTTTACACAACAAAATTAAACTAAAATTAAATAATGTGAATTCATCCTGAAAATACTAAAATATATGGAAATAAGGCAACATCTTTTTTTTTTTTTTGCAACATCTGTTTTTTTTGAGATGAGTTTCACTCTTGTCTCCCAGGCTAGAGTGCAATGGTGCAATCTCAGCTCACTGCAACCTCTGACTCCCAGGTTCAAGCGATTTTCCTGCCTCAGCCTCCTGAGTAGCTGGGATTACAGGCATGTGCCACCACACCCAGCTAATTTTGCATTTTTTAGTACAGATGTAGTTTCTCCCTGTTAGTTAGGCTGGTCTCAAACTCCTGACCTCAGGTGATCCACCCACCTCGGCCTCCCAAATTGCTGGGACTGCAGGTGTGAGCCACCACGCCCAGCCCAACATACTTCATAATGACCTCTGGGTCAAAAAAGGACTCATAAGGGAAATTAGAAAATATTTTGAACTAAAGGTAAATAAAAACACAAGTTAGGTTCCAGTCAGTAGATAGAAACCACAGCAATATGTTCAACATGAACATTTTAGGGTGAAGAACTATTAACTAGTGAAGGGTTAATAATATAGGTAACTAGTGGAATATAGGAGTAATAAATGCAGAAACCATCTATTATTTTTGGTGAGTAAGAATACAGATGAAAGGAGTTTAGAAGTTGGAAGATATTCCCCTCCCCTCACTTGTCTAAGTTACAGACTTTATTAGAGAGACTATAACTACTACAAGCAACTACAATCTACCTATGGCAAACAAACTTGCCAGAGGTTGCAGCCAGAGCTCATTCATAGGAGGAATCCACTGGATATCTGGAAAATTCAGTAGAGGGTCGGGTCGGCTGGAGCTGTTCTATGGAAACTCCCTGTCAAAGGTGGTCCAAAGAAACAATCCATTGCTGAAATAATGGAGGGCCACGGCCACTATGCAGAAACAGGCCCTCATGGAGGTGCCTGTAATCCCAGCTACTTGGAGGCTGTAATCCCAGCTACTCGGAGGCTGAGAGAGGATAATCGCTTGAACCCACGAGGTGGAGGTTGCAGTGAGCCGAGATCAAACCATTGCACTCCAGCCTGGGCAACAGAGCCAGACTCTGTCTCAAAAGAAAAAAAAAAAAAGAGGTCCTCATGTAGCACTGTCTTCCTGTAGCTCTTCCACCAGAAGCAGCCCCTCTGAACTGCTGGAGAAACTCACTGATGACTGAGTATTGTTGAGCCACCTGCACATCACTGGTTACTATGGGAGAAAAAGAAAAATCACACCAGAAAGAAGCCCCTTCCTTTGCTTTGTCTTGCAGTGATCCCCCAGCATCCACTAAGGCTAACATTGAGCAGCTGTCTAAAGGGAAATTTTTACAGGGTTCGTTTTCAGTTTCCCAAATCAGGACAAAAATAGATGGATGTGAGATGAGAATCAATTAATAACCAGCATAATAACATCAAAATTTTTAGACTGAAGCAAGAAAGGATTTAGAGTGAAATTTATAGCATAAAATGCTTGTATCAGGAAGATAAACAAGGTCTCAAATCTGTAATATATCATCCTTAAGTTCTCAAAAAAAAAAAATCTGTGATATATTCTTCCACCTTAGGAAAAAAAGAGGAAATTTAACCAAAATATGCAATAAAATAGAAAAACATAAAAATAAGTAAGGGAATAATTGAAAATGGAAACAGAAAAACAAGGGAAAATCGGATAAAACTAAAAGATGCTTCTTTGAGAGGGTCAATAAAACTGATAAACAACTAGTCAGTCTGAACATACCAAAAAGGATATCAGCAATGAAAGAGGGAACACTAATACTGATTCTACAGGAATTAAAAGGAAAATAAGGAAATGTTAGTAATATAGTCCTATACTAGTAATGAAATTAAATTTATGGATAAAAATCTTCCCACAAGGAAAACTTCAGGTCTAGATTATTTCATTGGGGAATTTAAAGAAATATATTTAAGTAGAAAATTGACACTAGGAGTTCTCCTCAAACTTCCAGAAAATAGATGAAAAGGAAAACGTTCCCAACTCCTTTTATGAGGCAAGCAGTACCCTGATGTCAAAAGTGTCAAAGATATTACAAAAAAAAAATAAATTGTTGACCAGTATCCCTCGTTAACACAGACACAACAATTGTTACTTTCAGAAAATTAAATTAAGGAAAACATTTAAAAAGATAACACATCATTACCAACCGGCTTTATCTCAACAATGCAAGATTGATTTTACATTTGAAAATCAATCCATGTATCTTATTATTTATTATAATAAAGGAGAAAAGCCATGTTAAATCAAGTTTGGCCTAAAGCTGTCTCCTTACATATTTTAAGTTCGGCCTAAAGACTTCTCTGTACATCTTGAATTACAAGTGGAGGTGTAAACAGACCCTAGCCTACCCTTGTGCCAGTCACCGAGCTTTGGCCAATCAAATGTAGCCAACTGTTTGAACCGTTTTCAAATAAGGCAAACTCTGAGTTTTAACCAATCCAGCTGTTTCTGTACCTCACTTTCCTTTTTCTTTCCATAAAATCTTCTTCTGCCTCATGGTTGCACTAGAGTCTCTGAGCCTACTCTGACTCAGGAGGCTGCAGATTCATGAATCATTCATTGCTCAATTAAACTCTTTTAAATTTAATTTGGCTGAAGTTTTTCTTTTATCAGCCATAATAGATGCAGGGAAAGTGTCTGACAAATTTTATTACCCATTTATGTTAAAAACTCTCAGCAAACTAAAAGAAGAAGGAAATTTCCTCAATTTAAACAAATTTTATATATATTTTTTGGTTTTTGTTTTTTGGGGTGTGTGTGTGTGTGTGTGTGTTTATATAAGTAACACAATAGTTAATGGTGAAACACTGAAGGCTTCCCCTCAAAAATCAACACCTATTCATAATATAAAAATTCTCAGCAAACCAAAAATTGAAGGCAACTTAGATATTCTGAAAAAAAATCTACAAAAAAACAACTACTGACATCATATTTGGGGGTGGAACACTGGGTGATCATGAACAAGGCAAGAATAACTTTTCTCACCAGCTCTTTTTGACATTCTCCTGATAGTTGTAGCCAGAGCAAAAGGCAAGGAAAAGAAAGGAAAGACATACAAATTGGAAAGGGAAAAATAAATCTCTTTATGAATAGATGCCATGGCTGTTTATAGTGAAAATTTTAAGTCTAACAAAAACCTACTAGAACTAATAAGTGAGCTAACAATTGTATCTTAAAAATTAAATTAGGATATTAATAATAGCATAAAGTATGAATGATGGATAAACTTAACCAAATACATGCAATTCTTCTACACTTAAAACTATAAATAAATACTAAGACAATTTAAAGAAGACTTAATAAAGGGTGGTATATGCCATATTTGTTGATTGGAAAACATGATATTGTTGAGATGTCTCTCCAAATTCTCTCCTCAAATTCATCTCCTCAAATTGATCTATGAACTCATTCATTAAAATTGGCAATCACAAAATTCTAACAAGCTTATTTGTTGAAAGTGACAAGCTGATGTTAATTTTATGTGGAAAGGCAAAAGACTTAGAATAATTGAAACAATTTTGAAAAAGGAGAACAAATATGGAGGAGTTACACTATCTTATTTCAGACTTTAAAGCTATAGCTATCAAGATACTGGTTATTGGTATGAACAAAGATATACAGATCAATGGGCCAGAACACAGAAAAGAGATATAGACACATACAAATATGGCAATTAATTTCAACTAAGGTGTCAAGGCAATTCAAAAGGGAAAAGATAGTCTTTTCAATGAATGTTTCAGGACAATTGAGGATATTCATATGCAAGAAAATAAATAAGCCTCCCTTACCTAATGCTATATATAAAATTAATTTCAAATGCATGCTAGATCTAAATAGAACAGCTAAAATTTTAAAACTTTTTGAACAAAACAGAAAATTCCTCTGAGCTGGGAGTAGAAAAGATTTCTCAGATAGGAATGAAAAGCACAAATCGTACAATGATAAGTTGAACTTCATCAAAATGTTTATAAATTGTTATTTAGGGAATACTGTTTTCAAAATGAAAGTGTAAGTTACATACTAAGAGGTAGTATGTTCATGACATAATATGATAAAGGAGGTATATATTAAATATATAAAGAACTCTCACAACTCTGTAATAAAAAATTTGCAAATTAAAAAGGGAGAAATATATGGACATATTAGCAAAGAAGACATACAAACAGCAAATAAACACACAAAAATACTTAATATCAGTAATGTTTAGAAAAATTAAAGTTAAAAGAACAATGACATATCTCTACATGACCACTAAAATGGCTACAGTTTTAAAAGCTGATAATCCCCAGGGCTGAAAACAATATGAAGTGACTGGAGATTGCATATATTGCATATATTGCTAGTATATTGCAGAATATTGCATCCACTTTAGAAAGCAATATGGCAGTTTTTTAGAAAGGTGTTATATGTTCTAGCAATCCTACTTCTAGGTATTACTTTTTTTTAAAGGAAAACATATAGCCACAGAAAATGTGTGCTTGGAATTTTCATAGAGCTTTATTCTTAATATAGGTCCAAACTAGAAACAAACAAAATGTCCATCATATGGTGAATGGATAAACTCATTTTGTTATAATCATATAATAAGCTCAAGAATTTAAAAAAAGAAGTTTAAAAAAAGTTAAACTTTCAATACATGAATCTCAAAAGCATGCTAAATGAAAGGAACCCAGTACCAAAGACTGCCTAGTGACATATTACATGACTGTACACCTCCATTTATATGAAATTCTGACAGAACTAGAGTCAAAGGAGGAGATCAGTGTTTGCTGAAAAAGAATTGAGGGTGTAAAGATTGACTGCAAGGGTCATGAAGGAAAATTTGGATTGATGGAAACGTTTTATGTCATGATTGTGGTGGTGGTTACACAACTTAATTTGTCAAAATTAACCAAATGTTACTTCTTTAAGGTTGGTACATTCTTTGTATACATATTATACTTCAATAAAAGCTAGTTACATGAACAAATTAGGGTAAGATCACTACTCTGTCATGTCCGATTTACTTTAAAATCCCCCAAGATAACCAGGTAAGCGGAGTACTTTTAATACTCTTCTTGTAAAGGAAGTCTTATGTGTGTGTTCTGGGGTTGAGTTAAAATCTTGAGGTGTTTCTGATAACTTTTGACTGCACAATATCCCTTCAACCCTCAGAATGTAGCCTTCAAAAAACAAGAGGAGCTGCTAGGGTACAAATAGATTCCTAATATGGTTATGTACAGGGTAATTTCACAAAATGATTCCAAATATTACAATTTTGTGGACAGAAAATGTATCATCACACATAATGTTTAAAAATATAATATCAATTGTTTTTGTTGATATATTTAATTCTTGGTCTCTGGTTTCCCTGAAAAAGCATTTGGTTTTTCAGTTATTTTCAATCTTTTTCACTGGGGATACTTGAAAATTATTCAGTTGGTTAACACTAAGAAGTCTAATCTCCATATCTATCTACTACAGCTTAGAATTTTTCATATTATAAAATTTTACATATCATAGATATTTTGCCTGCCATGTTTATTAAGCATTATATTTTAATCTGTTTTGTGGTTAGTATAAAATTTCAAATCATATACCACACTGGTTTTAGATTTTGTGACTTAAAAATCTGTAATTAAATTACATTTTTTGAGTTTTTAAAAATGATCTGCAAGACACTTAAGCTGTATAGGTTTTAGTTTCTAAATTTGTGTTAAAATTTAAACAGAATTCATCAAAAACATTTAGAGTAATTCTGATGTAATTTAAATTAAATTACATCAGAATTTCTGTTTCTTTAATTTTATTTTTCTAATACAAGAAGGGAAGTGTTCTAAGGCTCTAGATGAAAACACATACTAAATGAAAACCCCTATGAAATTAGGCAAGTATACTTAATTAAAATTGCTACTTGGCTAATATGTTTTCCATACTCCCACACACTGTAATATTGTAAATATTCTTTATGCCCAAAGTGTGCATCTTTGTGAAGAAAATTAATGAGTTCTGAGGAGAAATAAAACAAATGTTATTATTATTTAGTGTTTTAACCATCTACCCATATCTTCCTCTTAAATGTCTGACATCACTTTAGTACAGGAAGTCTGATATAAAGGGAATATCTGTGGCTAAAGCTATATACAGATGCTCAAATTATGAAAATTAAAACATAAGAACAGTTTTGTTCCCATAATTAAGGTCTGTCCCTCACTTTCCTGCTTAGAAACTGAATTGCTCAAGTTCTATCTTTTAGGCAGAGTTGTCTACATTCACCACATTTACAGATCCCCGACTGAGAAAAGTTTTAGCATTATATTCAGCTTTGTTGCAAAAATGTCAGCATTGTCTTGTACTTGGGATGGCTGGTTGTGTGTGATGGCCGAGGTCTACTCAGGGAAGGGTACTCTTTGTTTGACTGAATCACTTGAGACCATAGAGAAAAGGTGGCCGGGAAATAATCAGAACTGGCTGATCAGAGGAGGAACAGAAAAGTGGAGCTGTCCAAAAGAGAGCGGTGGAAAACTAGTTTGAAGTCAAAACCAAGCCAAAAGAACTGATGAGGTTAAGAAACCAGGAGAAAGGTATACTTGAAATGTAAGCAAGTGATGCTTAAGACTGAAGGTGTGGAATTGGGCTAAAGCTGCCCAAAACAACAGTGATATTTTCTTTGCTTCTCTTGGTGAAAGAGTAGTGTCAAGACTTAAACACTGTATAAGAACCATTTTGCCATTTTAAACAAATCAACACTTGCAAACCATGTCCCTCCCTGCCCTATGATTGCCCGGTGTAAGCTTTTGGTTACAAAAAGCCCTCAGAACAAAAAATGCAGGCCAGTTGTAAAGCCTTCATTCACGAAGGCCCAGCCTCAGGGCTAAATGGGAGAGTTCTGCCAGCCATCAAACTTAACAGCCTTTAAACATGTGCAACATTTCTCTAAGCAAATTGGTTCCTTAATATGGTAAAATGTGCAGCACCCAAGGGGAAATACTGGTGATCTCATTGCCCAAAACTGATGGAGTCACAGCACTGTATTCCTGAAAAGCACTCATATTTTCCACTTTGATAAAACCAGAAGCAAATATGAGAGTCAGTAGGTTTTGACATCCATTGTTCATTCTCACTTAACTTTTCCTCCTATATAGCAGAGCACAGTGGTTTAATTCATAGCTTATGGGATTTTTTTTTAATATAAACCATTCAAATTTTTTCTATATTAATCAGTGGTTTCTAAAGATCCACAGGGATAAATAAACCCTGCAAGCTGGCAGAGGTTTCTTGTGGCACAACCACTGGTAGTTATAAACAGTAAACAAAACATAGTAACCATTTTAAGCACAAGAGATTGCTGTATCACACAGGGCATAAATCATTAGCTTAATAATTTCAGCAGCAGTGTCTCCAAAGCAAAATTAAGCCAACAGTTCCCCCTGTGGCAATAATGAAGTACTGTAATGGTAAAAGAAAAAAAACAAAACAAGAGAAGGCATGATTATACCTCAGCAATGATTGAAAATTTAAGTTCAATAAATAACTATAGGAGTCTCATCTCTGCTGCTCTTTGGAGAGGTGGGAAAGGGCTTGCCTGCAACCCCCATGTCCATTCTTGTAGGCAATTTGACATGAACAAGTGTACTTTCCCTTAAGCCCCCACAATTCACATGTGCTGTAGGTAGGGCATGAAAGTGATGACTTATAACAACTGAGAAGATGACAAATTTCTCTCAGCTGTATAGGCAGACATCATTCAGAGATTTAGAGAGCCGAAAGTGCTAGGCCCAAGACAGTCCAATGTTAAGCTGGGCCATAAGACCTAGATACATGTCTTCCAAATGAATTTGCCAAGTGTCAAAGTTCGTTTTTTAAAAACTGGCTAAAAATTTGGTGATTTGGAGTAAGTGCTATGGAACATTATCAGATAAAAGGAGTTCAGGGAGACCATCTTGATTCCTCTGCTGTGTCGGGTCCATACTATAGAATCTTCATTTTTTACTCTTTAGTCATCCATTTTATAAAATCAATAAAGTCTTACTATTATCTCTCTTTTTAAGAAAAGCTCTGAGTGGACACAGTATCTCTTTGAATTTTCTCAATAATACTACTTATTTAAAGTAGCATTTTACCTTTAAAAACACCCTGTTTTTGACTACCTATTATGAACACATCTATCTCCTCAGAATGTATTTCGTCTAAAAATTCTATGATTTAGTCAAGCAGAAGGTATATTATTTGCACAAAGCTAACTACCAGCTTGACTATCTTATTAGTGGATTGAGGAATGATTTGATTTGATAATACAGGGATACAGATTAAACTAGAGTGTGTAGCGTCAGTGCCACTTTTATGGGATGGGCAGACCCTAGGCACCTAAGAAATAATCAACAAACATCAATTTCCCCATTTTCTTCTTCTCTCTGTCTCTGTTTCTCTCTTTCTTTCTTTTTGACACAGAATCTCACTCTGTTCCCTAGGCCAGAGTACAGTGGCGTGATTTCGGCTCACTGCAACTTCTGCTGCCTGGGTTTAAGCGATTCTTCTGCCTCAGCCTCCCGAGTAGCTGGGATTATAGATGCCTGCCACCGCGCCTGGCTAATTTTTGTAGTTTTAGTAGAGACGGGGTTTTACCCTCTTGGCCAGGCTGGTCTTGAACTCTTGACCTCGTGATCCACCCGCCTTGGCCTCCAAAAGTGCTAGGATTACAAGTGTGAGCCACTGCGCCTGGCCAATTTCCCCATTTTCATTGTGCTTTGTTTTTAACTATGACACTCAGGCATAATCTTCTTGAAGACTCCAATGTCTATGCATATTAGGTTAAATTGAAGATATATATTTGGATATACATACTCTCCTTTATTAATCTGACATAAGAAAATTAGATGGGAAATGGTCTTCTCTGCACCTATAGAAAAGACTTTTCTCCATGAACAAAATAAATTATTACATCTTTCAGCTCTCTGTAAAAAAAGACACATCTAGCATTATATATAATCACAATGCCATGCATTGTAAGTGTGGCATGGAAGTAATTTTGCAAACAAAGTCGTGAATAGTGGATCTAATTCATGGTCAAAGAAAGGGTAAAGCTGCACCCTAAGTAAACGTATAAGGGAAATGTGGTTTGTCTTTATTGCTGCTCTTTCCTCCCTTCTCCTTGCCGTTTTCTTTCCTTAACTCCTTTTTGCTCCACCTTACCTGTCCAAAATGCTATTCATTAATGCCATCATTCACATTTAAATTTGGTGTCCTCCAAAGTTTCCTCATACTTGCGATCAGGACAAAGCCAACAATAATAGGATATATGCAGTCATCTGTTGCTTAATGATGGAGAAAATTCTGTGAAACGCATTTCTAGGCGATTTCGTCCTCCTGCAAACATCATAAAGTGTACTTACAGAAACCTAGATTGTATAGCCTGCTACATACTTAGACTCTATGGTATACCCTATTGCTATTGCTCTGAGTCTACAAACCTGTATAGCATGTTATTACACTGAATACTTTAGGCAGTTGTGACACAATGGTATTTGTGTATCTAAACATAGAAAGGGTACAGTAAAAATACAGTATTGTGATTATATGGGACCATTGTCTTATATGTGGTTAGTCAATGACTGAAATGTCCTTATTTGGTGCATGACAGTATTTGGACGTTAGGCTTATCAGACATATGATTTGAAATATGTTCTGGCGTTCTGTGGGTGCAACTAGTAAATTTTGACAAGGATTCAGCTTGGGAGATCCTTTTGACTTGTTAGAGTACAGCATAAGCAACCTATCATGACTAATTGACTTTAGGTAGATTCATTCTTAGCCTATTCTTCCACTTGGTGCCAATTGTATCTTGTATATATTTGTACCTCTGGGTACCTGGAGTGGAGATTTTTATAATCATTATTTTTAAAAATATATATGAGATATATATATATATACACACATATAAAATATACATGTATACATATAGCTTATATATATTTTATATGTATAGTATATATATAAAGAAATCTTACAGTGCATTAATAAAAAGACAAATAGCCAATTCAAAAATGGACAAGGAATTTGAATAGACATCTTTACAAAGATATACAAATAGTCAACATGTACATGAAAATATGTTACACATAATTAGTCATTAAGCAAATTAAAAACCACAATCAGATGCCATTTCACACCCACCAGGAAGGCTATAATCAAGGGACAAACAATAACAAGGGTTGAGGAGGATGTGGAGAAATTTCAACTTTGGTACATTGCAATCGGGATTGTAAATGTTGCACCTGCTTTTGGAAAAGTTTGGCAAATCTTCAAAAAGTTAAACACAGAGTTACCCTATGACCCAACAACTCCATTCCTAGCAATATACCTAAGAGAATTGAAAACATATATACAACAAAAACTTGTACATGGATTTTCATTCCAGCATTCTTCATAATAACCACAAAGTAGAAACAAACTTCCATCAACTGCTGAATGGATAAATAAAATATGATACATCCATATAATGGAATAAAATTCATAAAAAGAAATTTAGCACTAATACATGCTGTAATATGAATGGACTTTGAAAACAATATGGTTTGGCTGTGTCCCCACCCAAATCTCATCTTGAATTCCCACATGTTGTGGGAGGAACCCTTTGGGAGGTAATTGAATCATGGGAGCAGCTCTTCCCATGCTGTTCTCATGATAGCAGATAAACCTCATAAGATCTGACAGTATTATAAGGTGGAGTTTCCCTGAACAAGCTCTCTCTTTTGCCTATCGCCATCCATGTAAGACGTGACTGCTCCTCCTTGTCTTCTGCCATGATTGTGAGGCCTCCCCAGCCACTTGGAACTGTAATTCCATAAAACCTCTTCTTTTTTAAATTGTCCAGTCTCAGGTATGTCTTTAACAGAAGCATGAAAACTGACTAATGCTGTAAATTGGTACCAGTAGAGTGGGGCACTGCTGAAAAGATACCCAAAAATGTGGAGGCGACTTTGGAACTGGGTAACAGGCAGAGGTTGGAACAGTTTGGAGGGCTCAGAAGAAGACAGAAAAATGTGGGAAAGTTTGGAACACCCTGGAGACTTGTTGAATGGCTTTGACCAAAATGTTGCTAATGATATGGACAATGAAATCCAAGCTGAGATGGTCTCAGATGGAGATGAGGAACTTGTTGGGAACTGGAGCAAAGGTGACTCTTCTTGTGTTTTAGCAAAGAGAGTGGTGGCATTTTGCCCTTGACCCAGAGATCTGTGGAACTTTGAACTTGAGAGAGACGATTTAGGGTATCTGGCGGAAAAAATTTCTAAGCAGAAAAACATTCAAGAGGCGACTGGAGTGCTGTCAAAGTCATTCAGTTTTATAAGGGAAGGAGAGCATAAAAGTTTGGAAAATTTGTATCCTGACAATGCGATAGAAAAGAAAATCCCATTTTCTGAGGAGAAATTCAAGCCAGCTACAGAAATTTACATAAGTAATAAGGAGCCAAATGTTAATCCCCAAGACAATGGGGAAAATGTCTCCAGGCATGACAGAGGTCTTCATGGCAGCCTCTCCCATCACAGGCCCAGTGGCCTAGGTGGAAAGAATGGTTTCATGGGCTGGGCCTGGGGTCTCCATGCTGTGTGCAGCCTAGGGACTTGGTGCTCTGTGTCTCAGCTGCTCCAGCCATTGCTGAAAAGGTCCAACATAGAGCTTGGGCTCTGGCTTCAGAGGGTGCAAGCCTTAAGCCTTGGCAGCTTCCATGTGGTGTTGAGCTTTCCAGTGCACAGAAGTCAAGAATTGGGGTTTGGGAACCTCAGCCTAGATTTCAGAGGATGTATGGAAATGCCTGGATGCTCAGGCAGAAGTTTGCTGCAGGGGCAGGGCCCTCATGGAGAACCTCTGCTAGGGCAGTGCAGAAGGGAAATGTGGGGTTGCAGCCCCCACACAGAGTCCAGACTAGGGTACCACCTAGTGAAACTATGAGAAGAGGGCCACCGTCCTCCAGACCCCTGAATGGTAGATTCACTGACTGCTTCCACCGTGCATCTGGAAAAGCCACAGACACTCAATGCCAGCCTGTGAAAGTAGCCAGGAAGCAAGCTGTATCCTGCAAAGCCACAAAGGTGGAGCTTCCCAAGACCATGAGAACCCACCTTTTGCATCAGCATGACCTGGATGTGAGACATGGAGTCAAAGGAGATCATTTTGGCACTTTAAGATTTGACTGCCCTGTTGGATTTCGGACTTGTATGGGGCCTGTAGTCCCTTAGATTTGGCCAATTTCTCCCATTTGGAAAGGCTGTATTTACCCAATGCCTGTACCCCCATTGTATATAGGAAGTAACTATCTTGCTTTTGATTTTACAGACTCATAGCCAGAAGGGACTTGCCTCGTCTCAGATGAGACTTTGGACTGTGGACTTTTAAGTTAATGCTAAAATGAGTTAAGACGTTGGGGGACTGTTGGAAAGGCATGTTTGATTTTGAAACGTGAGGACATGAGATTTGAGAGGGGCCAAGGGTGGAAAGACATGGTTTGGCCGTGTCCCCACCAAAATCTCATCTTGAATTCCCAAATGTTGTGGGAGGGATCCAGTGGGAGGTAATTGAATCATGGAGGCAGATCTTTCCTATGCTGTTCTCGTAATAGCAAATAAGTCTCACAAGATCTGATGGTATTATAAGGGGGAGTTTCCCTGAACAAGCTCTCTCTTTTTGCCTGCTGCCATCCATGCAAGGCATGACTTGCTCTTCCTTGCTTTCCACCATGATGGTGAGGCCTCTCCAGCCACTTGGAACTGCAAGTTCATTAAACCTCTTTCTTCTTTAAATTGCCCAGTCTCGGGTATGTCTTTATCAGCAACGTGAAAACTCACTAATACAATTATACTAAATGAAAAAAAGCCATACATAGAAGGCCAAATAATGTATAATTCCTTTGATATGAGAAAAATCCATAGAGAAAGAAAGTAGATTAGTAGTTGCTAGGAGATGAGGGGAGTGGATGTTGGAGTGTGACTGCTAATGAGTATAGAATTTTCGCAGGGGTAATGAAAATGTACTGGAATTTGTAATGATGGTTGCACAACTTTGTAAATATGCTTAAAATCAAGCAATGTACACATTTCATGATATGAGAATTAAGAATTTTATTTTATTTCAGTAGCTTTTAATGTGTAAGTAGCTTTTGGTTACAGGGATGAATTATGTAGTGGTGAATTCTGAGATTTTAGTGCATCTGTCACCTGAGTAGTGTACATTGTACCCAATACGTGGTTTTTTACCCCTTACCCACATCCCACCTTCTACCTTCGAAGTCTCCAAAGTCCATTATATCACTCTGTATGCCTTTGCATATGCATAGCTTAGCTCCCATTTATAAGTAAGAATATACAATATTTGGTTTTCCATTCCTGAGTTACTTGAGTTACTTCACTTTGAATAGTGGCCTCCAGCTCCATCCAAGTTGTTGCAAAAGTGCAAAAGACATATACATTTCTTTTTCTGGCTGAGTAGTATTCCTTTATATATATATATATACACACACACAAAGATGTATATATATATATATATACATCTCATATTTTCTTTATCCACTCATTGGTCAATGGCATTTAGATTGGTTCCATATCTATGCAATTGCAAATTGGGCTGCAATAAACATGTGTGTGCATGTGTCTTTTTCATATAGTGGCTTCTTATCCTTTGGGTAGATACCCAGTAGTGGGATTGCTGGATCGAATGGTAGATCTATTTTTAGCTCTTTTAGGAATCTCCTTGCTGCTTTCCATAAAAGTTGTAGTAATTTACATTCTCACTAGAAGTGTATAAGATCACAATTTTTAAAGCATTTTTTAAAATACTAGTTGCCATTTCCATGTCTCAACACATCTAGACCAAAACTAGCAATTCCCTCTTCAACCAGGTCTGATTCAATGCAAAATAAAGATTCAATTGAGTGATACCTTTATCTGTTGTATCTAGAAATGCCTCGTGTACCTAGTAGGTCAAAGTGGTTCCTAGAAAAAGTTTCTGGATACAATCTGAATAGTACATACCAATGTACACAATCACCATTTTCCAATTTAACAGTCACCTTTCCAGGTACACAACCCTTTACTCTTCCTTGACTTACTCCTCTTGATTTTTCCTCTATAAAAGTGCGACATATCATGTGTCTTTTCATTTTTATTTGATTATCTATTGCCTATCTCCCTGTTTAGAATTTAAGTCCCACAGGACAGGAAAGCTGGTTTTGTTCCTTGCTGTTTTCCTATCACCTGGAACAATACTTGCTGCAGGGCAAGGGAGGCACTGAAGAAAAACTTGTTAAGTAAGAAAAATTTGAGCATGTGCTTTTCCTCAGTGGGAGATGGGAAGGAATAAAAATAATACAGTTATCCAATAATTAAAGCCAAGAGTGTCAAGTTCTCCCCTAAGCCCTCTCATTTCTGATAGGGACTTGCACATATTCCTGTGGCCTCTGAAATTGAGCTCTTATACATGCCTGGCCCTCTGCACTCTAAATGTCAGTGTTCCCACCTTCATCTTCTGCTTTCTGTATCCGTTTCACTCAAAGATCTCGTCAAGTGTTTCCGAAAGCCTAGAAATGTAACCCTTATTCCCAATTGAAATGTATGCTGGATATTTGGCTTGGGAATCTAGGCTCTAACCTGGAAATAAATCCTGATTACGAGTGCTGTAGTGGCCAAATCAAAGGCTAAAGGTCTTTCTCTTATCTACTACTGTTCATTCCAAATGCATATTTTGGCCAAACCAAATATTCTAGGGATATGCAAGTCACAGCCTGTGGCCTCAGGAAAACTAGTCATAGAGATCTCTGAAAAAAAGAAATCTGTCACCTCATTTCTGAGGGTGTACTTATTTTCCCTGTGTTTGACCTTAAGATTTAATTATCACATTATATAGGTCTATGTTGAACTATTCCAAATAATTCCATTCGTTTATAGCTGCTTTCCTATATTTCTGCTGACATTATGTACTGGATAAACCCATTTAATTGACTTTCAGACAATAGGCTTAAAGTACTAGATAACATTCATATTTAAAAATGAATTATTCAACTATTTCTAATGTACTATATCTGATTCTATCACTAGAATCTAACAATTTGAAACCCTGATATGGTTCTTAGGGCCTCTAAGGCACTAAGAGGAATCACTGCTCCCCACCTTTACATAAGCTCTTTGTAGACTGAATATGCAGAGCTCTTTGATGCCTTAGTTTTATTTAAGCCTCCATTTCCAGAATGATTTCAACTGAATAAAAATATCTGGGCTGGCAGAGTGTGGGAAGACTATTTGCCTTATCCCCACATGCCCCTAGTGATGGTCCTGATGACAACACACGTCGGGATGTTTTGAATCATCCTGATGATTGATTTGATTTTTCCACTCCTCACCTAGACTTTTGGCATTGCCTAGACAGAGCTATAGCACTTTGGGCTGTAGTCAGCCACTTGCTTCCAGCTGCATGTTTTGCTCCACACTCTGCTTCACCTTTCTTCTTGGCTACACTCACCCTTGACTCCATATGTTTTTCTCCATGTGTCATCCCAGCCTAACTGAGCACAAAGTCTCTAGGTGTTCACTGTCCAAGACACACATCTTCCTTGAATCTTGCTCAGTAACAAGTCAGTGTGTTTAATCAATCCTTTATAGCTTTACAAGATATAGCAATGGCTAAAATTGCTGTGGTTAGAAAAACCCACCCTCCTAGTTCAGAAATCAATAAGCATTTACTCTGTGTTTCCTTTATGTTTAGCGTGCAACCAGATCTGGAGAACCTAAGTTATGAATTTCTACTCCCTAATCTTACCTCTGACCAGGGCAAACTATCTGTGGAACAAATCAATTCCATTTAGCAAATGCTGTATTTCTTGAGAGGCAGAGTGCTAAGATGCCTCAGGGATTACAAAGATAAATAGCATACATTCCCTATACTCAGACCATTTTCACAATACATAGAAGTAAGACTGTAAATTATGAAACTGTGGGATTAAAGAAATGTTCATGCTAAATTTGAACTGATGAGAAATCCAATTTATATAATTCTTGCAAAATAGCATAATTTGGAAACATAGTTACTTGCAAACTGTGTTTATGTTATTGTCATCACCCACGTCACTAGGAAAATGAAACACAAACTCTCCTTTGTCAGTATTAGGAGAACCATTATCGATTACTTTTTGTATCAGAATTTCTGAAAGTGAGTCTTGGTTTTAGAATCTAAGCAAGCACTGTTATTATTATTTCTAATCTTGTTTTTCATATCCTTGCACAATGTCACTCAAGTTCATTAAATGGTGCTGCTAAAGTTAGTGCTGAGAAAAAAACAGTAAAGTTAATAACTCTGGAATAGACACATGATGTGATAAAGCACTATGAAGGAAAGCAAACCACCACCAATATTAATGTAGGAGAGTCCTCAGCAAAATAATAAAGAAAATGTAAAAAGCAATTTCAAAGCAAATATATACTAAATATACACTAAAGAATTAGAAATTCATAAGTTCCAAAAATGCATTCCCCCTTTGGGAAAATTTGTTTTGAATTATTTGAGTTTTAAGTTATGCAAAGTATCCAGGAATAACACTTCTCTCATATGAAAAGCAAGTGCCTTGCACTTAAATTTTATTTCCCACAGCTCTACCTTACAATCCCTGCAGTTTAGTTAGAAAAGTCTCTTTATTATTCCACACATCCTCTGCCAAGGAAACCAGTATTATTCCTTTCACTATTTCTTTTATTATGCTCTTCTTCCTGTTTTAAATATCTTCACTCTTCCTACCCACTAATCCAAATATATGGCCTAGTTTCAAAGGCCCACTCACGCGCCACTTCATCTGCAAAGCTGTACCTGACTTAGTAGAGTCACAGGATTTTATACTTGGAATAACTTTTAGAGATTATCTAGTTCAAATATTTTCCAACTGTGCAACATAGAGACACTTAGAAGGCTTTTGAAAGAGAGTTAGAAATGGGAAGGGAAGTAAAGTGGGCAACAGAGTTCTGGAGCTCTCACCTACTTTAATCCAGGACTGCTTTCATCATTTTAATTATTTACCTTTCCCAGAAAGACACTGTTTGAACAAAAGTTTCCAGAGCTTTAGATCATAAAAATCCACAGTTCAACATGATGAATGAAGAAACTAAGGCTGAGTTGAATATTTTATCCTGATTCACAAACAATCTAGCAAACTAAGCTAAAACCCTAGGATCTCTGGACTGCCAGCCCAGCTACGTTGATATTCCTATTTTGTTTATCACCAAAATACTTACAATTTCCTATTGATGATTCTGTAGTGTCTTTTGTTATTTACACATATGTGTCTTGTCTAATACACTGAGTGTGGCTGTTCCATGGCTGGGTGTAATTTAGCTCTTCCACTCTTCTCTGAGCAAAGAACTGGGTTCACAGTGTGACTGCTGACTTTTCTTCCCAGGATAGACATTCTTGATTCATATATAAAATTAGACAAGCCAAGGCCGGGCGCGGTGGCTCACGCTTGTAATCCCAGCACTTTGCGAGGCAGAGGCGGGCGGATCACGAGGTCAGGAGATCGAGACCACGGTGAAACCCCGTTTCTACTAAAAATACAAAATATTAGCCGGGCGTGGTGGCGGGCGCCTGTAGTCCCAGCTACTCCGAGAGGCTGAGGCAGGAGAATGGCGTGAATCTGGGAGGCGGAGCTTGCAGTGAGCCAAGATTGCGCCACTGCACTCCAGCCTGGGCGACAGAGTGAGACTCCGTCTCAAAAAAAAAAAAAAAAAAAAAAATTAGACAAGCCAGTACTTAGACAATCAACTCCATGTATTGACTGAAATAACATAAACTGCAGCCTTCACAGAAACTATTAATGTTGACATTAATGGTAGTCAGTACAGCTACACTTTTCATAAAAATTAATATTTCTGCCTCATTTGTATTTTTTCTCTCATGTATACAAACCTAGGCATAATCAGTTAAACTCCTTGTTCTAAATGACACTTGGTTTTTAACCCTTTAATCTCCTTTTTGGGTAGCTTTCACTATTGCAACAAGACATTTTTAACAAGAAAAACTAACCCTTTATTATTTTTTTTGAAAAATCCCTAATTCTTGATTCTTTATAGGTTCTTCCTATAGCTGCTTCTTTCTTCTGATACAATTCTTGTAAGGGTACACTGCACTTGCTACCTTTGTTTCCTCCTCTCCCAGCTCCATCTTTGGGTACTATGTGATCTACTTCTTAAAAGTGGTAATGTCGACCATTGTGGAAGACAGTATGGCAATTCCTCAAAGGTCTAGAACCAAAAATACCATTTGACCCAGCAATCCCATTACTGAGTATATGACCAAAGGAATATCAATCATTCTATTACAAAGATACGTGCACATGTATGTTTGTTGCAGCACTGTTCACAATAGCAAACACATGAAATCAACCCAAATGCCCATCAATGATACACTAGATAAAGAAAATGTGGTACAGCTACATCATGGAATACTTTGCAGTCATAAAAAGGAACGAGATCATTTCCTTTGCAGGGACATGGATGGAGCTGGAAGCCATTATCCTCAGCAAACAAATACAGGAACAGAAAAACCAAACACCGCATGTTCTCACTCATAAGTGGGAGCTGAACAATGAGATCACATGAACACAGGGAAGGGAACAACACACACTGGGGCCTGTTGGGGGAAAGCGGGAGGAAGAGCATTAGGAAAAATAGCTAATGCACGCTGGGCTTAATACCTAGGTGATAGGTTAATAGGTGCAACAAACCACCATGGCACACGTATACCTATGTAACAAACCTGCACATCCTACACCTGCACGTGTACTTCAGAACTTAAAATTAAAATTAAAACAAGTGGTAATTACCTTTTATTTGCAATTTAAATTACCTTTTAATACTCTATCTTTCCTATTCCTCTAGGCTTTCTTTATTTCATTCACTCCCATAAATATTTGACTGTCAAATCTACTTTTCTAGGAGTCTCTTCTCATCAACCCTTTTAGACCAGGGCAAGAGAAGTCCCCTTCTAGACTCCAAGCTTTAGACATTTGCTCTATCTCCCATCCTCCCCCTCCAGGGCCAGTTGTCTCCCAGCCCACACTCTCCCTTCTGATTCAGACGCTGGGTACTTGGGACCACCATAATTCCTATTCATATTCTCTATCTCACTGAATCTACTTCCAGGGCCGAGTGGCTTCCTGACTTCAGGACTATACTTCTAAACATCCAGTGCATCCCAAGATCCAAGTGGTGACTAAGGAGTGGTTGTTTGTGAGAAGCAGCAATGAAGTGGAGGTATTATCATGTTCACATTCCTTCCCTGACCCTATCCCTGCCCCATTTTCTATAGAATAGAAAACGAATTTCTTCTCATAGTTTCAAGATCTTCATAATGGCTTCACATAGCTCCTAAGCCTGGGATTTCCCATGAGTGACCCTGAGGCCTGTGCATGGATACGGCTAGTGGGAAGGAGGGTAAAGTGGGAGGAGAAGAGGTCCTTTCTGAGTTACTGCCACCATATTTTATCATGGAACTGTAATTCGAACTTGGCCTTTGAGGTTGATATGAAAGCATATTTGTCATGGTAGGAGGTTAGATATTTTATTTAACAGTTTGTGGCTTGATTTATAACTTTTAAATATTTAACATATGGTACACAGTCCTCCATTTGCAGTCCTGTCTTAAGACCTACAAATCTTAGAGAAAGAGCTGGGTCTTTCGTCTCTAAGGCCAGATTAATTTCTGAGTTCCTATTGGTCTTCTCTTTAAGGGTGCCTCATTTGCATATCTAACTTAAAATATCAAAAGCTGAGTTGATATTCTCCTCCTCATCTTAAAGCTATTTGCCTATGTTTGTGTCTTCTCTTAGTTAATGCCATCACTATCCACTCGGTCCCTAGTGGAAGACAGTATGGCAATTCCTCAAAGGTCTAGAACCAAAAATACCATTTGACCCAGCAATCCCATTACTGCGTATATGACCAAAGGAATATAAATCATTCTATTACAAAGATACATGCACATGTGTGTTTGTTGCAGCACTGTTCACAATAGTAAACACATGAAATCTTGGAGTCATTCTCGACTTTTCTCTTCCCTAACCCTCAGCATTTAATCAGAGATAAAATATATTCTATGTCTGAAATATCTTGACTCCATCTTCTCCTTTCAAACCCCATCTGTCAGCTGATTCATTTTAATAGCCATTTTACTACCCTCTTCCTTTCCCTCCTTAATTCACTGTCCACATTTCCACAAGCATTATTATGTTCACATTCCTCTCCTATCCCTGATCCCTGCCCCCATTTTCTATAGAAAACAAATTCCTATTCATAGTTTCAAAGTCTCCACAATATAACCAGAGCCTACCCCCACAATCATGCTTACTTCCCACAATCATTCTTATCTCTTCTTTTTCACACTCATCTACACAGCCATACATGCATGCACTATAATCTAGACGATACAGATTTGTTAGATACTTGTTAATCCCAGACTATTTGAACATTTATAAACTTGTCAGAAACTTTCACATGCATGTACTTTTACCTAAGCCACTGCTCTGTCTGGACCATTCTCTCCTTATTTACATTTCTGTAAAAATGCAATTAACTATACTATTGCCATTTACTCTGTGAAGTCTTCCACAATTACTCCACCAAAATCACTGTCTTCCATGATTACCGAACATTTGTTTATGCCAATATTGTTCTACTTAAAAATGTTGGCCTATAGCCATATTATAAATGAATGCCTCTCTAGCCCTTAAATATAAATTTATTGTATGCAGGGACTAATCTCTACTCATTTTTGTATATTACTTGTGCCTCGTGTATTGTCCCAGGGTAGGTGCTTTGTAAATGTTTGTTTAATTTCTGAGTAAAATTTTAAAAGAGATCAGCTTTAATTAAAAAAAAAAAAAAAAGAAACCATACAACATATTTCCTTAAAGGGGGCTATCAGGATTTCTTTGTTCTATTCTAGCCCACTCTGCAACCGTCATTTATTTTATCATAGAATTCTAAGATTTCTCTCTCCAAAATGGGTTTAACACCCCTTCTAAAAGCTGCACTGGTATATCTGCAAAACCTGTCAAGAAGCCCTGATGAAAGGCAGTGCCGAATTGCAAGCATTATTACAAAGACAGGTGTGGTGTTCAATTCAAAACCAACCACCTGTGCGTCCTCCGTTTTCAGAGATGACTCGCACATGTTCATCACAGGTTCCCCAAGTCACTTACCGCCTGTGCACTCCTTAGAGGGAGACCATCTGGAATTGCAGAGTTTTCCATCCTTAAGCTCTTTTAATTTTTCAATCACCTGCCCTGACATAAGACGGGTTCATTTTCTGTTTATAGAATGTCTCCTGGGCAGTTTATGGATCTGTTTCTGGCATTTTCCTTCCAATCATCTTGGGAATCACAGCATGAAGGTAGTGGGCAGGGGGGTAGGAGGAATCCAGGTTAGACTGTTTAATTTTCTGTTACGGAATTTCTGTATCCTTTTGGGTTTTGGAAATGGTAATGCCCAAATGCTGCTTCTTTACTCAGTATACAGGCAAAGGCAAATCATTTAAGTCTGCCAAACATCTGGATAATAGTGACAGTATTAACAAATTACTTGACAATTCAGAAGTGATTTTCATGTATATTATCTAATTTAATTCTCATTACAATCCTGTGAAGTACATTTCCTGTTTCACGGATTAAAAAAACAATGGTTCACTTTTGTTTTCTTTTGCAAGATCACAGAAATAATAAGAGCTAGGAAGTAAGTTTTCTGAATCTATATCCCATGATCTTTAGTAGAGTATAACATATAGGGAATAGCCAAATAATTAAGAAACACATATCAGGTATATTTCAGATAAGCGATATATTATTTACAGAATTAAGAGTTACATATAATATAGTAAAGTCTCATTCATATGTAATAAAATGTGCTTGTAAAAACATAAAGTTCAATTAGAAAAAGGGTCAAAATTGCAATATTTTAAGACAGTTTTAGTACTAGTAAATATGGTGTGTATGATAAACTAAAAAGTAAATGGACAAGAAGTAAAAAACCAGTGAGATTATGCTGGGTCAGATCCAAAGCCAGCACAGCACTGGGTCTCTTGCCTAAGGTCCATGATGACCACTCCTTGGCTATTGCCAATGTTCACTCAAGGCCCAAGCACTCTTTACTCAGCTGGTGGCAAATCCAGCCAGGCTTGTGTTTTTCTCTTCAGGATGACGAGCTCCCCCTAAGCCCAGGGCAAGTCCTAAAATATCATCTGGGAGCCAGGATCTGGAATCAGGACTCTTAGGAATTTATTTGGTGCTGTATTCTACTATGGCTGAGCTGGCAATCAAGGTGCAAGATTAAGCCCTTTACTTTCTTTGTTCTCCTTTCCTCAAGCAGACGGATGATCTCCCTGTGGTCACCAACACCCCAGGCCTGAGGCAAGTACTGAGACAAGTACTGCCTGGCTACCCCCAATGTTCACTCAAGGCCAAATGGCTGCTCAGTCAGCTTATGGTAAATGCTGCCAGTCCTGTGTTTCTGTCTTCAAAGAAGTGGGCTCCCCTCTGGCCCAGGGTGGGTTCAAAAATGCCATCCAGGAGGCAAGGCCTGGAACAAAAGAAGCCCGTTGTTTTTTGTTTGTTTGTTTGTTTTTTACTGACCTGATACCCAAGATGCAAGACAAACTCACCTTTACTCTTCCCTCTCCTTTCCTCAAGCAGGAGTCTCTCTGTGTGGCCATCACAGCTGGGAATATACTAGGTCACACCTGAAGCCAACATGGCATTCGGTGTCACCCAAGGCCTGTGGTGAGTACTTCCTGGTTACCATTCATGTTTTTTACAAGGCTCAAATGCTGTTTAGTCAGCAGGTGATGTATCCTGCAAGTACAGGGTCTTTCCCTTCAATGCAGCGGATTCCTTTCTGGCCCAGGGTGTGTCTAGAAATGTCATTTGGAAGTTAGGGCCTAAAATAGGGGCCTCAGGAATTTGTCTGGTGCCCTATTCTACTGTAGCTGAGCTGGTATCCAAGTGGCAAGACAATGTCCTCTTTACTCTCTTCCGTCTTCTCTCTTCAAGTGGAAAGAAGGAGCTGTGAGCTGCGCTTCCTGGGGCTGTGGGAGGGTGACACAAGCACTCCCTTAGCCACCCTAGCTGGTGTCTCACTAGGTTGTGTACACCCCATGTTCACTGGCTCTGAGCCCAGCACAGCACCAAAACTTGCACAGGAATTGCAGTCCTTGTGGCCTAGACTGCTTTTCAAGTTTATTTAGGATCCCAGAGAGCATTAGCCTGCAGTGGTGGTAATAGCAGGAACCCAGGTTCCAGACACTGGCATGGATTATTTTCCTTTGGCTAGGGCTGGTCTAAATGTTCCCTCTGTGGTTGCTGGTTGAGTTCTGCACATGTTGCTTTCCACTGTGGCAGGCAGCACTGAATTCCAATGCAAAGTCCCGCAATCACTGAGCTCTCTCTCCTGCAAGCACACATATTCTCTCTCCATTCCATATAGCTGCTGCTGATGGATGGAGTTGGGGTGGTGTTGGCCGTTCGAGATTGTCTTTCCTACCCTCTTCAGTGCCTCTTTCCTTGATATGATGTCAAAACCATGTACAATGATCACTCATCTGATTTTTGGTTCCTATGAAGACTTTTTCTTGTGTAGATAGTTGTTTAATTTGGTGTTCCTGTGGGGAAGACAATTGCTGGAGGGTCCTATTAGGCCATCTTGCTCCGCCTCCTCCCCAGGGTTTCATTTTAGCAATGACTATATTACTTTTATTTCTAATAGTTTCATTTTGTTCTGTAGTGTTTATGATCTGTCATTACATTAGGTTATTATTTCTTCTTCAAATATTTTGTTAATTTTATATTTTGTTAAAGAACTATGAACATACTTATTAATTTCTTCCAAATTGTTCTATTATCTCTGTTTTTAGTATGTTATTTTCATGCTTTTCTCTGCCTACTCTCTCTCTCAAAATCGTGTCCCTTAAAAAAAAATGTGTGTGTGTGTGTGCACGCGCATCTGTGTCTGTATATGTATACATGTGACATATTATCTTTAGTTCCTCTGTTAACTCTCGCTATAGATTGTGTCTTTGTAAAAAATAAATAAGTTGTATACGCACAAAGAGAGATCACTTTCAGTGGGTGATTTATTTTTTCCTTTGTGTGTCCCATACATCCAGGGAAGCAGAATTTTCTTTATAGATTTATTGAGGTTTCATTGTTTATGCCTCAGTACAGAAGATTCCTCTGGTATCAGACCAGTTTTTAAAAATGAATTTCAAAGCTTATTATTCCTGCTTTATGTATTACTACAAATTTTGACCACATACTTTTGGTGCAGCTTGGGTTCTTGACCTTTCTCTCAGGAGATGATTTATAGCTACTTCCAGAGCCTGGGAAGTCAGTAAGATTGTTTTTGCATTTCGCTAGGGCTGTCTTCAAAATCTTCAAAGATATTTTTTCTAATCCCCTATCCTGGAGAGACTCAAGGCTGCATCTGACAGTCTTATGAACGGCTAGGGTATCACTTCAAGGTTCCTTTTGGAACTGAGTTCTTTATTTGTTTCTGGCACTTAGTGATTTCCTTTCTTTTGAGATTCACTATATTTTTTCTTAATTAATTTACATGGTATTATATGAGGCATTTTTCTGTGTTTATATTTGAAGAGTGATCATACAAAAGGCTTCATACAAAAATAAATTCTGCTTGTAATTAGTGGTGATTTAGGTTAGAACATTAAATAAGAGGACTGGCTTGAGTAATTATTTCATTCTCTGATTTTATATTTTAAGATACATTTTCTAGAGTGCCTAACTCCCTATTATACCAAAATATACAGAGATACATACACCACTTTTTTCCCCATAGCAGACAGCCATAGTGATTCTCTTAAAATTTAAATCAGATCATGTCACTCTCAATGGCTTTCCATCTCATTAAGTACAGAACCCAGTCCTTCACATGCACCTAAAAGGGCCTGCAAATCTGACCCCCTGATAACTCTTTGTCCTCATCTCTTACTATTAATACTTTCCTCTTAGCCCACTTCACTCCAGTCATATTAGGCTGCTTATTGTTCCTTGGAATACTAAGCAAGATACCACCACAGACACTTCACTCTTGCTATTTCCTCCATTTTGTGTGTATTACATGAACTATTCACTCTCTAATTTGCTTTAGTACTCTGTTACCTTCCATGGCAACCCAACGAAAAAGAAAAAATAAAAAAACGCATGTACACATTCCCTATTCCTCTAACCCTGCTGGGTTCTCCCGCTTTCACAGCACTCATTAATGTCTGACATAATATCTATATACTTATTTATTTATTTTTCAGCCTCCCCCATTTGTCATAGACTATACCTTCCAGGAGAACAGATATTTAACATGTTCTTGGTTTTTTATCTGCTGATGTATCCCAGTACTGAGAAAATTACCTAGTACATAAAAAGCATTCATCTGAGAGATTAAAATAATACTATAATATAATTTATACTTCAAAAAACCTAGATAAATGTAAACAAAATTTGTATTAAAATTATTTAAGGAATATATACATAAACACATACTTTATTTTTTAATTTTAATTTTTAAAATGTTGAATTTAAAGTATGCAAACTTTTAAGAAAGTTTTGAAATATGACTTTAAAATCCAACTGATCAAAATTTCTGCTAAGTTAAATAGTAATGGAGAAAACTGTGTTCTTTCTTCCTCACAATTTCTTCAAAGAACATTCCATCTTCACCCAATCCACAGAGGATACAAAAATAGCCCCAATAAAGTTTCTTTATCTGAACCATGCCTGATACCCTATTAAAATACAGAATACTATGACTCAGGGCAGTGATCTCAATATAATTAATCCCAGGAAAGATAATCTAGAGGAAGAAAATGTTACTGCAGTGATTACCCTGTAAACTCAGTTCATGCTGTCTGTGACTCAGAATAAGAATTAAAATGACGATAAGGCACAAAATATTCCAAAGATTTAATATGAAGTGTTGATGGTTGAGAAAAATGTTTTCTCTTTATATGCATGTGCTCAAGCTTTTAATACATATTTCTATTATGAGTTAGGATTAAGCATTAGAGGAAAGTGCTGTTGAAATACCAGCTGTACTCTCAAAGCACTAAAACTTAAATAATAATAAATAGCAGAAAATCCAGGAAGAAAATGAAGAAATAAAGTTATTTATAAATCTCTGGTTAACTAAGAGTGCATTACATTTATTTAGCATTAATTAGTAAACAGTAATTTAAAATAAATAGTATTTGAATAAGAAAGATGGAAACAAATAGGCACTTTTTGATAATTAATTTCCCCAATTCAGGTGGAATATCAGTGGCATAGGATGGAAAGAAAAAGAACTTGGAGATGTAGGCAAACCATTTGCTGATTTAGGGCTTTAGCTACTAATATTATCACATAATATATCAGATAAATATATTCAGCCTGAATCATGAAACAAATCAGGTGTATAATTGGGTCTTTTTTTAAGTTATTTTCATATAAATATATCAGCAACTTCCCACAGTTTGATTAATTTGGCTGCTGACATTAGCCAAAGAATGGCCAGTCTACCATTTCATTTATCTGTCACAAATAGAGTGTAAGACAGAGTGAAATAATGCGTAAACATTCAGGTTCCCTTCGGAGGCCAATTTTAAGAAAAATAATTGAGGGAAGGTTATTTCAGCTTCCGCTTCTGCATATCAACTCCTCATCCTTCCCTACTTCACTTTCTACATTTTAGGATAGATAAAGGACACCACAGACAATCTAACAATTTGCTCTAGTCTCTGAGTAAGTAATAACAGAAGCAGTCCAAATGAGGAATTCCTGTTGTTCATCCCCAAATGGATTTCCCTAGGCCGCTCTTGTAACACATCTCCCTTAATTTCTACAGATTTTTATGTTGTATGCTAATTTCCATGACTCTTTTACTCACCTGGAAAACAACAGTATCACTATCAGAATTGTTCAACTGCTATGTGACAGCTAAAATTAACACTTCTTCCTTAACTCTGTTTTATTCTACTCCTTTCAAAAAGCAAACTCCTGTTCACAGAGATAGTTTAATTTCATTTGTGTACCTGGTTACTATTTGTGAGACCCTAATTACTTCCCTTTTTTGGCAGACTTTGAACTGCTATGGCACAGGAAATCATCACAGTCAGCAGGAAGACAGATGAATGCAACAATCAGTGCTTATCTAGGTTACTTCTCCCCAAAATGTCCTCAGAGCTCTATTTCACTTAAGTTTGGATGTACCACTTAAGACATCAAAGTATTCTGCAAGTGTGGAAAAAAAAAAGAAATACCTTAAAATGCCAGCTATGTGTAATTTAAAACAAAAAATATTTAAGATGAGGTTAAAAGTTATAAACATTTATGTACATTATTAGTTCTACGTCAACAAAAGAGCACAGTTTCTCCACTGCAAATTAATAGATTATAAAATCAATAGGTTTCTCATGAAAGTAATTAAGAAAAATGGGGGTAGAAACAAATTCAACCTTTTAAGAATGTTTTGCCTTTAAAACAACTTTCTCTAAAATCACCTAAAATGAAATATAAGTTAACTCTGATTCTATGAGTTCAGTGGAGTTAAATTTAACTTGAAACATCTTTCATTTCTATAGCTACTTTATTATATTTATACAAGGCTGCAAAAAGTTAATTGGGTGATTTAAGTGAGTCAACTGTCACATATATTATGAGCTCTGCATGTGTGTATTATGAAGCAATACTGACTATGATTTCAGCCTTTTACCAACTTATTTAGCCAAGGTTGCTAGAAGTTACTTAATGAGCATGAACACACAAACTTTCAATAAACCTACAAGAAGAAAAGTGGCCCATGACCTAAAAGAACCCCTCTGTTATGCCAGGGGGATGACAAAGTATGTTAAGTCACCAGCTCCTCTGTGTTATGGTGGTTCATGTTGCCAAGGCACGTGTGGCAAATTTGCAGAGTTGGGGCAGTGAATAAGAGAAGGTCAGTTTCTAAAAATTCATCTCACAGAGTATATGAAGTAAAAAGCCTAGGAGAAGTACTTTTCCCAATTAAAACTTAAAAATATATGAATATTTGTGGCTTCTAGAGTTTGACCTCTCAGTACCTAAGCTATTCCTGATTTACACTTGGCAATCTGTATTTATTCTCCAGTTCATAGAATATTAGAGTCAGGAAGAAAGGTTAAAAATCTTGCATTGAATATCTAGAAGGCTTAAAGAGGAGCAGTTCAAGAATCAGGCAGAGCTGGCTTGAATTCTGGTTTCACAGTTTACAGGCTGTGTGGTATTGAATAAAGTGCTTCAAATATTGAAACTCCAGTTTTCCTATCTGTTAACTGAGGATAATAAATAACACTTCCTGAGGATAGAAACAGAAGATTAAATAAAATAAAGCAAAAAATAATGTGCTGTAATTCCCTCAGAAGCATTGTGTTTCACAGTTGTCAGAATTCTGAGTTCTAAGCAACAGAAACTGACTTTGGTTACATTAATCAGAAAAGGAATGTATTGGCAAGATATCAATAACTTTAGAGAATTAATCAAGAGTTGAGAATGAGATTCTGGCAGAAAAATAAGGAAAGCAGGTTATGAGCCTGAAGTCTGCTTAGGACACAGGAATTGATACTGCTGCTACTGGATTCTTGCTGCCACACCAGTAGTCTCTCAAACCTTCCACATTGGCTGGGAAAAATCTCTAACCCTCATTATTCAAAGCTACAGGCAAGAGAATCTTACTAGGTAAACTTGAGACATGTATCTGTATGTTATTGTCTAGAGGATAAATAAGAACCCTTGTGCTATATATTGAAAGAGAGGGTCTGTATCTCACCTTATGATTCCTTCACATAGGAATAGAATGTGATATTAGGCATATCACTAGGCTTTAAAGCAAATCTCAATAAATTTCAAAGACTTAGTGTCAAACATAATACATTCTCTGATCACAATTTCAATTCTGTTTAATTAGAGCTCAGTAAATAAAGGATAAATTTTAACCCCCCTAATATTTCTATAAAGCGTAAAAAATAAATTTGAATGTAACTCAGTCAAGAAGAAACTATAGGGGAAGACACAGAGCAGGTTGGCCTAATAGAACTCTCCAACAATAGTCCCCCTACAGGAACAATAAATTGAACAACTATCCACACAAGAAAACACTTTTATGAGAACCAAAAATCAAGTGAGTGATCACAGTACCAGGTTCTAACATCATATCAAAGAAAGAAGCATTGAAGAGGTTAGGAAAGATAGTCTTGAATTGCTGATGCTGCAGAGAGGATCTGTGTTCTTGTGGGGGAGAGAGTGCAGTGATGTGGGACTTTGCATTGGAACTCAGTGCAGCCCAGCCATAGTAGAAAACAACATATGGCAGAACTCAGCCAGTGCCCATGGAGGGAGCCCTTATATCAGTCCCAGCAAGAGAGGAATTGCCCTTCCCAGTGGTTGGAACCAGGGTTCTGGCTAGCCCCACTACCATGGGCCAAAGCACTCTGGGATACTACATAAACCTCAAAGGCAGTCTAGGCGACAAGGACTGCAATTCCTGGGCAAGTCTTGGTGCTGTGCTGGGCTAGAAGGCAGTAGACTGGGGTTGACCTAATTAGACACCAGCCAGGTGGACAAGGGAGTGCTTGCATCACCCCTCCCCCAACCCAGGCAGTGCAGCTCAGTCACCTAGGGGAGTCTCCTTCCTTCCACTGGCAGTAACTAGGCAGTGGTCACCATGGGTCTTGAGCAAGACCCAGTGCTGTGCTATCTTTGGGTGTAACTCAGCACAGTCTCGGTGTGGTAGTCACAGTGGAGCTTGCATCACCCCTCTACAAAAGGAGTACAAGCAAGTACAGACTGCAAATATTACAATAAATATCTAATTATTCAATGCCCAGACACTCACAAACATCCAGAAGCATCAGGACCATTCAGGAAATCATGACCTCACCAAACAAACTGAAAAAGTCACCACTGATCAATCCAAGAGTGACAGAAAATTCAAAATATATATTTTGAGGAAGCTCAATGAAATTTAAGATAACACAAAGAAGGAATTCAGAATCCTATCAGATAAATTTAACAAAGATACTGAAATAATTTTTGAAACATGTAGAAATTCTGAGCTGAAAAATTCAATTGACATACAGAAGAATGCATCAGAATCTCCCAGCAGCAGAACTGATCAAGCAGAAGAAAGAATCAGGCTATTTGAAAATACACAGTCAGAAGAAACAAAAGAATAGAAAAGAATGAAGCTTGCCTATAAGTTCTAGAAAATATCTCAAAAGGGCAAATTAAGATTTACTGGCCTTAAAGAGGTACAGAGATCAAGGTATAAATTTTATTCAAAGAGATAATAACAGATAACTTTTCAAACCTAGAGAAATATATCAAAATTCAAGTATAAATGGGTTGTAGAACATCAAGTAGATTTCATCCAAATAAAACTACCTCAAGACATTTAATAATCAAACTTCCAAAGGTCAAGGATAAAGAAAGGATTCTAAAAGCAGCAAGAGAAAAGACACAAATAACATACCTTACAATCTAGGAGAGAGTGGCATTACATATTTAAAGCGCTGAAGGAAAAAAGACTTTTATCCTAGAAGAGTATATCCAGTGAAAATACCCATTAAACATGAAGAAGAAATAGGCTTTCCCAGACAAACAAAAGCTGAGGGATTTCATCAACACCAGAACTGCCCTACAAGAAATCCTAAAGGGAGCTGTTCAATCTAAAAAGAAAGGACACTAATGAGCAATAGGAAGTCATCTGAAGGTACAAAACTCACTGGTAATAGTAAGTACACAAACAAACACACAATATTATAACACTGTATTTGTGGTATGTGAACTATTGATATCTTGAATAGAAAGACTAAAAGATAAACGTATCAAAAATAATAACTACAACTTCTAAGACATAGTATAATAAAACCTAGATGGAAGCAACAAAAAGTTAGAAAGCAGGGGGATTAAGTTAAAGTGTAGAGCTTTTATTAGTTTTCTCTTTCCTTGTTGTTCATTTGGATTGCTTTTGTATCCAGTGCTAAGTTGTGATCAGTTTAAAATAATGAGTTCTAAGATGTTATTGCCAAACCTCATGGTCACCTCAAATCATAAAACCTACAACAGATACACAAAAAACTGAAAACCAGTAAATTAAAACAACCCACCAAAGAAAATTAACTTCCCAAAAAGGAATACAGGGAAGAAAGAAGGAAGAAAGAGAAGAGCACACATAAAACACCCAGAAAACAAATAACAAAATGGCAGTAGTAAGTCCTTACTTACTAATAATAACACTGAATGTAAATGGACTAAACTCTCCAATCACAAGACATAGAGCCTGAACAATAATAATAATAAAAAAAAAGATCTAACAATCTGGTACCTATAAGAAACACACTTCACTTATAAAGACTAACTTAGACTTAAAATATAGGAACTGAAAAATATTGCATGAAAATGGAAACAAAAAAGCAGAAGAAGCTACATTTACATCAGACAAAATAGATTTCAAAACAAAAACTATAAACAGAGACAAAGAAGGTCATTATACAATGATAAAGAGGTCAACTTAACAAGAGGGTATAACACTTGTAAATATATATACACCCAACACTGGAACACTCAAACATATTAAGTAAATATTATTGGAGCTAAAGAGAGAGATAAACCCTAATACAATATTAGCTGGAGACTTCAACACCCCACTTTCAGCATTGGACAGAACCACTACGCAGGAAACCACCAACAACAACAAAATTGGACTTAATCTAAATTATAGACCAAATGGACCTAATATGTATTTATACAACCTTTCATTTAAGAGCTGCAGAATACACGTTCTTCTCCTCAAGGCATGGCTCATTCTTAAGGATAGATCATATGTTAGAACAAAAAACAAGTCTTAAAAAATTCAAAAATTGAAAAAATATCAAGTGTCTCATCTTTCCAGTTTTATTCTCAATGGAATAAAACTAGAAATAAATAATTAGAAAAATATTGGAAACTATACAAACACATGGAAAATAAACAATATGCTCTAGAGTGACAAGTGGGTCAATGAAGAAATTAAGAATAAAATTTAAAAATTCCTTGAAACAAACAAAAATGGAAACACGATATATCAAAACCTATGGAATGCAGCAAAAGCAATACTAAGAAGAAAGCTTATAGCAATAAGCACTCCACATCAAAAAAGCAGAAATCCTCATATTAACAACCTAATGATGCATCTTAAAGAACTAGAAAACAAAGAGCAAACCAAAGCCAATATTAGTAGGAGAAAAGAAATAATAAAGATCAAAGCAGAAATAAATGAAATTGAAACAAAACAAACAATACAAAATATCAATTAAACAAAAAGGTGGCTTATTTAAAAAAATAAACAAAATTGATAAACATTTAGCCAAAGACATAAAGATAGAAGACCCAAATAAATAAAATCAGAGATAAAAAGGAGGTATTACAACTGATACTGCAGTTCAGAGAATCATTAGAGACTACTATGAGCAACTTCATGCCAGTAAATTGGAAAACCTAGAAGAAATAGATTAAATCCTAGACACATACAACCTACCAAGACCAAATCATGAAGATTTCCAAAATCGAAATAGACCAATAACAAGTAATGAGTTCAACACCATAATAAAAAGTATCCTAGCAAAGAAAAATCAGAGACCCAAAGCCTTCAACTGCTAAATTTCACCCAAAATTTAAAGAACTAATATTAATCTAATCCTATTCAAACAATTCCAAAAAAATAAAGAAGCAAATATTTCCTTACTCATTCTGTGAGGCCAGTATTACCCTGATACCAAAATCAGACAAAGAGACATAAAAATAAGAAAACTACAGGCCAATATTCCACATGAATATGATGCAAAAATCCTCAACAAAATACTCACAAACCAAATTCAACAACACATTTAAAAGATAATTCATCATGACCAAGAGGGATTTATGCCACGGATGCAAGAATGATTCAGCAAATGCAAATAAATCAATGTGATATATCATTTCAAAAGAATGAAGGACAAAAACATGCAATCGTTTCAATTGATAGTAAAAAGTGTTAGATAAAATTCAACCTCCTTTCATAATAAAAGCCCTAAAAATGTGGTATAGAAGTATACATCTCAACATAATAAAAACCACATATGACAGACACACAGCTAGCATCATACTAAATACAGAAAAACTGAAAACTTTTTCTCTAAGATCTGGAGCAAACCAAAACATCCATTTTCACCACTATTATTCAACATAGTACTGGAAGTTCTAGTTAGAGCAATCAGACAAGAAAAAGATATAAAGAACATTCAAATTGAAAAGAAGTAAGTCATCTTTGTTTGCAGATGATATGGTCTTATATCTGAAAAATACCTAAAGACCTTACCAATAATCTATTAGAACCAATAAACAAATTCAGCAAAGTTGAGGGATACAAAATCAACATATAAAAATCAATAGTATTTACATATTACAACAGTGAACAATCTGAAAAAGAAATCAAGAAAGTAATCCCAGTTACAATAGCTATAAATAACACACCTAGAAATGAATGTAACTAAAAAATTTAAAGATATCTACAATGCACTCTATAAAACATTGATGCAAGACATTGAGGAGAACACAAAAAAATGAAAAGATACTCTATGCTCATGGATTGGAAGAATCAATATTGTTAAAATGTCTGCACTATTCAAAGTAATCTACAGATTCAATGCAATCATTATTAAAATACCAATACATTCTTCACATGAATAGAAAAAAATCATTCCAAAATTCATGTGAAATCACAAAAGACCCAGAATAGCCAAAGTCATTCTGAGCAAAAAGAACAAAATGAGAGGAAGCACATTCTCCGATTTTGAATTACTCTATAGAGCTATACTGACCAAAACAGCATGGTACTGGCATAAAAACAGACATGTAGACCAAAGAAACAGAATAGATAAATCAGAAACAAATCCATACAGCTATGTTGAGTTTATTTTTGACAAAGGTGCCAAGAACATACATTGGAGAAAGACAATCTCTTAAATAAATTGTGCTAGGAAAACTAGATGTCTATAGGCAGAAGAATGACGCTAGAACCCTATTTTTCATTATCTACAAAAATCAAATCAAAGTGTATTAAAGAGTTAAATCTAAGACCTAAGACTATTAAACTATCAAAAGAAAACATTGGGAAAACTCCACAGGACATTGGTCCGAGCAAAGGTTTCTTGAATAACACCTCAAAAACAGAGATAACCATAGCAAAAATGGGCAAATGGGATCACATCAAGTTAAAAAGCATCTGCACAGAAAAAAAAATTAACAAAGTGAAGAGACAACCCACAGAATGGGAGAAAAATTTTCAAACTATCCATCTGTCAAGGAATTTATAACCAGAACATATAAGGAGCTCAAACAATTGGAAAAAAGTCTAATAATCCAATTTAAAAATGGGCAAAATGTCCAAATAGTCATTTCTCCAAAGAAGACATATAAATGGCAAATAGGTATGTGAAAAGATGGTCAACCTCACTGATCATCAAATAAATCCAAATCAAATATCTCATCCCACTTAAAATGGCTTTTATCCAAAATAAAGGCAATAATGAATGCTGGCAAGGATGTGGAGAAAAGGGAATCCTCAAACACCATTGGTGAGAATGTACATGAGTTTAGCCACTATAGAGAACAGTATGGAGGTTCTTCAAAAAACTAAATATAGAACTACTAAATGATCAAGCAATTCCCCTTCTGAATATTTATCCAAAGAAAATGAAATCTGTGTGTTGAAGATATTTCTGTACTCCCATATGTATTGCTGCACTATTCACAATATTCAAATTTAGAAGCAAACTAAGTTTCCATCAACAGGCAAGTGGACATAGAAAATGTGGTACATATACACAATGAAGTATAATTCAGCCTGAAAAAATAAGATCCTGTCATTTGCCATGATATGGATGGAACATTATGTTAAATGAAATAAGCCAGTCACCAAAAGACAAACTTCACATGTTCTCCCTTATTTTTGGTAGTTGAAACTTAAAACAATTTAACTCATGGTAATAGAGAGTAGAATAATCGTTACCAGACGTTGGGAAGGAAATGAGTACAAAAATATAGTTAGCAAGAATAAGAGCTAGTATTTGATAGCACAACATGGTGACTATAGTCAACAATTTGTACATTTTTAAATATAAGAGTATAACTGGAATGTTTGTAACATAACAAAGTAATAAATGCTTGAGGTGATGATACTCCATTTACCTTGATGTGCTTATTACCCATTGTATGCCTTTATCAAAATGTGTCCTATGCCCCATAAACATATATACCTACTATGCATTCCTAAAAATAAAAATAGAAAATAGAAAACCATTGATAAGTTACCTCATAAAAAATAAACCATAATAGGAATTATAAAATACTTAGATAAGAATGAAAATATCAAAGCAAGAGATAAAGCAGAATTGATATTTTGAGGAAAAATGTATAGCTTTAAAGTGCTTATTTTTTGAAAAAGATAAATGCTGAAAATTAATGATGTAATTGTCATGTTAAAAAATAATAGAATGAATGTATCAGTGCCAATCAATGGACAGGAAACAGATATAATAGGAAATATAAATAAACCAGAAGTTGGTTACATTGAAATAAAAAATACAAACCCCTGATAACTTAATCAAAAAGATAAAGAAATCTCAATGAAAAATTTTAAAAATGAAAATGTGGGTATATCACAAACATAACAGGGATTTTTAAAATATGAAAGCAAAATAAAATACATAAAAACAATAAATTTCAATTTAGATAAAGAAAATTTCTAAAAATAAAAACCATACCAAACTTACTCAAGACACAAATTGAGAGCCTGTATTAATCTTGTGTATACTGAAGAGAATGAATTGGGGGTTGAAAATCTTCCTAAAAAGAAAATATCATACTAAGATTATTTAGTTGATGTATAAGGAGCAGCCATTCTATTGTATTGCAATTCTAGAATATGGAAAAAGAGGGGCTGTTTCTCAACTAATTCTATAAGGTCAGTATTCCCCTAGTATCAAAACCACACAAACACAATAGAGAAGATAATTGTGGGTGAGTCTCACTCACAAAAAGATTCAAGTTTTTGTTAAAAATACTACAAAACTAAATTTAACAAGCTAAAACAATACAAGCACATATAACCAAGTTGGGGTTTATCACAAACTTGCAAGGCAGTTTAAATCAGAAAATCAATAAATGCCATTAAGCAAATAAACAGAATAAATTTTGAAATGTTTTATTCTATATGAAGAATAATAACTTATAAAATTTTACCTACTTTCATGATGATACCTCTTACCAAACAGTAGCAAGAAATGACTTCCTTAGTCTTATAATGTATGTCTACCAAAAATGAGACATCTTTCAGTATGGAGAAGCATTAGAAGAGTTCCCTTTAGAATTAATACAAGTGTATTTCATATTACAATTTTTACTCAACATTCTCTTTTAAGTTTAGTTAGCATGTAATTCAAGAAAATGCAAATAAATGCATAAGGATTAGAAAGGAAAACATTCAAAATTATCATAATTTTCAAGTGATATCAGTTTCTTTCAAAATCTCAGATTATCCAATGATAGGGTTTGGCGATGTCCCCACCCAACTTTCTTCTTGAATTGTAGCTCCCATAATCCCCGCATGTCATGGGAGAGAACTGGTGGGAGGTAATTGAATAAAGGGGGCTGGTTTCCCCATGCTGTTGTTGTGATAGTGAAACAGTCTCATGAGATCTCATGGTTTTATAAAGGGCAGTTCCCCTGCACACACTCTCTTGCCTACCATCATGTAAGATGCGGTTGCTTCTCCTTTGCCTTCTGCCATGATTGTGAGGCCTCCCAAGCCATGTGGAACTGTAAGTCCATTAAATTTGTTTTTCTTTATAAATTACCCAGTCTCAGATATTTCTTCATAGCAGTATGAAAATGGACTAATACAGCAAATTGGTACTGGTAGAATGGGGTACTACTATTAAGATACCAGAAATGTGGAAGCAACTTTGGAACAAGCAGAGGTTGGAACAGTTTGGAGGGCTCAGAAGAAGACAGGGAGATGTGAGAAAGTTTGAAGCTTCCTAGAGACTTGTTGAATGGTTTTGACCAAAATGCTGATAGTGATATGGCTGATGAAGTCCAGGCTGAGGTGGTCTCAGATGGACATAAGGAACTTACTGGGAACTGGGGCAAATGTGATTCTTCTCATGCTTTAGCAAAGAAACTGGTGGCATTTTGTCCCTGTCTTAGAGATCTGTAGAATTTTGAACTTCAGAGGGATGATTTAAGGTATCTGGTGGAAGAAATTTCTAAGCAGCAAAGCATGCAAAAGGTGACTTTGGTGCACTTGAAAGCAACTATTAATTGCCAAGGCACTGGGGAAAATGCCTCTAAGGCATGTCAGAGGTCTTCAGAGCATCCCCTCCCATCACAGGTCTGTAGGCATAGGAGGAAAAAATGGTTTCATGGGCCAGGCCCAGGGCCTTGCTGGTTTGTACAGTCTCAAGACTTGGTGCCCTGTGTCCCACCCACGCCTTAAGGGGACCAATGTACAGCTCAGGCTGTTGCTTCAGAGGGTGCAGGCCCCAAGCCTTGGTGGCTTACACATGATGTTGGCCCTGTGGGTACACAGAAATCAAGAACTTAGGTTTGGGAACCTCCTCCAAGATTTCAGAGGATGTGTAGAAATGGCCAGGTGTCCAGGCAGAGGTGTGTTGCAAAGGAGGAACCCTCAGGGAGAACCTCTGCTAGGACAGTGCAGAAGGGAAATGTGGGGTGGGAGCCCCCACACCAAGTCCCCACTGGTGCACTGCCTAGTGAAGCTGTGAGAAGAGGGTCACCATTCTCCTGCCCTCACAGTGGCAGATTCACCAACAGCTTGCACCATGCACCTCAAAAGCTGCAGACACTCAATGCCAGCTCATGAAACCAGCCAGGAGTGGGGTTATAACCTGCAAAGCCACAAGGGTGGAGCTTCCCAAGGCCATGGGACCCCACCTCTTACATCAGTGTGACCTGGATGTGAGACATGGAGTCAAAGGAGATCATTCTGGAGCTTTAAGATTTGACTGCCCAGCTGGATTTTGGACTTGCATGGAGCCTGTTGCCCCTTTGGTTTGGCCAATTTCTTCCATTTGTAACAGGTCTATTTACCCAATACCTGTACCCCCATTGTATCTAGGAAGTAATTAACTTGCTTTTGATTTTATAGGCTTTGGACTTGGACTTTGGAGTTAATGCTCAAATAAGTTAAGACTTTGGGGGACTGTTGGAAAGGCATAATTGTATTTTGAATTGTGAGGACATGAGATTTGGGAGGGGCAAGGGGTGTAATGATATGGTTTGGCTGTGTCTCCAACCAAATCTCATCTTGAATTGTAGCTTTCATAATACCCAGGTGTCATGGGAGAGACCCAGTGGGAGGTAATTGAATCATGGGGTTGGGTTATCCTGTGCCATTCTCATGATAGTAAATAAGTCTCATGAGATCTATTGGTTTTATAAAAAGAAGTTCCTCTGCATATGCTCTCTTGCCTGCTGTCTTGTAAGACATGCCTTTCTCCTCCTTTGCCTTCCTCCATGATTGTGAGGCCTCCCTAGCCATGTGGAAGTCTGAGTCCATTAAACTTCTTTTTCTTTATAAATTACCCAGTCTCAGGTGTTTCTTCATAGCAGTATGAAAATGGACTAATACATCCAAAGACAAATAATCAGAAATCATAAGGGTGTTTAGCAAGACAGCTAGCTGTAAGATCAATAGGCAAAAATCAATATATGTCCTCAGTAGGAAATATAATTTTAAAAGGTGACATTTTCATAGCAGCAATGAAAACTATATAAAACCTTGGAATAAATCTAATGAAATGTAGACAGTACCTATATGCAGAAAATTATAAAAATCTGCTAAAGAAATGTAAAAAAAAATAATTTGGAGAGAGACATGAGTTTTGGGATAAGAAGACTTAAAACTGTAAGGACATTAATGCTTGCCAAATCTGGAGTGGAGTCAAGTGGAACTTGACAGGCTAATAATAAAGTTTATGTGAAAGAGCAAAGGATCAAGAATAACCAAGATATTCTGAAACAAAAGAAGAAAATAAGTAAATTACCCTGCAGATATTTAGATGTATTATTTTAAAACTACAAAGTAGGACACTGAGTGAGTTAGAGAAAGAAAACTTTACCAATGAAATGAAATTAAATACAAGACAGACCCAATATTTATGAAACATTCATATATGACAAATATGTATTGCAGGTCAGTAGAGAAAGGGACTCATCAGTAAATGGTAGTATGATTGTCATTATCCAGAAAGGAAAATATTTTTAAAAATCTAGATAGTAAGAAATTCAATGTGAAAAACAGCATTAAGTTGAAAATATAGGAGAATATCTTTCTGACCTTTGGTTAAGGAAAGCTTTTTACATAAAATACAAAAATCGCTAACCAAAAGAATATGATAAACTTAACTACATTAAAATTAAGAATATATGTTCAGCAAAAGATATGTCAATGAAAGAAAGATTGTAAAAAACCAGCCATAAACCAAGAGAAAATATTTGTAACATACATTCTTAACAAAGAGTTCAAATTAAGTATTTGTAAAAACTCCCACAAATTAATAATAAAAACAAATAAGTTAATAGATAAACTGACACAAATATATATTTCATGGATAAGGAATTGCTAGGTATACAAGATGCTTCCTCTCATTTGCAATCACAGAAATGAATCTTAAGACCAGAATGAGAAACTTTATATCTGAGAGATAGGCAAAAATTAAGAAGTCTGACTACATCTAGTGTTGGAGTGAGTAATTTATACACATTGCTTTTGAAAGCATAAATTTGTACAACTGCATTGGTAAACTGTGTATCATTATGTTCCAAAGTTGAGCATTGTATATAGCATAACTCAGAAATTCCACTCCTAGGTATATACCCTAGAAAAACTATCCAAGTGACTGCAAGATATGTAAAATGTGTATAGCAGTACTCTTTATATTATCAGAAAACTGAAAGTCACCCAGAGTCTAACAGGAAATAGATGAAAAATTGTGGTGCCGTCACATATTTGAATATTGTAAGACAGTGAAAACGAAAAAAATTTCTACTGTATGCAGTAACATATATAAACCACAGAAGCCTATGTTGAATAAAAATCATCAAGACCCAGAAGACTACATACAATATAATGCTGAAATCAACCCAATAGTCCCATAGATAGTTGTTCGGGTAAACATAGAAGTTGACTCTTATGGTCTTAAAGCTTGAACCTTACATCTGTTTGAGCGGAGTTCCTTCCTCAGGAAATGACCTTCAAGCCTCTCAAAGTACCAAAGAACTGAAACTCACCAGAGCACCACATCCAGACAGTGAGATGCCAGATCCTTCATTCATTATGATTGCTTGCTTGCCCCTCCCTAGTTCTTGTTTCTTGCATATTGTTGCATTTGTTCCCTACTATACAAACCCGTAGTTTTAGTCAGTCAGCCAGATGGATTTGAGACTGAGCTCCCATCTCCTCAGCTGCAGCATCCAATTAAAGCCTTCTTCCTTGTCAATAATTGGCATCTCAGTGAATGGCTTTCTGTGTGGCAAGTGACAGGACCTAAACTGAACCTCTGCTTTTTCAGTAACAATATTATGTGTGTAGAAATGTAAAACGAGCTCAACTAAATATATAGCTACTTTAGGCATACATGCATTTGTGATAACAATACTTTTTAAAGAGGATGAAGAGGCTGGGCATGGTGGCCCATGTTGTAATCCCAGCACTTTGGGAGGCCAAGGCAGGAGTATTGCTTGAGGCCAGGAGTGGAGACCAGCCTGGGCAACAGTGTGAGATCCTGTTTCTACATTTTGTTTTTTAATTAGCTGGTTGTGGTGGTGTGTGCCTGTAGTCCCAGCTACTCTGGAGGCTGAGGCCAGAAGATCACTTGAGTCCAGGAGTTGGGGGTTAAGGTGAGCTATGGTCGTGTTTCTGCAGTTTGGCTTAGGTGACAGAGCAAGACCCTGTCTGTAAAAAAAAAATAAGTCAAAAGGAAAAAGAAACAAAAAATTCTTTTTTTTGTGGGGAAAGTGCAGAGACTGTGAAAGAGATCCAGATATGTGTAAGATACAATTTTAAAGCCCTCCTTGGTATTTTTTTAAATTAAGCAGTATTATCCAGTAAAAAATGTTTTTTAATCAAGCAATATTCTTTTATAATATATTCTTCTTATGCACTCCAATGTCCTCTTCTCGCTCCTCTTCTGGCTACACTTGCATCAGGAAGCTGAGGCAGAGACAAGGTGAATATAACTGTAAATGGTAAAAAAAGAATAAAAAAAGAAACAAATACTTCAAAAAGAGTTAACAAATAAACCATCCCACATTTGGTTGAGTTTTGGTGAATTATCCTAGAGCTAGGGAAGATCAAAAGCAGAGATTACAGTCTGGAGGCTATTGCAATGTTCCAGGTAAGAGATGATGGTGGCCTGGAGCAGAATAAAATGGTAAATGCGGAGGAAAATGAAAAGATTCAAGAGGTATTTTGTAATTGTCGTCATGTCTGTCCTTAGAGTCACAGCAGTTGCAGTAATAATAGTAGAAACATTTTAAGCATAGTGATCATCCAATCCAACTGACAGTGTCTCCGGTTGCCAACAGAGAGGTGAACAGGCACTGGCATCACTCCATCCCAGGGTAATTACATCATTTGGTCATCAGCTACTGTACTCATCTCCTCAAAGGTGTTGTGATCTCAAAGCTTATTCTACATGTTTTCTTTATTTCATTTAACTGACTTCGCTGACCCTTGATCCAGTTCTTATTTCTCCACTCAATTCTGAAACTCTTGAATCTTCTCCTTTGCAGTCAGCCAACTCTCTTAATCCTCTACTATTGTTCAGAATCTTCCCTTTATTTTAACAGCTTTATTAAGGTGTAATTGTTATGCACAAAAAGCTGCACATAATTAATATATAAAATTAGATAGGTTTTAACATGGGGTGTTTTTCCATTTATTTGGTTTTCTTTAATTTCTTCCAGCATTTTTTTGTAGTTTTCAATGTACAGGTCTTTCACTTCTTCGTTTAAGTTTATGCCTAAGTATTTTATTATTCTTGATGCTATCATAAATGGAATTATAAACCAAAAGTAAAAATTTAAGCCCCCCAACTGACTGAATGGACCCTTTCTCTTGGCCAAGAAGATTCCAAAAAAAATCTGAAAAACTAGTTCAGGCCATGATGGGAAGGGGGTTCAGTTATGCCTCATTATACTCTCCTTCCTTTGGAATTCAGGCACAACTGACCAGCATTAACATGAAAACAGAGATCTTTACACTGACAAACTGATTATTTGTAGCAATATGATACCAAATTCAATCCAATCCTAGCAGAGCATCATATGACAAATAGCAGGCCCTAAAGGAAACTGAAGTATTTAATCTCAAAACATACTTATTTGACATATGTTGAAGTGGCCTGGCAAAGTTCTCTCTTGTGGGGAAATTTACATTCTGTAGAGAATTCCCTTCCCCTTCCAGGTGTCTTTCTGAGCCTGAGGTGATTAATTGAGAATCTACCACCTTTAAAAGGACTGAATTAGAAAATATTTGCCATTTATTGCCTCTAAGGGTGGCTGCCTTTGAGACTTCATCTACATAATAAGAACCTTCATCTCCACAACCACTCATCTTAACCCAGACACTCCTTTCTATTGATTCCAGGTCTTTAAATAATGACTCTTTCAACCAATTGCCAATCAGAAAATCTTTGAATCCACCTATGACCTGGAAGTCCCTGTTTTGAGTTGTTCCACCTTTCTGAACCAAACCAATGTGTACCCTGTATGTATTGATTGATGTCTTATGTCTCCATGAAACATATACAATTAAGCTGTAACCCAACCACCTTGGGCACATGTTTTCAGGACCTCTTCAGACTGTGTCTTGGGCCTTGTTCACTCATATTTGGCTCAGAATAAATCTCTTTAGATATTTTACAGAGTTTGGCTTTTCATCAGTATAATCATTTTCTTCATTTCCTTTTCAGAGAGTTTAATGTTGGTATATACAAATGCAAATAATTTTTGTGTGTTGTGTTTCTTTCCTGTAACTCTTATAAATTTGTTTAACTTGAACACCATCCAAATTATTGGTGTATAATTGTTAATTGGAGTCTCTTGTGATCCTTTTTATTTCTATGACATTAGTTGTAATGTCTCTTCTTTTAGTTCTGATTTTTTATTTGAGTATTCTCTGTTTTATAATGAATATAACTAAAGGTTTGTTAATTTTATCTTTTAAAAAAATCAACTTAATTCCATTGATGTTTTCTATTGTTTTTCTTTCATCTATTTCACTTATTTCTGTTCTAATCTATAGTGCTTCCTTCCTTATGCTAACTTTGGGCTTAGTTCATTTTTCTTTTTCTAATTTCTTGAGGTGTAAAGTTACATTCTTTATCTGAGATCCTTCTCATTTCCTAATGTAGGTATTTCTTACTATAAAGTTCCCTCTCAGTACTTTCTTTTTTGTGTCCCACAATTTTGGCATGTTGTGTTTTTGTTTTCATTTGTCTCAGGATATTTCATTTCTGTTTTGATTTCTTGTTTGATTTATTGGTTTTTCAGAAGTGTATTATTTAATTTCCACATATTTGTGAATTTTCCAATACTTCTGCTACTATTGATTTCTAGTTTTATTTCATTGTGGTTGAAAAATGTACTTGGAGTGATTTCAATACTCTTAAATTTGTTAACACTTATTTAGTGACCTAACATCTAATCCATCCTACATAATCTTTTATGTGTGCTTGAAAAGAATGTGTATTCTGCTGTTGTTGGATGGAATATTACCTATATTTCTTTTTTTTTTTTTTTTTTGAGACAGAGTCTCGCTCTGTCACCCAGGCTGGAGTGCAGTGGCGCAATCTCGGCTCACTGCAAGCTCCGCCTCCCGGGTTCACGCCATTCTCCTGCCTCAGCCTCTCCGAGTAGCTGGGACTACAGGCGCCCGCCACCACGCCCGGCTAATTTTTTGTATTTTTAGTAGAGACAGGGTTTCACCGTGGTCTCGATCTCCCGACCTCGGGATCCACCCGCCTCGGCCTCCCAAAGTGCTGGGATTACAAGCGTGAGCCACCGCGCCCGGCCGGAATATTACCTATATTTCTGAAAGGTTCACTTGAGTTATGGTTTTCTTCAAGTCCACTGTTTCCTTATTGCTTTTTTTTTCAGCATGTTCTATTAATTACTGGGAGAGGAATGTTAAAGTCTCTTGCCATTATCTATTGCTTTCTATTTCTTCCATCTATCAATGTTTGCTTTATATAGTTAGGTGCATTAATGTTGGGTGCATACATATTTGTAATTGTTATACCTTCCTGATCATTTGATTCTTTTATCACTATATAATGTTATTATTCCTCTCTTGTGACTTTTTTTAACTTAAAGTATATTTTGTTTTATATAAGTATAAGACATAGGTCCTGAAAACATGTGCCCAATGTGATTGGGTTACAGCTTAATTTTATATGTTTCATGGAGACATAAGACATCAATCAATACATTCAGGGTACACATTGGTTTGGTTCAGAAAGGTGGAACAACTCAAAACAGGGACTTCCAGGTCATAGGTGGATTCAAAGATTTTCTGATTGGCAATTGGTTGATGGAGTCATTATTTAAAGACCTGGAATCAATAGAAAGGAGTGTCTGAGTTAAGATGAATCGTTGTGGAGATGAAGGTTCTTATTATGTAGATGAAGTCTCAAGGGCAGCCACCCTTAGAGGCAATAGATAATCTCTTTTGTTAATCATTTATATGGAATATCTTTTTTCAACCTTCCCCTTTTAAGCCTATGTGTGTCCTTAAATCTAAAGTGTGTCTATTATAGACTGCATATAGTTGGGTCTTTTTTTTTTAATCCATTCATCTTCAGCTACTATATCTTTCAACTACACAGCTGAATCTATTTACATTTAAAGTAATTATTAATACAGAAGGATTCACTATTGCCATTTTGTTAAATTTTTAAGTGTCCTGTAGTTCTTTCATTTTTCTTTTCTTCTCTTGCTGTCTTCTTTTGTGTTTCATTGGTGATTTTTTAGTTATAGCCTTTGATTCCTTTCTCTGTTTTCCCTCCCTCCCTCCCTTCCATCCTTCCTTCCTCCCTTTCTTTCCTTTCTTTTTTTTTTTTTTTTTTTTAGATAGAATCACACTCTGTTGCCCAGGCTGGAGTGCAGTAACACCATCTCAGTCTCAGCTCACTGCAACCTCCGCCTCCCAGGTTCAAGTGATTCTCCTGCCCCAGCCTCCTGAGTAGCTGGGATTACAGGCCATGCCACCATACCTGGTTAATTATTTTGTTTATTTTCTATAGATATTTTCTTTGTGGTTACCATGAAGCTTACATAAAACATCTTATAGGTATAACAGTCTAAGCTCATTAGAAACATACCTATTAGGTTTGTGCAAATGTAATTGCAGTTTTTGCATTGTTGAAATTTGCCATTTGATATTGGAATACATTTTTAAGTAAATGTGGTTATGTTATATGTCATTTTAATGTGCATTTCTTGCTTTTCTTTTTTGTTAATGAGTTATTACTTGCTGTTTATTTTGTATTTAATTTAGATCATGGAAATGATGTTAGACAAAAAGCAAATTTGAGCAATTTTCTTATTCAAGTTCAAAATGGTCCGTAAAGCAGCAGAGACAACACACAACATCAACAACGCATTTGGCCCAGGAACTGCTAAGAAACGAACAATGAAGTGGTGGTTCAAGAAGTTTTGCAAAGGACATGACAGCCTTGAAGATGAGAAGCATAGTGGCTGGCCATTGGAAGCTGCCAGTGACCAACAGAGAGCAATCATCGAAGCTGATCCTCTTACAACTACACGAGAAGTTGCTGAAGAACTCAATATCGACCATTCTATGGTTGTTCAGCATTTGAAGCAAATTGGAAAGGTGAAAAAGCTCAATAAGTGGGTGCCTCATGAGCTGAACGAAAATGAAAAAAATTGTCATATTCAAGTGTAATCTTCTCTTATTCTGTGCAACAACAAGGCACCATTTCTTGGTTGGATTGTGATGTGCAATGAAAAGTGGATTTTATACAACCAGCAGTGACCAGCTCAGTGGCTGAATCAAGAAGAAGCTCCAAAGCACTTCTTAAAGCCAAACTTGCACCAAAAAAAGGTTACGGTCACTGGTTGCTGGTCTGCTGCTAGTCTGATGCACTACAGGTTTCTGAACCCTGGCAAAACCATTACATCTGAGAAATATGCTCAGCAAATCAATGAGATGCACCAAAAACTGTAATGCTTGCAGCCAGCATTGGTCAACAGAAAGGGCCCAATTCTCCTCCATAACAATGCCTGACCACACATTGCATAGCCAACATTTCAAAAGTTGAAAGAATTAGGCTATGAAATTTTGCCCCATCCACCATGTTCACCTGACCTCTTGTCAACCAACTACCACTTCTTCAAGCATCTATACAACATTTTGCAGGGAAAACATTTCTACAACCAGCAGGATGCAGAAAATGGTTTCCAAGAGTTTGTCAAATCCCAAAGCATGGAATTTTATGCTACAGGAATAAACAAATTTATTTCTCATTGGAAAAAATGTGTTGATTGTAATGGTTCCTATTTTGATTAATAAAGATGTGTTTGATCCTAGTTATAATGATTTAAAATCCATGGTCCAAAACCACAATTACTTTTGCACCAACCTAATAGAATAGAATACAAAAGATCTACACTTTAGCAACCCCCTACACTTTATGTTATAAATGAAACAATTTACATCTTTTTTATGTATATCTGTTAACAAATTTTGTATTTATAATTATTCTTAATATTTTTGTCTTTTGCTTTTATACTAAAATTAAAAGCAATTTACATACCAACATTATATTATGATATTCTGTATTTGTCTATATATTTACCTTTACTGTAAGTTTTACATTTTCTTATGCTTCTGTGTTGCTATTTAGCATCCTTTCATTTCAACTTGAAAAATTCCCTTTTGTATTTCTTATAAGACAGTGATAGTAGTGAGGAACTCTCAGGTTTTGTTTGCCTCAAAAAGTCTTTATCTTTTTCTCATTTTGGAAGGATAGCTTTGCTTAATATGGTATTCTGGTTGATAGATTTTTGTTTGTTTTTTCTTTTAGCAACTTGAATATATCATCTTTCTTCTGGCCTGCAAGGCTTCTGTTGGTAAATCCACTACTAGTCTTGAGGGTGTTTCCATTGTACATGGCAAGTCACTTTTCTTTTGTTCCCTTCGTAATTCTCCTTGTCTTTGAATTTTGATAATTTGATTCCTATGTGTCTCTGTGTACACTTCTTTGAGTTCACTATTTTTTGCATTCTTTGGGCTTCATGAATCTGGCTGTCCATTTACATTTCCAGATTTTAGAAGTTTGCAGGCATTATTTCTTTTGTTTGTTTGTTTGTTTTTGTTTGTTTTGTTTTGTTTTTATTTCCCAGATCTCTTACTAAAACATGTCATTTTTTTAAAAATAAATTTTGTTCTTCTTTCTGTCTCTCTTCTCCTTCTGGGTCCCCCATAATGCATATTGGTTCTTTTTATAGTCTCTTATAAGTCCCTTAGGCTTTCTTTACTCTTTTGCATTTCATTTTCTATTTTTGATTCTCTGACAGATAATTTTACATGATTTGTCTTTGGGTTTGCTCTTCTTTTATTTCAGGAAGTCTGCATTTGAAGCTATTTAATTTTTCAACTCAGTTTCTGCATTCTTTAGCTCTTGAATTTCTGTTTGTTTTTCTATTTATGGTTTTTATCTCCTTGTTAATATTCTCATTTTGTTCATGTGTTAGTTTCCTGATTTTGTTTAGTTGTCTGTCTGTATTCTTTTATAACTTAATGAGCTTATTTAAAATGATTATTTTTAATTCTTTGTTAGGCTATTCATAGATCTCCACTTCTTAAGAGATGCTTACTGAAGATTTATTTTGTTCCTTTAGTCATGGTACATTTCCCTGATTCATCATGATCCTTGTAGCTTTGCCTTGGTGTCTGCACATTAGAGTTATCAGCCACCTTTCCCAGTGTTTATAGACTAACTTAGATGGGATAAGATTTTCATCAACCAGATTTTATTGCTAGAGATTCTGGGAGCCTCTTAAACTGTTTCCATAGATGTTCATGTACTCTGCCTCTTCCTTCCTACTGTGGAAAACTCCTCAGTCCTGCACTTTCTCTCAATCTCACAGTGCTGCACCAGTCATGGCAAGAAGCTCCCCACTGTTCTTTGTTCTTAACTTCCCAAAGGCATCTGAGCTATGGCAGATCCATAAACACTGCATATGAGGTGAGACAAAAACCAGATTCTTTGACAGCACACTGAAAGAAGAGTGACATGAAGTCTCACTATTTCCCCTCAAGAGAGAAGTCATGGGCCAGATGAGCTCTCTTGACACTGAACTGTGCTGTCTTGTGGGAGGGACTGGCATGGGTAAAGTCAAACTGTTCTTCTTACCCATTGTGATAGGTTCTCAGCTTTGTGCTCATCTGGAATACTGCAAACTTTTAACTATATTCTAAACCTCTTATAAAGGAATTTTGTTTAGTATCTTGATGTTAAATGTAGGAGAATGAGTTCTGGAACTTCTTATTCCATGATCTTGCTGATGTAACTCCAGAATATTCCTTTATCTTTTTGCTTCAACTCAATAATACTCAATCCTGGTTAAATATATGAATTGTCTGGAGAAATTTAAATACTAATGCCTGCATTTGATTCATAGATATTATAGTTAAATTTATTGGGGGTGGGGTCCATCCAGGCATTGGGATTTGGCTAAAGCACACTAGAAATTTCCAATGAGCAACTATAGGTAGTAGCTATTCTCTTCACTTAAAACTAGATTTCTATTAAAACCTCTAAATTGAGGATTATTGATCCTTTTATGCCTTTATATCTCAGGGTTGTGTCCTTGACCTTCTTGCTTTCCATTGCCTCTTTGAAACCAATACTTGCTTATCAAAAACATCTTTGCTGCCATGAGACTCACCACATTCGAATATTTCTTAAACATGACGTCAAAAGCATAATCCATGAAAAAAGCAAAAATGATAATTTGGACTTCATCAAAAGTTAAAATATATGCTTCTCAAAGGCACTGTGAAGTACATAAAAAGACAAGACACAAACGAGGACAGAATATTTGAAAATCAAATATCTGATAAAAGTCTTATGTTCAGAGTCTATAAAGATCTCTCAAAATTGAATAACAAAAAGAAAAATTACCCAGTTTTTTTAATGGACAAAGGATTATAACAAGCATCTAACCAAAGAAGACATATATTTCTCAAGTAAAATTATAAAAATATGCTCAACATCATTATTCATTAGGAAAATGCAAATCAGAACCTTCATGAGATACCACTACATACCTATTAAAATTGCTGCAATTAAAAAGACTGACCATACCAAGTATTGGTAAGGACATGGAAGAACTTGTAGAAATGTAAAATGGTACAATATGATCTAGTCATTTTACTCCTACACATTTACCTAAAAGAAAAGAAGAAATATATTCATGCAAAGACTGGCATAAGATGTTGATAGCAGCTTTAACCATAATAACTCAAAACTGGAAACAATTATATGTTCATAAACAGGTGAATGAGTGAACAAATTATGAATTATCCATACGATTAAATATTAATTAGTAATAAGAAGGAATGACATGTGCAACAACATGGATACGAGCAACAACATGGATAAATTATTGATACACTCAACAACATGGATAAATCTCTAACTAAGGTGAGTGAAAATATCAGAAAGAAAAAAGAATAGATACTGAATGACTTATTTATATAAAACTATAAGAAATGGAAACTAATCTATAGTGACAGAAAGCAGAGCAATGATTGCCTGGGGAGTGTGGGACAGGAGAGAAAGGATAAAGAAATTACATAAGGGCACAAGGCAACATTTGGGGATAATGAATACATTATGTTCACTATCCTGCTTGTGGTGATGGTTTCACAGGTGTATACATATGACAAAACTTATAAAATTGCACTTTAAATCTCTTTAGTTTATTGTATTTTTACTATAGTTCAATGATGCTGTTAAAAATAATTGAGAAGGAGGGCAAGATAGCTGACTAGACACAACCAAGAGGAACAGCTCCCACTGAGGGACTGAGACAATTGGCATGCTCCTAATAGATCTTCAGAGGGAAGGATCTGAGAGTGGATAGAGGGAAGACACAGAAGCTGAGTTGAAGGAGAAGAAAGCTGGGAACCCTGCATGGGCCTACCACACATGAGGACTTATTCCCAGTCCCCAATGGCTCCAGGGGAATGGGTGAGTTGAACTGGCAAGGAAAAACCCCCTCTCACCATGGGCTTCTTGTATCCCAGCAGGAGAAGTTCCCTTAAACATGACAGACACTCAAGTTGGCAGAGAGCTGCTTAGTGAAGTGGTGGGGCAGGAAGCCAGCAGATGTAGGGCCCAGAGAGTTTAGTGTGGGAGCATCTGTAGCAGAGGACAGCCAGGGGTGGCCATCCCTCTAAGCTTGACTTGTTCCTATGGGAGGCTTTAGACCTAGGGGAACTATCAGACCTGAACTCTGCAGGGTGGTCTTGCCCATCAGACAGGGCCAGTTTGATCTGAGCATTCTTTGGTGTGCTGGCCTCTCCCAGGTCCCACCCTGGCCAAGCCTGCTTGCAGGGCAGTCCTAGGTGCCTGAGGAGCCCACGCCATAGCTTTTGCACTTGCAGACTGTGCCTGACCAGCAGAGAGCTCTAGCAAGGCAGCCCCTATGGCCACGCACCAGCCCACCTGCTCCTTCCCCACACTGCAGCTTCCTTCCAGCTCATGGCAACTCCCCACATCACATCTGCGCAGGTGGGTTTTGCTTTCCTTGCCCCACCAGTGGGCAGGAATGCAGTCCATTCCCACGTCCCCCACAGATTTCCACTGGAGACTGAGCCTTGGTAGGCACAGAGACAGCCAGCCCCACTTCTGCCAGTGCTCCACTCTTGCACTAACACTACACAGAGAACAATGGATCCTCCCCTATGCTGAGTGAACATCCCTTCCTGCAGGGCACAGAGAAGAAACCCAGACCTATGCCCACCAGTGCCCTGCCCCTGAGTGAGAGGAGGGCACCCAGGCACCTGCTAGCACTCTGCCTCAGCTGCTGCTACTGCTGCTATTGGCACAGGCTAATGCGGACACAGCCTGCTGTCACTGCACTATGAAACACTTTGCCTGACACCACCCATTGGAGTGTAGCAACCAACCCAACACTGGGAACACCTTAGCTCCCCAAGTGCAGTGGATTCCTAATCTCAAGGAGCAAGAGAACAAAGTTGAGGCCCAATACAAGTCTCCCAGAGTAAGAACACTTAGTCCAGGAGTTAGGAGCTGAGGGTTGGCCCTTAAAATTTTCCAGAAATGAAACCTGTCAGCTGAATCCACCTTATACTACAATCAAATCCTGAAGATCATCAGATAGGATAAAATATTTTTTTAAAAATCCAAAGGTCAGCAACCTCAAAGATTGAAGGTAAATAAGCCCACAAGTTGAGAAAGAATCAGTGCAAGGACTTTAAAACTCAGCCAGAATGCCTTATTTCCTTCAAACAACTACATCACCTCTCCAATAAGGATTCTGAACTGGGCTGAGATGGTGGAAATGACAGAAATAGCATTCAGAATATGGATAGGAATAAAGATCACTGAGCTACAGGAGTACATTGAAATCCAATTCAAGGAAGTTAAAAATCATGATAAAACAATTTAGGAGCTGACAGACAGAATAGCCAGTATAGGAAAAAAAATGTAACTGACATGATGAGCTGAAAAGCATAGTAGAGGAATTTCATAATGCAATCACAAGTATTAATAGTATAGACCAGGCAGAAGAAAGAATTTCAGAGTTTGAAGACTTTCATTCAAAAATAAGACAATTATATAAGAATAGAGAAAAAATAAAAAAGAATGAAGAAAACCTCTGAGAAATGTGAGATTACATAAAGAGACCAAATTTATGACTCACTGGTGTCTTTGAAAGAGATGAGGACAGCATAAGCAACTTGAAAAACATATTTCAATGAAGAAAACCTCTGAGAAATACGGGATTATGTAAAGAGACCAAATGTATGATTCATTGGTGTCTTTGAAAAAGATGAGGACAGCATAAGCAACTTGAAAAACATATTTCAATGAAGAAAACCTCTGAGAAATACGGGATTATGTAAAGAGACCAAATCTATGATTCATTGGTGTCTTTGAAAAAGATGAGGACAGCATAAGCAACTTGGAAAACATATTTCAGGATATCATCCATGAAAACTTCCCCAAACTAGCTAGAGAGGCCAACATTCAAATTCAGGAAATGCAGAGAACTCAAGTAAGATACTTCACAAGATTATCCTCAAGACATAATCGTCAGAATCTCTGAGGTTCAAATGAGAGAAAAAATGCTAAAGGCAGACAGATAGAAAGACCAGGTCACCTACCTACAAAGGGAGCCCATCAGACTAACAGTGGACCTTTCCGCAGAAAACCTATAAGCCAGAAGATATTGGGGGCCAGTGTTCAAATTCTTAAAGAAAAAATATTCCAACTCAGAATTTCATATCCATCCAAACTAAGCTTCATTAAGTGAAGAAGAAATAAGATCCTTTTCAGACAAGCAAATTCTCAGGGAATTTGTTACCACCAGAGGTGGCATACGAGAGCTCCTGAAGGAAGCACTAAGTATGAAAAGGAAAGACGGTTACCAGCCACTATAAAAGCACACTGAAGTGGCACCATAAAGCAACCACATAAACAAGTCTGCAAAATAACCAGCTAAAATGATGACAGGATCAAATCCACACATGTCAATACTAACCTTGAATGTAAATGGACTAACTGCTCCAATTAAAAGACACGGCATGGCAAGCAAGCTGGATAAAGAACAAAAACCCATTGGTATGCTGTCTTCAAGAGACTCATCTCACATGCAATGACATGTATAGGCTCAAAACAAAGGGATACAGAAAAATCTACCAAGCAGATGGAAAAAAAAAAAAGCAGGGGTTGCAACCCTAGTTTCAGACAAAACAGACTTTAAAACAACAAAGATCAAAGAAGACAAAGAAGGGCATTACATATGGTAAAGGGTTTAATTCAACTAGAAGATTTTACTATCCTAAATATACATGCACCCAACATAGGAGCACCCAGATTCATAAAGCAAGTTCTTAGATACCTTCAAAAAGGCTTAGACTCCCAAACAACAATAGTGGGAGACTTTAACATCCCACTGACAATTTTAGACAGATCATCAAGACAGAAAATTAACAAAGATATTCAGGACATGAACTCAGCACTGGATCAAATAAATTTGATAGGCATCTACAGAACTCTCCACCCCAAAACAACAGAATATACATTCTTCTCATAGCCACATGACACACTCTAAAATAGATCACAAACTCTAAAACTGATCACATGATCAGAAGTAAACTACCCTTCAGCAGGCACAAAAGAATTGAAATCATAATAAATAATCTTATGGATCATAGCACAATTGAATTAGAAATCAAGACTAAGAAATTCACTGAAAATCCTCAAAACCATACAATTACATGGAAATTGAATAACCTGCCACTGAATGACTTCTGGGTAAATAATAAAATTATGGCAGAAATTAAGAAGTTCTTTGAACCTAATGAGTAACATACCAGAATCTCTGGGACACAGCTAAGGCAGTGCTAAGAATGGAATTTATAGCACTGAATGCCCACATCAGTAAGTTAGAAAAATCTCAAGTTAAACCTAACATCATAACGAAAAGAAATAGAGAACCAAGAGCAAACAAATCTCAAAGCTACCAGAAGACAAAAAATGACCAAAATCAGAGCTGAACTGAAGGAGATTGAGATGTGAAAAACTATTCGAAAGATCAACAAATCCAGAAGCTGTTTTTTTTTAAAAAATATACCAAAATAGATAGACTGCCGGCTAGACTAATAAAGAAGAAAAGAGAGATGATCCAAACAAATGCAATCCAAAATGACAAAGGGGATACTACAACTGACCCCAGAGAAATAAAAACAAACATCAGATTATATCATGAACACCTCTGTGCACATGAACTAGAAAATCTAGGAGAAATGGATAAAATCCTGGACACACATACCCTCCTAAGACTGAGCCAGGAAGAAATTTAATCCCTAAACAGACCAATAACCAGCTCTGAAATTGACTCAGAAATGAATAGCCTACAACCAAAAAATGCCCAAGACCAGACAAATTCACAGCTGAAATCTACCAGAGGTACAAAGAAGAGCTAGTACCACTCCTGCTGAAACTATTCCAAACAATTGAAAAGGAGAGACTTCTCCCTAACTCATTCTATGAGACCAGCATCATTCTAATACCAAAACCTGGCAGAGACATAACAAAAAAGGAAACTTTAAGCCAATATCCTTGATGAACATCGATGCAAAAATCCTCGACAAAATACTAGCAAACCAAATCCAGCAGCACATCAAAAAGCTTATCAACCACAATCAAGTAGGCTTTATCTCTGAGATGCAAGGTTGGTTTAACATAGGCAAATCAATAAATGTGATTAATCCCATAAACAGAACTAAGGACAAAAACTACACGATTATCTCAATAAATGTAGAGAAGGCTTTCTATAAAATTCAAGACCCCTTCATGTTACAAACTCTCTATGACAAACACACAGCCACCATTATACTGAGTGGGCGAAAGCTGGAAGCATTCCCTTTGAAAACTGGCACAAGACAATGATGCCCTCTCTCACCACTCCTATTCAACTTAGTATTGTAAGTCCTGCCCAGAGCAATCATGCAAAAGAAAAAAATAAAGCTCATCCAAATAGGAAGAGAGGAAGTCAAACTACCCATGTTTGCAGATGACATGATTCTATATCTAGAAAACCCCATAGTCTTGGCCCAAAATCTCCTTAAGCTGATAAACCACTTCAGCAAAGTCTCAGGATACAAGATCAATGTGCAAAAATCACTAACATTCCTATACACCAACAACAGTCAAGCCGAGAGCCAAATCAGGAATGCAATCCCATTCGCAATTGCCACACACACACACACACACACGCACAAAATACCTAAGAATATAGCTAATCAGGGAGGTGAAAAATCTCTGAAGAAGAACCCCAAAACATTGCTCAAAGAAATCAGAGATGACACAAACAAATGGAAAAACATCCCACACTCATGGATAGGAAGAATCAACATCGTGAAAATGGCCATACTGCCCAAAGCAATTTTATAGATTCTATGCTATTCCTACTAAACTACCATTGACATTCTTCACAGAACTAGAAAAGCTATTTTAAAATTCATATGGACCCAAAAAGAGCCTGAATAGCCAAGGCAATCCTAAGCAAAAGAATGGAGCTGGAGACCATTATCCTTAGCAAACTAACTCAGGAATGGAAAACCAAATACCACATGTTCTCACTTATAAGTGGGAGCTAAGTGATGAGAACACATGGACACAAAGAAGGGAACAACACACACTGGGGCCTGTCAGAGGGTGAAGGGAAAGAGGGAAGAAGGTCAGGAAAAGTAATTAACGGGTGCCAGGCTTAATACCTGGGTAACTAAATAATCTGTATGACAAACCCCAATGACACAAGTTTACCTGTTTAACAAACCTGAACATGTACCCTTGCACTTAAAATAGAAGTTAAATTTTAAAAAATAAAATAAAAAATAAATAAATGGCAGCATCTTCTAGGCCCTCGAGCAGGAAAAATTAACTACTTTATATCATAAAGAAAAGAGAAATGGAGTGATATCACAACTCCATTTTAGATATTGTCCAAAGAATAAAACCTCAAACTCCAAGCTATCCAATATTCATTAAAATTCAGCTAAGAATATGACTGCCTTTCAAATGTATTATTCATTCATTCAGTCAAGAACTACTTATTAAGCAATCAATATATGCAAAGCACTGGAGGTATAACAGTGAACAAAACAATTTACCTGCTTTCATGGAACATATTCTAGTGGATTGAGGTCAATAAGCAAATAAATAAATACGTATTATGTCATAAGTGCTAAAGAGAAAAATAAAGCAGAATATTTTGTCCTGACACCACCTCCCCACCAGATTTTCATCTGGATTCAGTGTCCTTTTACCCCAGTTGAATTTTTTAATTTACTGCACTTTTACAGCAATGTGACTAATATGTACTGAACAATCCATAGTCAACAATTTCACAGAAGTCATACATATAAAAAAAGGAGGCAAGTTTACATCTAATTCATTTTATTTTCTAAAAAGTTTATTTAACAAATACTTCTATTGCACTTAGTTTGTGACACACACTGTGCACTATGTATCTCATAATGATACATACTAAAAGTATCCCTATTTTCAGATGGGCAAAGTGAAATACAGACAGATCAGATACTTGTCCAGATCTCCCATAGCTAGTGCACGGCAGGAGAACAGCTGCCACTAGAGCTCATTACTGAAACCTCTACTTTATGGTGCTTTCCTGGAGAAAGAATATTTTGATAGGGATGACAGCATTTTAGATAGATTTCAGTAGTGTTATATAGAATAGGCATATGCCAAGACAGATGACAAAGAGGAATAAATGAGTTTTTGAAAGTAAAATGTTACATGGAGAAATAATACTTTGAGCAAAGACTACAGAGAAGAATTAACAAAAACATTTAATTTTTAACCAATATTTACTAAAACCTTAGAAATAGCAATAAAACTGGTGGACCAGTTGAAAATCTAGCTTGCAGACATTTTTTTTTTTTCAGCAAGAAAAGTGTTTTTAGTGTGCATGATTTTAAGCAATACATGCCTTTCTGGATGTTACAAGCTCATCACTCTTGACGGGTTTACAAGGGCCGGGGTTGCTTCACACATTTATGTCATCTGCCTAGCCTTTGAAAGTATTAGGATTCTCAGTCCCTCTACCAAGAAGACAATTAAATACTGGGAATGGAGAGAAATAAGATCCAGTCCTTGTGTTTGAATAGCTCACCTACATTCATTCATTCTTCGATTCACCAAACACATTTTAAGTGTCTAATATATGCAGGATCCAAGCAGGTATAGAACTATACGATGAACAGAACCAATAGTCTTTGCTTACATGTAGCTTTCTAGTAGAAGAAACAAATATAGCTTATTAATTTTATGATTAACTATGAAGTTATACTGTTACTAATTGTCATAAAGGATAAATTTAATTGTTGAGAAGATATAAACATATAATTAAAATTTAGAGAGATCACCAATAATAGTAATAATTATACGGCACTGAGAGAGCATAGAAGAGGGACATCAAACTGAAACTTTGTGAGTTCAGGGATAGAGGAAGGGTAGGTAGAGTCAGGGAGGAAATTTCAGAGAAGCAATCCATCTTAAACAAAGTATTAATATAAGAAAGAAGGAGGAGATCACAGTTTCTATTGTTATTTCTCCATAAAGGCTTTGGAGACATTTATGGAAAATAATGATTTCCTACTTTATTTTCCTCACATATAGGTGTGTCCTAACTTTAATATTCCACTCATTTCTATATGAATCTGAAAGGGTGTGCAACTAAATGTGCACTGATGGCACCACCCTTGCACCATCTGTTTCCAATTAGGTAATCCAGGCTCTGCCTGGATGAATGACTTAGCATGACTCTGCAGCCTAAATTTTTTTAAAGAAGCCTGATAATTTTATGACACAAACAAGTTATAGAAAACAAAGCTAATTCATATCCTATAGAGCAAAAAATACATAACTTTACCAGTGAAAAGAAAGGCTAAACGACACGCAAACTGCATCTGACAGCTGAATTTTAGATTCCATACTTATTTTAAAACTAAGAGCATGCTCTTTGATAAGTAAACTCTGAGTTTGCATTTTCTGATTTTCTGAGGGCTCTTCCCGTAGAACATTTTCTTTCAGCAGCCTCCTTTGTTCGTTTTTATGAGTTAAATCCAAGTCGCAAATAAATGGATCTGTCATCATTTCTCAGAATGTGTTGTTTTCAACATGACCTGCTGATTTTCCCAAGTGCTATCTGTTATTGCGGAGTCATGGTAGCATGGCCCATCAACCCCTTTTGCTTGCTTTTTGGCCACTGAATCCCTTGCCTTTCCTTTGACCTCCACCCAAGTATATAGCCTTGCATCACCCTTTTCTCCAGATGTTTCTACTTTTTTTGATTCAAGTCCAAGGTATTTTAACTTGAATTTCTTGACTTCTCCCAAGAATAAGAACAGCTGCTGGAAAAAAGCCCAGGCTTACACAGTGAAATCTGGGTAGCAGAACTCCCTCACGTGCACAGCAACTTCACTGTCATATTCTTGAAAAAAGCCCCTCTAATTTTTTTTTTCACTCCCATGGTGCTGTTGAAAAAATCAAATGAGATCAAATAGGTAAAATTGCTTGTACACTAAAATAAAGTGGAAGGATAAAAAATAAAGATAGTTATTTTTATAGATAGGAGATAACTTTATTATGGCTTTTTCTTTATTTGAAATAGTTTTATTAATCTGGTAAACAATAAATTGAACAAATGACTTGTTAGATTATGATGTAGACCTACCAATTGATTAATGACAGCTACTTCATCTACGTCAAGGCTTGCCTTATGTATCATCTCCTCTAGGAACCAACTGTGAACCCTGATCCTCAATTGGCTGCTGCACATTAGAATCAGCAGGGGAGCTTTTTAAGATCTTGACGTTCAGGCCACACATCTCAGAACAATACTTTAGAAATTCTGGAAGTGGGAGCCAGGCATTAGTATTTTTAAGGCATCTCAAGGGATTCCAGTGTGTGGCCAAGGATGAGAATCGTTGATCTATGTTCCTAAACACCATGTGTGTACCCCAAAACTGTCCACATGTCCATCTCTCCTCCTAGACTGGATTCCTCAGACACAAGAATCACGGCCTTTTGATTTATTTTATTTTATTTCACTTTATGTCAAGTTTAAAGCCTAGCACAATGACTACTACACAATAAGTGTTCAATAAATGTTGAATTAAGTGGAAGAGAATTGTACACTGCTCCATATTCCCCTGGATCATTTTTCTTATTATATGGATCAGAAAAAAAAGGCCAAAAAGTAGTTGAGAAATGATGATTGGGTAAAAGTTGAACTTTTGTTTGTTTTGAATATTTAAACTGTTAACTGTGAATTTTAGAAGATAGTTGGAAAAAAAAAACTACTTAAATTTCATCTCTAAGAACAACTTTTTCTTATGCAGTGTTTAACTTTTAGAGTGAAAGTCACTGAACTGAAAACTGGGTGGTCAATTTATTAACAAATTTCAACAATTTTGAAATAAATTTATTAGAATTCTTTAAAGATAATTTTCTTTTGGTATTCTAAAACACTGCTCCTTGTACTTTATTATGCTTAAGAATGATTTTGCAAGTTTATTAAAAACTGCAAAGTACTAGGGATTACTACTAGAATTTCAGAATCAGGAGGTCTGGAGTGAAACAAAGGCATTTGTGTAGGTAGGTATTTTTTTTTCTATGCCTAAAGAATGTTTTATTTTCTACACACTATTCCAAGTTCCAACAAATGTGCTGGAAAAATATAATTAAATATTATCATTTAAAAAATAAAATGGCACTATGAAAATACTACATTAATATCAGACTACTTTTTATGGTAAAATATTTTCAAGATCAATATTCTAAATCACATTAGGGGCTTTATTTTATATTAAATAAATATAAGACATGGTCATTCAGATGCTCAGATCATGTTGTGGACCACACAAGATTAAATTAATACAGTCAAAATTAGTTAGATCTCTCCCACTTTTAAAATCATTTTCCTTCATACCAAGGCTCTTGCTATTATATAATTTGATTTGTTCCCAGCTCAAACGGGCTGCTAGTATCATCCATCCTGCAGAGCAATTATCAAATAGGCTAGTATTCTTAGTTGCGATAACAGAATTCACTCTACCTTCTTTAGGAAGAAAGGATTTTGTTACAAGATTTGGGTGGCTCACAGAGTCATCGTGAGGCTGAGGAAACAGACATTAGGCTAAGTTCCAGGAATGACACCCAGAATCACCCTCCCAACTGGCCCACCAAGGAAGCTGATGCCTCTGCCAAAATAAGGAAGCTTGAGATTCAGAAAGTTGTGATTACAGCTCTGCCACAGTCCACTCTGAGAAAGGAAGGCATCATATCTTTCAGTTTTGTCTGCCTGATTCAGTTTCTAAGCAAAGTCTTCCCCAGGTGTATTTTATTTATAGAAACCAAATTAAATGTTTGTTTCAGGAAAAAGGGATTCTTCCTTGGAAAGTGGGATTTACACTGTAGAGAACTATACAAATGTAGAAGATGGTGGTCCAAAGATATTGGATAGCTGATGCCCACTGTACCTAGTTATTACAACATTTTGCATCTTGATACATGCTTAAATAAGCTTTCTGTTTCTTGAGTGTCCTGAAATAAAGCATAAAAGTTTCCAGGTATTTCCTGAAGCATTTTGGCTACTTCAAAATCAATAATTGCAAAATTTTAAATTTCACTTGGGCTGTTTATTTGCCCTTGGAGATGTGCATATTCCGGTTTTGAATGGGTAACAAAATAGATTTTGATAGAAATGTTTAAGACAGAAGCTCCATATAGATGCAGCTTAGACAGGTACTTCATCTTTGGAAGTAAATAGATTTTTTTCTCATTTTGGAAATTGAGAGTACATTAAAATGTTTAATTTGGGGGAAGAAGTATGGGACAAAAAAGTTATCTATGGGTCAGGATGGAGATAGAATAGCCAATGAAGTCTTTTTTCTTTAGTTTTATAATGTATATCTATAGCAAAGAGGACAAAATGTGACATGCTTGCCAATATTACCCTGTATTCACTAGCACACAACTGTGATCCATAATAATAAAAAAAGAAAGAAAGAAAACACACCGAAAAAAGGCCATTTGCTTTGGTTTAGACAAAGCCACCTGACATTTGGGATGAAGGTCAATTACAGTAACAGACAAAATGCAGCCAAATTTGACAATTTTGTAAAACAGCATAGGTTTCCTTTAAATAAGAAGGGAGGAGGCCTGAAATTAATACTGAGCTTAGCTCATTGCCTCTGTCTAGTGTGAATTATCTAGTACAAATACAATGCATGTGAAGAGCTTCTCGGAGTCCATTATCACTTGCTGTTGGAATCTCTGCATGTGCGCTCGATGAAAACTTTCCAAATCATCTCGTGAAACCTAATCTGCTTGAACTCCATTTTTGGTGAAAGGTTTCTCTTTCTTCATTGCATCACCTGGTCAAGGCTGTGAAGCAGCCAAAAATCTTTATTCTCAGTGAACTCGGTCTTCCTATCTGGGAACGTAAGTAGCTCCTTTGCTCTCACCTAGCAGACCGAGACTTCTTATGTCTACTGACCCCCTCGTTCCAAATATATTCTTTGATTTTATTCAGATGCAGAAAAAAAATGATAGTTTAAGGTTCAATACCTTATTAGGAACTAACAGAGCCAAGCCTTGCACTTACAAAAAGACACTAATGTCAGTCTAGGGTATCACCCAATAAATAGGAGGATTGTCATGGGGATTTGGGAGAAAGGTGGACACGCATATAAAGGCTACCTCTCTCCATTTACATGTGAGGTTGGCAGTGTTTACAAAACAACACAGGTAAGTTAATTGCCTTTTCAAAGGGTCATAAGCCACATCTTGTTAGAAACAACAATTCATAAAGGAGTAAATTGGTATTCCCTTGTATCTACGTCTATGCCCATTGTCATTGACTCAATTCAAACCATTACTATGTAACTTATCTTAAGGAAAAAAGTCTCCTGATGAGATTACAAGTTTCCAGATTGGTCCTCCATATTACCACCAGAGTCATCTTCCATAAGAAAAATTATGTTTGGTTACTTCACTTCCAAAAATTCTTCAAAGATCCTCAGTTACCTAAGGGATAAAGCCCAGACTTCTTAGCGAGACATAGAAAACTCGCTGATTAGATATAACTACAACCTATTCAGCTATGGACCCCAAATATTTTCACTCAGAAGACAACCATACCAAGATTTTTTGTTTGATTTGTTTTTTGTTGTTGTTGTTTGTTTGTTTTTGAGACAGTTTTGGTCTGTTGCACAGCCTGGAGTGCAGTGGCAAGATCTCGGCTCACTGCAACCTCGTTTCCCAGGTTCAAACGATTCTCATGCCTCAGCCTCCAGAGTAGCTGGGACTACCAATGTGCACCACCACGCCCAGCTAACTTTTGTATTTTTAGTAGGATGGGGCTTCACCATGTTGGCCAGGCTGGTCTCAAATTCCTGGCCTCAAGTGATCTATTCGCCTCAGCCTCCCAAAGTGCCAGGATTACAAGCGTGAGCCACTGTGCCCAGCCCATACCAATGTTTGGAACAGATTCTGCCTGAGTCAGTTAAACTCTTTGGGAAGATCAGGCCGTAGGGTCCAGTTTTCCTGCCCTTAGACTGGTCATTGTTATGCTGTGTGTTAACCCTTAGCATGTATAAGCCCACCAAGATTCAGCCTTCTCACTGACTTTTCAGTGTTTGTCTAATTCTTATATGTTTAGGCTTTAATTTCCTTGTTCACCCTCCACTTCTAACACCAGGATTCTAGCTTTGTACTGAAGGTTAACCTACTCGAACAGGTTTGTAGCATGCTACATAACTAGAGTAACAGTCACATCACTGGACCTTCACTGCTGGCTGGAGATCTGACCCAACTTAAATGGTCACTTACATGAGATGAGACTTTGTTATCACCATCATCTTGAGACTCCTACAGCTGTGTTGTATGCAATAGGTCAGAACTTTAGCCCATCAATGCCAATCCAAATAGCGCCAAATGAGCCATCTGAAGCCAGAGTATGCTGAAGTTAATTTTCCTAATCCTAGCCCTACTCTTCTAGGATTACTGCATCTTTACCAGTTTGTACCTAACAGGACCCAGCATACCTTTGGCATATTCCACATAAGTTACTGTTCTACAGTCTAGACACTGATTCTTAAATGCAACATGATGCTCTTTTTACATCCACCCTGACCCATGTTATTTGCTCCTCTTAGGCTTTCCTTACCTTCGTCCAATCATCCAACTTATATCTTTCAAATGCCACTCCTATAAAGTCCTCATTAAAATCCTAAAGCTTTCTCCTACTTGGAGCATGCCTTGAGTATAAACTTCTCAGACTGCATTGCTATTGTTTCATCCACAAAAGACTGAGACCTCCTCAAGATCTAGCTTAGCCCTTAACAGCTCCTTCCTCACTCACAGCTGAGACCATATGTGCCCTATAAAAATGTCCCTGGGGCTACTCCAACATTTCATGGAGTTTATCCAGAATCCACTCCCACTCTTTTGTCCAAATCCCTTGTTTTAGTCTAATACTCACTTGCCTTAGTTCCAAATGCCTTATTCCTGAATAAACTGACAGTTTCTGCCCCCTCTGCCTTGCTTCTTAAGGTTGAGCCCTTAAACTGTCTCCCTGGCTTTTAATTTCAATTGCATCCTTGGATCTACTTGAGCTCCTTGCTCTTACATGCTCTGGCCAGAAACACACAGTTTGTGTCCAACCCAGTCTCTAGGGACTCTGAGTTAGGTCCTATTTGTCAAGGCAGTGAGTTTTGACAAAATAAATAAATATATTTGAGGTTTATACAGTTTTTCCTAGTGAAAGAGAACAATGGCCTCTTCTTCATTAGGAGCAGTTACTGGTTTATGTTTTGAAAAGTAGAGTGTAAGATATCTGCTCTGCAACACGTGATTCCTAGCCAGGGAAAGGGTTCCACAGATGTAACCCGAAGTGACATAATGTAAAAATGAAGGCCACTTCAGATATTAATTTACTCAGTGAAAAAGATGACCACAATAGGAACAGTCATGGAAATACTTTAATATCACTTCATTCCTCATCCCTCTCCCTTCTTTATAGTGACCTTTCCAAGTTCCACACACATGTCATGGTCATCTCACACTGTTGCACCTAGTATAAACTCTGCCAAGAATACTCTCCCCTCTGTTTTTCCGCTCATCATATTTTTGTCTTTCAGATCTGGGTAAATATCATTAACTGTAGGAAGTCTTTTTTAACTTCCTAATTGCACACAGTGCTCCTCTCATTAAAGATAATTTTTGTTAATTTGTTTGCAACTCCCACAAGACTTTAAATTCAATTAGGACAGGGATTGTGAGTTTAGATAGTTGAGCAGATGGTACAGCATGTAGTAGTTAGTTCATGTTGAATATATATTTGTTAAATGAATCAATGGACAAGAGTAATTGCTATCACTTACATATGATGTACCTGTACACAGGAGACATGACAATATGTATGTAGATGGAGCTGATTCAGACTAGATGTGTTCTCTATGGTGGGACAATAATGGGAAGGTGGGGGAGGACAGGAAAAGGCATTGAACCAGTGAAGACACTAAGTTCAGACAGTGATGAGTGGCAGATGTCATGACTAGAAGAAATTTTTTGTATCAAAAACTATAGCTGAGATAACAGAAGATATCTCTGTTGGCAGATAGGAGCCTGGTAAAAGGAAGATTTGGATCAGAAAATGTTCATTAATACAGGCAAGCAAGTAACTTTAGAGGGATCTTAGAAGAAGTCATTACCATGACTACGAAGGATTGATATAAGAAGTGTAAAAACTGTTTAATATTGAAAAATCTAAATAATGTAATCTATCACATTAATAGACTTAAAGAGAAAAATCACATAATTATCTCCATAGATGCTGAAAAAGCCTTTAATAACATCCAATAACAATAGAAAATGAATAATAAAACTAAAACAATAAAATAATTCAGTCACACAGAAGAATATAAGATAAACATTAAAGCCTGTACATAAATAAGGAGCAGGTAGAAGATATAATAGAAGAGAAAATTCCATTAACGCTTTCATAAAAATGAGTAAAATCCTGAGGGATAAACTTACAAGAAATGTGTGAAGTTGACATGAAGGAAGTTACAGTAGCCCTCGGTTATCCATGGAAACTACATTCCAACAACCCCAGTGGATGTCTGAAACCGCAGATAGTACCAAACCCTACATGTACTATGCACAGATTCCTTTTTTCTTCTATGTAAGATTTCTTTTTCCTCTTCATGATTTCATGGATAGAAGATTTAGATGTGGTATTCAATATTTTCTTTCCTTAAGTCAAACATTTCAGCTTTTCACTTAAAAACAACACTTTCTGGATTTTCCTTTTGGCATCTCTGAATTGCCAGTATCATTACTTTTGTGCTTTGAGGCCGTTATTAAATCAAATAAAGGTTACTTGAACACACAGATACTGTGATATCATAACAATTGATTTGATAACCAAGATGGCTACTAGATGACTCCTTGGCAGGTAGTGTAGACAGTGTGGACATGCTGGAAATGGGCTGATTCACATCCCAGGCAAGATGGTGTGAAACTGCATCACACTATTCAGAACAACACACAATTTAAATTAAATTTATGAATTGTTTATTTCTGGAATTTTTTATTTAATATTTTTAGATTACAATTAACCTTGGGTAACTGAAGCCATGGAAAGCAAAACGGTGGATAAGGGGCAACTACTGTATAAAACACTTCTGAAAAACCAAAAGTAGACATGAACAAATGGAAGTACACCTCAACATCATCAATTGTATCAGCTGTCCCAAAGTTATTTATAAATTAAATATATTCCTAATAAAATACTGAGGAGCTTTTTCCCTGAGCTAGGCAAGGTGATAACAAAATTCATATAAAAAATAAATAAACAGCCAGGCACAGTGGCTTATACCTGTAATCCCCACACTTTGGGAGGCCAAGACGGAAGGATTTCTTGAAGCCAGGAGTTTGAGACCAACCTGGGCGACATATTGAGACCCTGTTTCTGTAAAAAAAAAATTAAAAAGTAGCCATGTGCAGTGGCTCATGCCTGTAATTCCAGCACTTTAGGACACTGATGTGGGATAATCACTTGAGCCCAGGAAGTCAAGACTGTAATGAATGAGCAATGATCATGTCATTGCACTCCAGCTTTGGCAACAAAGTGAGACCCTGTCTCAAAAAATAAAAATTAAATAGACCAAAAGGGAAAGCCAGAAAAAATATTTTTAAAGAGATATAAGAAAGTACTCACCATACCAGATATTAGAACATACTAAAAAACCTCTTTAACAGCATTATTCAGTGGACCTTTTGTGATGATGGAACTTTTTATATCTGCACTGTCCAATAAAATAGCCACATGTGGCTAAATGAACACTTAAAAGATACCTAGTGCAACTAAACAACTGAAGTTTTAATTTTATTTCATCATAATAAATTTAAATTTCAGTAACCACATGTGGCTAAGACCTACTATATTAAATAAGCATAATTTTGCAATTAAGTACGGAATTGATGCAAGAATAAGCAGACCAGTTAAGTAGAATATTAGGTCTAAAACTAGATTCTCTCTCTCACACACACACCTATAAAAAATTCATTCACACTATAAACAAAATCTTCCCATGTGCCAGATATGCTGGAAGTAATTAGGACAGAAAAGTGGATAAGAATTAATAAATTCACAATCCATGATGAACAATGATGGAAAATAACGGAGGGTGTTATAAGTGCTCATGAGAAGTCACTGATTCCTCCCTGCTGCTCTTTATATACTTTACCCAGACTCACCAGTTTCAACATATACACACACACACACACATATATGTACATATACATATGTACACATACTATACATATGTACATATACATACACATATGTACACATATATGTACATGTATATACGTGTGTGTGTGTGTATATATATATACATGCTATGTAAAAGATGTTATCAATGGGACAAAGAAGACCTCTTTAATAAACGGTGCTGGAACAACTAGGTAATCATTTAGTAAAAGATAAAACTATATTTATTCCTTGCACCATTACCAAGAATAAACTACAAATGTTACCAGTAATCTAAATGTAATAAATGAAATCGTGCAAGTACTAAAAGGAAACACGAGTGAATTCTTCCTTATTAACCTTGATATAGAGCCAAACTTTATAACTACGGCCCCCAAATCTAGATGCAATACAAGGAAAGATTGATAAATTTAACTATATAAAAAATTATTAAAAAGCTTTTGAATGGCAAAACAAATTGAACAAACAAAAAATTACCATAAGTAAACTCAAAGATAAATGGAAAACAGAAAAAAATTACTGCAACAAATATGAAAGAAAAATGCTAATATTCCTAATATGTAAAAAGCTTTGAAAATTGAGAAAAAAGACTTTTAAAATCTTGTTGAAAATGAATAAAAGCATAAAGATATAATTAACCAAATAGTCCCTAAATGTAAAGCTTACTCTACTCACAGAAGGAGAAATGTACACTAAAACTCACTGAGATAACTTTTCTTATCCATCATATTGGCAAAACCTCAAAAGCATATAAATACACTACTGGCAAGATTCTTTCATATGTTGCTGAAAGGAAGGCAAAATGGCCTAACTCTTATGGAAGGGCAGATTTGGCAATATTTAACAAAACTGTGTGTGTATTTATCTTTTCATGCATCCATTCCACTTGCTGGGATTTACCCTGAACAATATGAAAATACATGCAAGGGGTTATTCATTACCTCAGTATTTGTAATTGCAAAATATTGGAAACTACCTAAATATCCAGGCATAGGAGATTGGTTAAATATACTATGTTACATGCACACAATACAATAGTATAGTATTATGTAGCTATAAAAGAAAATGAAGAAGAATTCATTGAAGCAGTAGGGAGTTACTTCCATAATATATTAAAGGAAAATAGCAAAGCATAAAAGTATATATTGTATCAATCGTACATTTTCTGAATTTGACCATTTGAGTGTGGTTATGTGAGGTATGTTCTTTGAAAATAATACACAGATTATTAAAGAGTAAAGGGAAATAATATATGCAATCTATTCACAAGTAGTTCAGGAAATGTAGGGAGAAAAAGCAAGCAAGAAAGAAAACAAATGTAACAAAATGTTGAAATTGGTGAATTTGGGTAAAGTATATAAAGAGCAGCAGACAGGAATCAGTGATGTCTCTTGAGTACTTATACAACACTGTTATTTTCCATCATTGTTCACCATGAATTGTGAGTTTATTAATCTTTTTTTTTTTTGAGATAAGGTCTCTATCGCCCAGGCTGGAGTGCAGTGGAGCATTCCCAGCTCACTGCAACCTCTGCCTCTGGGTTCAAGTGATTCTCGTGCCTCAGCCTCCCGAGTAGCTGTGATTACAGGTGCACACCACCACACCTGGCTAATTTTTGTATTCTTAGCAGAGACAGAGTTTCACATGTGTGCCAGGCTGGTCTCTAACTCCTGGCCTCAAGTGATCTACCTGCCTTGGCCTCTTAAACTGTTGGGAAAACAGGCATGGGCCACTGTGCCTAGCTGAGTTTATTAATTCTTATTCACTTTTGTCCTCATTACTTCCAGCAGGATCTGGCACACGGGTAGATTTCAAGTATAGTGTGAATGAGTTAATTAATGAATTTTTAAAAGAACGAGAAAAGAGATTGTATGAATTAGTTTCTCCAGGAAATGTATCTTAGAGGACGTAAAACTTAAATGTGTTTTTAAAATTTCTAAAACTGTGGCAGGGTGGTACAGAAGGTGAATATGAGCAAAGGGAACAACTTAAACAAGGCACAGAAACAGCTGTGAGTGCAATAGGGCTGGAGACAGGATCATTATGACAGAAAGAGAGGCTTTAGAATGAAATTACTGCGAAATAAGTTTGGATAGCTGATGAAGAGAATCAGACTGTAGAGACACTTCACATCGAGGCAGGAAGTTTGGGGAGGCACTAGAAACTCCCACTGGGCTCTTAGGAAACAAACATCCAGATAGCCACCATACATGGTTCCTCCCGATGACCTATTTGCACAGAAAAAAACAGGCCAATGATGAGGATTTTCGTCATTTCCCTTTCTTGTGTTGGTCACTGATTTTTATCAGTGAAGCAGGCTTCCCAATGCTTCAAAAGTTATTCCTTTTGAATTTTGAGAAAGGAATCTAGGCAGATGGCACCTTAGTTTGACCTTGCCATTACATACCCACAAGAAAAAGATACCGTGTTTTTTTTTTTTAATCTGTTACGCTAACTGCATTATTTCATGCTCTGCAAGTTTTACTTTGGTGAAAAAATATGTAAAAAAAAATTACCTTAAATAAGCTTTAACTTTAAGGTACAGAAAATGAAGAATGTCAGCTCCCATGATTAACTATCCTAGGCATGGCTTATGCTCTATGAGGTGCTAAAACTTTATGTGAAGAACATTAAATGCTTCAAGGTGTGCAAGCACATATATCCTCAAATGGGCAGAAGTGATTATTGTGAACATAGGCAAAACTTTAGTTGAAGGATATGCATAATTGCTTTATTACACAGGGTGTACCAGGTCTACATGTATTTATTCATTAATCTTGCATTTTTTCTGAAATGATCAGCATTAATTCCTAGTAACTGCTTTTCTATAAGACATTCATAATACAAGAATATAACTATAATATACAGACAATAATCAGATTGAATTTAACACTAAATGACATAGAGCAGAATGAAGATTTTTTAGAACTTAGCAAAATGCTACCCTTTCTTCTGGCTGGCCCAGGCAGGGAAGAAAGAAGGTTACTGGAATTCAGAAAATAAAATGACAATTTCTTTTTTCATTAGATGCCTATTTGTTAGCAAAAGAAGTAATTATTTTAAGCATTATTCAAAAAACACATCCTCAAAATATTAATAAACATCTCTTTAAAAATTCCTATATATGCAGTTGTCTTCATGCCAATGCATTCGCAAATTAGTTTAATTATATAGGGACTCATTGACACATATTTATTATATATCAAGAAGCTGCCAAATACTGCTCTGTGCCCTGGGAATATAAGCAGGGAGAAAAAAGGCAAAGACAAAAATCTCTGTCCTCAGGGCTTACATTCTAGTAGGGAGAGATAGACATTGAACATCATAACTAAGTATAAAATACAGTGTGCTGATGGTGACAAAGAGTGTCAAAAAAAAATTAAGCAGGTGAGGCTAGGAAGTGTTGGGTGGGTAGTGTAACCACCAAATGTGTTAGTCTTGTCTGCTGCCCAGATATAGCCAATTTATCAAGATAGGAATTGCAATAGAGAAAGAGTTTAATACACATAGAGCCAGCTAAACAGGAGACTGGAGTTTTATTATGACTCAAATCAGCTGACCCAACAATCGAGCGATTAGGGTTTTTAAAGAACAATTTGGTGGGTAGGAGGATAGGGAATGGGTGCTGCTGGTTGGTTGGAGATGCAATCATAGGGGTGGGGAAAACAGTCATTGTGCACTGAGTCCCCTTGTGGGTGGGGGCCACAAAGGATTCTCTAGTCTGGGTGGGACCATCTGGTTTTCAAAAAGGCAGGAGCCTGAAAAAATATCTTAAAAGGCCAATTTTAGGTTCTACAATAGTGATGTTATTTATAGGAATAATTGAAGAAGTTGCGAATATTGTGACCTCTGGAATAACAGCTGGTAATTATTTAACTACGCCTACATCTTAGCAGAATTCAGGCCCCTCTCATCCTCCTAATCTGGTTGCCTTTCATTAGTATTACAAAGGCAGTTTAGTTTGAGGAGGGGCTATTATTATTTAAACTACAAATTTTTCCCAAAGTTACTTTGGCCCATGCCTAGGAATGACAAAGGGCAGTTTGAAGATTAAAAGTAAGATGGAGTTGGTTAGGTTAGATCACTTTTACTGTCATAATTTCCTCACTGTTGTAATTTTTGCAAAACTGGTTTCAGTAGCAATTTTAATTAAGGTTTTTGGGGAAGTGTAACTAAAAATATATTTGAGGAAAGAGCTGAAAGATGTGAAAGAGTGAGCCATGGGGACAGCTTCAGAAGAGTGGACAGGAATACAGCAAGCTCCAAGTAGCTCCTGGTGTGTCAAAGGAGCACCTAGGAGGGTAGTGTGGCTGGAACACCTACTAGGGACTTAGAAACAGAAGGCATGTCTCAGAAGGCCACAAAACGACACGGTGGATCCTCATGTCATTATCCCCTAGACCCAGGACTTATATACCGTAGAAAATTTGTCTAAGGGCAGCATTTATGGTAAGTATACGTTTATGATAATATCAAAGTTGTTTTGACCTAAGGACAGGATTTGCAGTAAGCATGTGAAAGTAGAAATCTAACAGGCATTCTCAGAATTGCAGTTCATCAGAAGTCAACATGGCGCATTAGCATCCAAGATGGAGTTACTTTAACCTCCACAAACTCCATGTAAGATGAACTCAAAGCGACCCACACAGGACATACAACGAAGCTTTAGAAAGACAAATGCAAAGAGAGAATTTTGAGAGCACCAAAGGAAAGCAATTCAGCACATACAAGGGAACCTCAACAACATTATTGGGTTTCTCATAAGAAAATTTGGAGGCCAGGAGCCATCAGGCTGATATATTCAAAGTAGTAAAAGAAAAAAAAGGCCAGGCGTGGTGGCTCACGCTTGTAATCCCAGCACTTTGGGAGGCCGAGGCGGGTGGATCACGAGGTCAGGAGATCGAGACCACGGTGAAACCCCGTCTCTACTAAAAATACAAAAAAAAAAAAAATTATCCAGGTGCAGTGGCGGGCGCCTGTAGTCCCAGCTACTCAGAGAGGCTGAGGCAGGAGAATGGCGTAAACCCGGGAGGCGGAGCTTGCAGTTAGCCGAGATTGCGCCACTGCACTCCAGCCTGGGCGACAGAGCGAGACTCCATCTCAAAAAAAAAAGAAAAAAAAACTGTCAACCAAGAATCCTATATTTTGCAATACTATCCTTCAAAAATAAAGGACAAGTTTTAAAATATCCGGATAAACACTAGACCTGCTCTGCAAATGTTTAAGGGAAATGTTCAAGGGAGTCCTACAGGATGAAATAAAAAGACACTAGACAGTATCAGGTGCAGTGGCTCACGCCAGTAATCCCAACACTTTGGGAAGCCAAGGCAGGCAGATTACAAGGTCAAGAGATCGAGACCATCCTGGCCAACATGGTGAAACCCCATCTCTACTAAAAATACCAAAATTAGCTGGGCATGGTGCCATGTGCCTGTAGTGCCAGCTACTCAGGAGAATCACTTGAACCCAGGAGGCGGAGGTTGCAGTGAGCCAAGATGGCACCACTGCACTCCAGCCTGGTGACAAAGCAAGACCCCATCTCAAAAAAAAAAAAAAAACACTAGACAGTAATGCAAAGCCATATGAAGAAATAAAGATCTCAATAAAGGTAAATATATGGGCAATAATAAAAGCTGGTATAATATTATTGTAATGATGGTTTGTAACTCTACTTTTATTTAAGAGACATTTTAAAAAGTATTGTTCTATAACCCAATATTATTGCAACTTTGATGTGTAACCTCACATTTTGTTTTCTACATAATTTATTCTAATGGATTTAGAAAAATTCCTATTTTATATTTTTGAGCACACAATTTATAATAATGTAATTTCGTGACATCAACAACTGAATGGGGTAAGAACTGAGCTATTAAAGAAGTAGAGTTTTTGTATGTTATTGAAGTTAACTGGTATAAATTCACATCAGAGTGTTACATCATTAGGATGTTAAATATAATCTCCCTGGCAATTACAAAGAAAATAGCTGTAGAATATATATAAAAGGAAATGAGAAAGAAGTTTAAACAAAAATCAACTAAATACAGAAGAAGACAACAATACATGAAATGGGTGACACAAAAGCTACAAAAGTTATATAGAAAACAAATAGCAAAATTCACAAGTAAATTGTTTCTTATCAGTAATTACTTTAAATATAAATTGATTAGATTTTTCAATCAAAGGGAGATTGGCAAAATTGATTTAAAAAGAGCATGCACAATCTAACTGTATTTTGTCTACAAGAGACTCACTTTAGATCCAAAGACACACAAAAATTGAAATTGAAAGGATGGAAAAAGACATTTCATGAAAATAGTACATAAAGCAAGTTTGGCTACACTAATATCAGACAAAATAGACTTTCAGTCAAAAAGATCACAAGAGACAAAAAGGTTATAATACAATGATAACAGAGTCAAGTTATCAAGAGGATATAACAGTTTATATAATAACATAAATATTTATGCATTTAATGACAGGCCATCAAAATACATTAAGGAAAATGTGAAATAATTGAAGAGAAAAACAGACAGTTCTTCAATAGTAATTGAACACTTCAATAGATCACTTTCAATAATGAATAGAACAACCAGACAAAAGTAAGAAAACAGAGAACTTAATACAATACGCCAATGAGATCTAACAGACATATATGTATTTTTCTCAAGTGCACTTGGGATATTTTCCAGGATATACCATATATTAGTCCACAAATTAAGTCTCAATAAATTTTAAAAGATAGATATCATACAAAGTATCTTCTGTGACAACACTTGGATAAAGTTAGAAATGAGTAACAGAAGTAAAATTGGAAAATTCACAACTTTGTGGAAATAAAACAACATGCTCTTAAACAACCATTGGATCAAAAAATGAAGAAAATATTTGGAGATGAATGAAAATGAAAATATACCAAAAATTATGGGATGCAACATAAACAGTGCTAAGGGGGAAACATATAGCTATAACTGGTTACATTAAAAAACAAGAAAGATCTCGAATCGTCAATCTAACTTTACAATCAAAGAAACTAGAAAAAGAACAAACTAAACACAAAACTACCAGATGGAAGGAAAAAAATAAAAATTAGAGCAGAGGTAAAGGAAATAGAGAATAGAAACACAATAGAGAAAATTATAAGCCCCCCAATATTAGTTCTTTGGAAAGATTAACATGACAAAACTTTAGCTGGCTGAGCTAAGAAAATGAGAAGCTACTCAAATGAAAATGAAAACATGACTACCAATTCTACACAAACAAGAAGGTTATAAGAGAGTATACCATGGACAATTGTATGCCAACAAATTGGATCAGTAGATGAAATTGACAAATTCCTAAAAACATAAAATCTACCAAGACTAAATTATTAAGAAATTTAAAATCTGATTGGACCTATAACTAGTAAGGAAACTAAATTAGTAATCAAATATCTCCCAACAAAGCGAAGTTCTGAACCTAATGGATTCACTGGTGAACTCTAACAAACATTTACAGAAGAATTAATACCAATTGTTCTTACCCTTTTCCAAAAAAAAAAAAAAAAAAAGGAGGAGAGAAAACATCTTAACTTATTTTCTGAGACCAGCTTTACCAGCTTTACTCCAACACTAAAGCCAGATAAAGATACTACAAAGAAAGAAAATTACAAGCCAATATTTCTTGTGAACATTGATACTAGCACACTTAATTCAGTGACATATTAGAAGAATTATATACCATAACCAAGTGAGGTTTAATCTGGGAATGCAAGAATCATTCAGATACAAAATCAATCAATGTAATATACCACATTAACAGAATGAACAAAAAGCACATCATTATCCCAATTGATGCAGAATACCTTTTTACAATAAAAATATTCAACAAACTAGGAATAGAAAGAAACGACCTGACCATAATAAAAGTCATACATAAAAAGCAAACAGCAAACATTGTATTCAATGATGAAAGACTTATAGCTGTTCTTCTAAGATCAGAAAAAAAGACAAGGATGCCCACTCTCACTACTTCTATTCAATGTAGTACTAAAAGATTTAACCAGAGCAATTAGTGAAGACAAAGGAACAAAAGACATCCAACTTGGAAAGAAAGAAGTAAAATTATTATCTCTGTTTGCATATTATATGATCTTATATGTAGAAAATCCTAAAGATTCCATAAGAAATCTATTAGAGCTAGTAAATGAATTCAGCAAAGTAGCAGGATACAATATCAACACACAAAAATTGATTGCATTTCTATACACCAATAATGAACAATCTGAAAGGAAATAACACTTAAAATTCCATTATAATAGCACTGAAAAGTCAATTTCTAAGTACTTTAGAAACTAAAGATGAAAGACTTGTACAATAAAAACTACACAACATTGCTGAAAGAAATTAAAGACGTAAGTAAATAAAAACACATTCCATATTCATGGATCAAAAGACTTAGTATTATTAAAATGCCAATACTACCCAAAGTGATTTATTGATTCAATGTAATCCCTGTCAACATTCCAATAATATTTTTTGCATAAATAGAAAAATCCATTTTGAAATGTATATGAAATCTCAAGAGATCCTAAATAGACAAAACAATCTTGAAAAAGTTAAAGGATTCACACATTTTCATTCGACACTTACTACAAAGCTACAGTAATCAAAACAGTGTGGTACTGGCATAAGGACAGACATGTAGTGGAACGGAATAAAGAGCACATAAATAAACCTTCGCATATATGGCCAAATAATTTTTGACAAGGGTGGCAAGAACTTTTAATGGAAAAAGGACAATCTCTTCAACAAAAAGTTATGAGAAAATTGGGTATATACATGCCAAAGAAGGAAGCTGGGCCCTTATCTAATACCATATACAAAAAATTAACTCAAAATGGATCAAAATTCTAAGTGTAAGACTTAAAACTATAAAACTTTTAGAGGAAAACCTAGGGCAAAATCTTTATAACAATGAATTAGGCAATGACTTCTTGGATATGACACCAAAGTTACAGTCGACAAAAGAAAAAAATGGACAAATTGGATGTCATGAAAATTTTTAAAATTTGTGCCTCAAAAGACAGTATCAACAAAGTAAAAAGGCAACCCACAGAATGGGAGAAAACATTTATGATCAAATATCTTATAAAAAATTAATGTTTGGAATGTATAGAGAATCCCTAACACTCAACAGCAAAAAAAAAAAAAAAAAAAACTTGATTGAAAAATGAGTAAAGGACTTGAATAGACATTTCTTCAAAAAAGATGTACAAATGGCCAATAAATATATGAAAAAATCCTCAACATCAGTAATCATTAAGGAAATGCAAACCAAAACCACAACAAGATAACACTTTACACCCATTAGGTTGGTATGATGGTTAACTGTATGTATCAACTTGACTGGACTATGATATGCCCAAGTAGCTGGTAAAACATTACTTCTGGATATGTCCTTAAGGATGTTTTCAGAAGTTATTATTAATAGTATTTGACTGAGTAAAGAAGATCCATCGTTATCATTGTGAGTAGGCATCATCCAATCCATTGAGGGCCCAAATAGAACAAAAAGGTAGTCAAAGGGTAAATTTTCTCTCCTCCTTGAGTTGACATATCCTTCTTTTCCTGCTCTCACACATAGAAACTCCTGATTCTGGGAACTTCAGACTCTGAAGCTCATACCTTTGGATTCAGACTAAATTACACCACTTGCTTTCCTGGTTCTCCAGCTTGCATATGGCATATTGTGGCACTTCTCAACCTCCATAATCACATGAGCCAATTTCTATGACAAATCTCCAAATTTCTGTCTCTCTCTCTCTCTCTCATTTGTTGTTTCTCTGGAAAATCCCTTACTAATACAGATAGCTACTATTTACAAAAACAGAGAATAACAAGTGTGGAAAACAGTATGGCATTTCCTAAAACAATTTAAAATAGAATTATTGTATGATCCAGCAATTCCACTTTTAGGTATATACCCAAAAAACTGAAAGCAGGGTCTTGAAGTGGTATTTATATATCCATGTTCATGTGAGCATTATCAACAATAGCTAAAACGTGGAAGCAACCCAAGTGTTTATCACGAATGAAAGGATAAGCAAAATGTGGTAATACAAATACAATGAAATACTATTCAGCCTATAAAAATAAAGGAAATTCTGACATACGCTAAAACATAGATGAACCCTGAGGACATTATGCTAGGTGAAATAAGCCAGTTACAAAAGACCAGTACTGTGTGAACCCACTTATATGATATACTGAGAGTAGTCAAAATCATAGAGACAAAAAATATAATAGTCATTGCCAGAGGCTAAAGAAAGGCAGAAATGGGAAGCTTTGGCTTAATAGGTATAGAGTTTCAGTTTTACAAGATGAAAAGAGTTATGGAGATGGATGGTGGTAATGGTTGCAAATTATTAGGAATATATTTAATACCACTACACTATACACTTAAAATGGTTATGATAGTAACTATTATATGTGTATTTTACTACAATAAAAAAATTGAAAAAAAAAAGGCCACTTTGAAGTTTTTCCTAGGAGATGTGTGAGAGCAGTGCTTGTTAGTCTTCTGAATATTTGCACTGCTTTTGAATGTCAGCACCCTGCCTTGATCCCAGGCACTGAATGCCCCTAGCAGTTGGACATAAATAGGTCCACAAGAACTCTTACAAAATTAGAGAATGAATAAAAAGGAAAATTAAAAAGAGAAACAAAGAAAAAAAACAGAGAAAAGGAATATATGGAGGAGACAGCAGAGAAGGAAGGGATTGTTGGAGAAAAAGATAAGCATGGAAAATATTTTAAGTGTCACAGCAATTGCCACAGCTGCTGTTCTGTGATGCTCTTAGTCTCAGCAGCAAAAGCTTGATCAAGGGCATGCAAGAATATGGCTGATCAAGGAAAACAGATTTCTGACTACACTTATTTGATTAGCTTTGTAGATCTAGGGGACAGACCATATGGGTATATTTCGGATATAATCACTGCCATTTTTTTGGTAATAACTGAATAAAGTGCTTTATAGTATTACTAAATTATCTCAGATTGCTTTAACTCCCTTTGATTGTACTGCTATTTTCAGCTAGAGATGTAGACAATGATTGAATAAAAAATCAAACCTGGATGAAATTCAACTCAAAACTTCATTAATCTGATCAATTTAGACAGCTAAACTAGATAATTCAAGCCTCCAAATGGATTTTTTTGGATCAAGTAATCATACCAAAATGACTAACCCAGTTTGGCTGTCTGAATCGATCAAGCAAACCAGGTAATTGTAAAATTTCTCCCTTGTTTGCGCTTGGGTACATAGAGTTCCGTTTAATTGTATGAAGGTGGCTTCATAAAATTCTAACAGAATTAAAGTAGCCATGGAATTTTCCATGTATGAATTACCAGTATCTTCTCTTAACAACTTATTTGGCCAAAAATGTGGTTGGGGTCGAGGGTTGAGGAGAAAGAGTGCTGGGCTGTTTACTATAATTTTGTGAGCTCTTTCAGCTTTTTTATCGTAGTTCATGTCCCTGTCATGATCCTAATGTCAGGTCGCTAGGTCATTACTTTTTTTCCTCCTTTTCCTGACACACATCTGGAAACCTACCAGCTATTTTCCTATCCAACAGCTGAGTAGGCCTATTTAGAAAGCCAGAACCAAGCAGAAATTCTGAGTAACTGCCCTTCTCCCTATTCTTGATATTTATCTTCCTCCCCTCTTCCAGTATAAACCATGGACTCCCCAACCTGGCCCTGCTTGGAATTAATACAAAGGCAAGCCAACAGGGCAATATAGACAGCATCAGGAACAATAATGTCTCCACATATCTGGCTACATTCCATTCTCTCCTACTACTGCCTCTTTTCTATGTACATACTTCTAATTCCTATCTCACATCCCTCGTATACCCCAATCACATTGGTTTCCTTCTCTCCGTTTTACAAATAGTTGCCTTACTACTACTAACAGCTAATAGAATCAGAGCTTAATAAGTGTCAGGTACTGTTTTAGCCAATTTGTATACATTGGCTCATTTGATCCTTATTTAAGCACTGTGCACTGGATGCTAATATTGGTCACACTATTAGCATCTGGTTGCAGAGCCTGTGATCATAACTGCTGTGTCCCGCTACTTCTCAGCAGACCCTGCTATAGTGATGTGCATATCTCTGGTCTTGGCAAATTACTGGGGAGTTTTCACTGCTGGTTTTTATTCAGTCCTAGAATAGTGATTCTCTACTGCATGAAGGGAGCTTGAAGATTTCCTCTCTTCCCAGGGCCTGGGGTCACAAATGAATTATATGGAGCTGTGACAACAGAATCAGGACCAGCATGGATAATGCCACGGAGTCCCTGCCTCCCCTGCGATTACCCATTCCTTCAGTTCTCAAAGGCTGTGGAAGCATCTGAAGAACAAAAAGCACAGGTGTAAATTGCTGAATCCCATTCAGGTGGCTAAAAAAAGCCATCACTGGTTGATGTGGAGATGTAAATTCAGGTGTCTACCTAAAAGCAGACTTATCCAAAGCTCATGCATGTATTCAATCTCAATTGCTACCACTAATATCTGTCAGATACTAGATCAGATGTTGATGTTCTCAGTGTCCCTGTCTGATTCCATAACAATCATCAATTCTTTTTTCTTTGATTCACCTTGCTTTATACACTCATTATTAATTAATTCAACTTTTCCTAAGTACCTATTGGGTAGCATCAGCTAATGTGCTAAGTGGGAGGATACAATGATAGTTAAAATAGAATCTCTGGTCTGCAATTCCTCCTATCTAACTTAGAAATCATTGGCATGGTGCCCCTCCCAATATTTTATATCCTTTCTTTATGGTAACTCATGTGTTTTTGTTCATATAGGCCTACAAAAAGAAACTTCCGGGAGTCCCAAATCTCCGGCCATCAGGAAAGCCCTTTAATACTAAACTATAGCTAATACTTCTGTGGCTTACCAGTTTGGGGTTTCCATGTCTCTGACTTTTTTATGGAATTCTACACTTAAAAAAGATGTATTGGGGCAGGAAAGGGGATAGAGGGTATATGTAATATATATGTGTTAGTATTTGTCCCAAATAAGTTTCTAGCTGAATCAGTTTGAGAAGTTTTGAGAATCTGGCAAATGAGGTACTAATCTCTAATTCGTAATTTGTAAATTGTAATTTGTAAATTGTTGTGAAGATTAAATGAAATAATATGTAAAGTGTGCTTATATGAAATAGACATTAAAATTGCAGTAGAGGAGAGAGAGAAGGAGAGCAAAGATTTGACATGGGATTTTTCTTTAGGAGTAAAAGTACTATAATAATATAGTAACTTCCATGACTAACGCAGAACCAGGATGAGGACTTTCTTAAAGAAACAGTGTTTTTTGTTATTGTTTTTGTTACTTTACAAAAGTAATAATGGTGGAGATCTTTTTAGTGAAGTACGAGAATCTATTCTGAATTTTTAAGTTCTTTAATTATATTCTTGCATGGCTTTCCACGCTTTCTTAGCCTACATCAGAGGCCCTATATTACTGGGAAATTGCTCTGTGCTCATTGCCCTCCCAACTGCCTCATAGGAAGATAGTATTTTCTTTCCGCATCCGATTGCATTTTCTTTTATTTAAAAATATCTCTGAAGTAAGAGATGAGCCCATATCTTTTTGTTTAATTAAAAAAAATTGAGAAAGCCATTGGTGACAGCTAGATTGAGAAGATGCAAGATTTTGGGGTTTCAGAAGCCCAATCTTACATTATGTAAAGAGTTTCTGAGGCCAACGAACCACAATGAAAAGGGGAGGAAACATAAATATATTTTATCCTACTTTTAGGAAAATATACATAAGATGACCAGATATGAGTTCAGTATGAATCCAGCTCAGAATATGATAGGAATAATTAGAGGACTGACTTTGAAAGAAAGAAAAAAGCATCTTGATTTGGTTTTCTGAGGGCTTCTGGGAAACCTACTGTAGGAAGATGAAATAGATTTAAGAAAGGGCTCAAGATTCGGCAATTGAAAATATTTCAAGTTAAAACCAACTAGAACAAGGAAATTATAGGCCACTACACTAAAGTGGGAAAGGGACATAAAACTTTTATATGCAGAAATCATTCAAAAAATATAAAGACATCTAGTAACATGAACTTGGAGGTGCCACATGTAAAAATAACTAGAAGCAAGATAAGGGATTTAGCTTTAGCGATGGGTGAAAGAAATGAGTGCCAAACCACAGGAAAAGTATTTTAGCTGAAAATAATAGGCTCTTGAAATATATTCTCAGAATAAAGGAGCAAAGGAAAAAGCTGTTCTTCTATCAAAATCAGAATTTGAAGATGGGAAGAAGAATTGACATGAGTAATAGACCCAGTGATTGTTACTTCCTGAAGAAGCAATGCCAAGATAAAGGCAGCTGGCTAGCACTGGGAACCCACTTCCTGGAATAACTGGGAAAAGGCTTGAGAGTGGGATGATAGAAATTAAAACATCAATGGGAAGGCAGGCAAGTGATAAGGGAAAATATACACCAGGTCTTAATAACATATCATTATTATCACACAATCTATAGCATACTATTCGACTATATCAAAACCTCTTGCTGTAAAGGGATCATATAAAAAGATCAATAAAACAGTACTTTTAAACAGTAAAGCAAACATATTGCACATGTTTTAGAAGAAATGAAGACAAAATTAGTTAAGATGTAAGCTTATTTAAGTCTCTTCTGCCTGGTTGGATTAGAAAAAAATCAAAACAGAGGTAAACATTATTTTTCTAAAGTAAGGTTGAGAATTTAAATTCAGAGGAGGGCAGGCAGTATGTATTGAAGATCTGGCAGTCTTCTGGTTAATTTTTTTAATGTGGATAGCTTCAAAGTATTTTTTTAACTTTTACTATTATAATTAACTTTCTATAACATTAATTGTATATTGTCAAGTGCTCTCTTCGTGCTATATAAATATACCGCATGGAGAAATACAAGTATACAACTTAAGATTTTTCAGCAATATTTATACCAATATATTTTTTTGATAAACATAGACTATGAGAATTATATATATGTAAATCTATAGATATAATAGATGAGAAAATACAAGTCTTCTTTACGTATATTAACTCATTTACATATATTAACGTAAGTGGGTTCTTTACACATATTAACTCATTTATTCCTTAAAAAATGCCTGTAAGGTAAATTAAATTATCGTCCTCACCTTACAAGTGAGAACACAAAGACCTCAAAATATGAGGAACTTGCCCAAGATCTCAGAACCAGTTCCTTTTATTTGAGTCTAAGTGCCCAGGGCTTTTTACCACTGTGTTATGCAACCATCACAAAAACAGGGAGGTAGATGTATAGTTTTGAAATTATTGTTGAAAGTATAAAAAACACATATTGAGAACAGGGCAGGGTGTACTTAATTCTGAGCAGTTGGAGGGAAGGTTAGGAACTTCTTACATGAAAGTTAAGAATTTGCTGAGATGGTAAGGTGGAAAAGGATGTTCTTGCAGAGAGGTGTGAGAGAGCATGCATTTGAGCAAGAGAGAGATGACAAATAAATGCTGTTGACAACACGAAGCAGAAGCATGTACAGTCACTAACTCTCATTAATTTATTTTCACTTCACTGCAGAAGAAGTAAATATTCATTTGCTAAATTCATCCTCCTTAATCTGAAGCCAAAACTATATTCCCCTCAAGTGAAGTAGACTTCCATATTAACTTCAAGAGATAATAACTAAGCAATTGATTGGTGTGCTGAAGGTAGATTAAATTTCATTAGGATAGCTAAAGTGACTGCCTCATCATTTCAAATTCCAAGTATTGTGATTCTACCAAAAATCAAAATAGATGAAATGTTTCATGTAATTGATTTGTCAATCTAAATGATATAGATACTATTCCAAAAAACTATTTTTTCTCTTTTACATTCTATCTGTAGAATAAGTCTTCAAGATACTCTATCTTCCTAATAACAGAGCTCTCTTTATTACCATTAACATGTCTGTTTTTGCAATCTCTGTTTTTAAATCATTTGAGCGATTTTTAAAATATCACAATCTGGTTTATTTTTTTCCTGGAATCTTTATTTTATAAGAATCTGGCCAGATGCAGTGGCTCAATCTGTAATCCCAGCACTTTGGGAGGCTGAGGCAGACAGACCATTTGAACCCAGGAGTTCAAGACCAGCCTGAGCAGCATGGCAAAACCCCATCTCTACAGAAACAAAACAAACAAACCAAAAAATTAGCCGGGCACATCACCTATAGTCCCAGCTACTCGAGAGGCTGAGGTGGAAGGATTACCCGACCCCGGAGGCTGAATCTGCAGTGAGCTGAGATCATGCCACTGTACTCCCTGCTGGGCTACAGAGTGAGGCTCTGTCAAAAAAAGAAAGAAAGAAAGAAAGAAAGAAAGAAAGAAAGAAAGAAAGAAAGAAAGAAAGAAAGAAAGAAAGAAAGAAAGAAAGAAAATATAGACAAATATAGAAAATAATATGATGAAATGGCCAAATATTAAGACAGATTAGGCTATGAAAAATTTTTAATTCTATCAGTTTCTCTCATACTTAAAATCATTGAAGTCTTTTTTAAAATGTTTGAAATGCTGAACCATATTCTCAATGAAATAGGTTTCCTGAGCTGTTTTGGAATTGCCTCTAAGAAAAAGTTAATCTTTAATGTCTTGGCGCATAATTTTTGTCCCAAGTTAACTAAATTAGACAATTGATTTTGAGGTTCACCAAATTTCATTCCTACTTCTCACTACTACCCCAATATTCTACACCTACTTCACTCTTATTTGAATTCCTTGCATTTTTCCTGGAATAAAACTGTACCTCAATTTTGAAGCCATTCTTGGGACTCTGGTGTCTTCATTTAGTTCCTGCTATTGTTTCCACTACTTCCCAGCCCCCTATCCCCATTAAGAACCAAAGCTCTTTGAAGATTCAGCTCCTGTACTTACACTCACTGATGAGATCTCAGGTACTGATGCCAGACAAGCCAGAATCTGAGTTAGTGATGGTCTTTAGAGAGCCCTCAGTTCCTGATACACAGATAATTCCCCACAAATGCCTCTAAACACCTCCAGAAGGGCACAAAATGATCTACTTTATAGTTGCCCACATACTGATAATAATAATAAACAACAAACTGTCTGATTTCTCCACAGACTGGGAGCTCCAAGGCTCTGCTCCTCCACTCATCAAGCTGCCCATAGTCCTGCAGTTGCTTTCTACCCTCCTAGCACCCTTATACTTCAAGCTAACAGCTCCAACAATGAGGTTTCCATGACATAATCATCTCTCCAATAGGACTGGACTCAATCAGAACATAGATTTCAAGGACCATAACTGCCTAGATGCCAGCTAATGACAGTGTCTTAGTTAGCTTGGATTGGTATAACAAAATATTATAAACTGAGTGTCTCATAAATAATATAAATTTATTTTTCGTAGTTCTAAAGGCTCAGAAAGTCTAAGATCAAGGCACTGAAAGATTTGGTGTCCGGTGAAGGCCTGCTTCCTGGTTCATAGACAGCTTGTTCTTGCTATGTTCTTACATGGCAGGAAGAGACGAAAAAGGTCTCTGGGGTCCCTTTTATAAGGACATTAATATTAATAAGTGTTCCACCCTAATGACCTGAGTACCTCTCAAAGAGCCTACCTCTTAATACCATTACATTGGGGGTTAGGATTTCAACATATTAACTTTGTGATGGGGGCACAAACATTCAATCCACTGTATTCTACCTTAGCCCTCCAAAATTCATATCCTTCTTACATGCAAAATACATTTATTCCATTCCAAGAGCCCCAAAGATCTTAACTCATTTCAGCATCAACTCTAGTCTAAAGTCCAAATTAGCATCTAAATATCATCTAAATTAGATAGGAGTGAAACTCAAGGTACAATTCATCCTAAGGCAAAATTCCTCCCAGCTGTGCTGGTTATTTGCTTTCCAAATACAATTGTGTGACAGGCATTGGATAGACATTCTGATTTCCAAAGAGAAAAATAAGAAAGAAGAAAAAAGAGTGACAGATCTCAAGCAAGTCCAAAACCTAGCAAGGCAAGCTCCATGAAACCTTAAACCTCAAGAACAATCCTTTTTGGCTCAATGTTCTGCCTTCCAGACATACTGGGGTGGCAACATCACCCCCACAGTTTGGCTGGGTCCTGCTTGCCTGGCTCTTTGCAGTGGCCTCACCCATGCCTTAGTTCTCTGTCAGGGAAGGAGTCCATTTTAAGCAGGGACCCTAAATTACCACAGCCCCAAAAAAGGCTCGGATCCAGGGAGTTGCCTCTATCAAATGCCATTGGCTGAAAGATAGTGTCAGCCTAACATGTTGCATTTTCCAAGAAAGATGAGGTAAGAAGGAAAATAACCTCTCCAGGACACCTAGAAAGTCTGAAAATGATAAACACCATGACAATTATATTTTTGTATGGAAGTGCGTGCCTCAGTGCATACACCTTACATAAAACTTCATGTTTCCTTCAGAAATAGAGTTTGGTGAGATGCTTTTTGAGAGTTATCTTTAGGTATCTTCTGACACCTAAAGCTCAAGTTTCCTCTTCTTTTTTTTATCATTCACATGAACTATGGTTCTGAGTGATATATTGATAGTAGAAAACAAATAAGAAATTTTCTTCCCCACTGTGCTTTATACATTCACTTTTGCATATTCTTTAGTGAAATTAGAAGGAGTCACTGAAGGACCCTAAAATATCATAGGGTCTGAAAATAACAAAATCTAACTAACCCAATCATCTTTCGCTTGAAGCACTGTGAATTTTAAAAAGTTAGACTATGTTTAAGCATTTTATGTACAAGATAATTTCCATTTGTTTTTACAGTGAGAAAAATTTGTTTTCTGTAATATGCTAAGTTACATGAATATTAACTCTATGAATGCTTTCTTTGGGGAATAATAGACTTTTCCCCACTTTAGAAGAGCCACTTTAAAAATTAATTCTATACTATTGTTTATAATTAAACTATGTAGCAAGTAATCATATCTCTGGGCTTATGATAATTTAGCATAGTTTGAGTTAAAGTCTTCTATATTCCTTGAAGGCATGAGCCACATTTGATTTATTTATTCTTAAAAAATCTTCCTTGCTCCAAAACACCTATGGACAGTGCTTTAAACAATATTAAATTTTGATGAATAAATTAAAATAATGTATACACTTGAAATGACTTAAATTCAATATATTACATAACTTTGAGTTCACCATTTCACAATTTAGCTTATTTGTGATTGGTCCAAATTCCTTAATGTTTTTTATATATTTGAATTTTTTCTAACTATAGCATCTTTTGTTGTGATAAATCTGATTACTTCAGATTCATATAAAGAACTAGATTGGCAACTTCATTATTATATGTTACAATTATTTATGGATGTATCACATCACATAAAAATGCAAGTTTAAGGCAATTGAGAAAACACACTATTAAAAAAGAATAAACTGGAATAGATGCACCAGAAAATGTTAAACTATTTTGGTAGATTTCAGTTTTGTTAAATTCTTAAATATGTTTGGCCTAACACATTTCCCTTTAATTCCCTTAATATACCCTGTGGATTTTCACAGAAATTTGAACCATATGTTTCTGATTAATTTATACTTAACTCATCAACATGTTTGGTAAGAATGATTTGAAGCACAAAGCCTCCTGAACAGTTTTGTGGGCTCTTTTATTTTAGTTAGTAAACAATTGGAACCTGAACCCAGAAATCTTGGGGCTTCATTTAGTACTCAAATTCCATAAAGAATGAGGGAGTTCTTAACTGGATCAGGCACACTTTGCCTTTGACAGTGCTTAGCTCCAAATCTTGCAGCTGGGAGGAATTATTCCGATAGTTCACTCTCTTTCTTGTCACTTTTATTTTAGAGGATATAAACCTTTGATGGTGTAAAACCTGTATGAGTCAGGACTAGCTGCCACCCATCAGCCCCAGTTGTAAATTAAGAAAATTAAGCAGTGCAATTCAGTAATCTCCCGTGACCTACCTACTATAATTTGTTTATGTGTTTATGTAGAGAGAGAAAGAAAAAGATGGAAATTTTTACCTGGCTCTCTCTGGGGTCTGAGTGAACAAGTATAAGGTTATCTGTTTAATGATTATTTCCACAAGCTAATTACTTCTTCACTTTCCAGTCTAACTCCAGCATCTTTGGTGAAGCATGGGATCAATCCATTCCCTTTCTCTACCAACTCAGGGAAACATACACTAAAGATCTGTGTCTGAGTGTTTCATGAAAGATATTTGGTCCCAGCATTATGAATGCTGGCTAGTTATGCTCTGTCATCTATCATCCCGTGGGGCTTTATTTTTCCCATTAAAATGGCTGACATCTCTTTTTTTTTTTGGAAATTAGCAACCATACCTTCTGTTCCTCCTCCTTCCTCACAGGCATTCCTCCAACAGCTGTCAGATCCCAGGTTCCTTGCGGTTTGTGTTTATAAAGACCCTTAACACTCTGTAAAACATTAGAGATAATCTGCTTATATTGATATCTACTTTTCCCTCCACCCACTCCCACTACCTCCTTCATTACCAAACTCCAAGCCTTCCCTGTTACTTCTAAGGACTCCTTTGGAAACAAGATCTTAGGTCTAAAGGCATTCCTTTCCTTCTGCTACCCTTTGAAAATTCGAAATAAAAATCCTCTGGCTTTGAGATATGTGTAATTTCTGTAGAAGAAACTTAAAAACAGAAGATAAGTGTACTGAAATAAGAATAATCCGAGGGAAATTCCTAAGGAGAAAAACAGCTCTCTTTCATCAGCTCTCCCAGGAATTAAAGAGAGATGAAACAGATATGTGTGGTATTTAGAGAAAAAAATACACTTTTCAATACACAGCATAAAATCTACCTTCTGAGTTTCACAAATAAAGGTCTTAATCTTTTCTTTTATCAAACTAGAGTGGTATAACTTAACAACAACAAAAAAACTACAGTGAAAAAAAATGTGCAGAAATGCGTCCTAAGCCAGTCATTTAATAAACATTCCTGGACCAAGGTGTTATGGAAATAAGGCACTAGGGATGGAAGTATGTTACCACTTGCTTATAATCATTAAGGACTTTTTATTTCCCTGACATAGATGACATAAATCATTTTGCCCTATTAAAATAAAAGTCTCAGTGGCCTTGCTCCAAAGCAGGGAGATGAAAAAATTTCTACATCCTCTGTATACTATTTATTTTCAATTTCATCCTTTAAAAATTTATTTTCAAAATATATTGTATAATATGATTAATATACTAGTTAGTAGCACATGTAAACATTTTACACATAAGTACAAAGATGTTGGAAGGACTGGCTCAAAATGTTTATTTTGTTTTACTAGTAGGGATGCATGATCATAAATATGTAATAGGTTCACTGACCTATTACAAAGAATAATGAATCAGCAATCCTAGATTTGAGACACTGCAACCTGTTACCACTAACCTACTTGTCCTTACACAGGTCACTTAGTTCTCTGAATTTCCATTTCGAGTTTTACAGTTAAATTAAATACTGCCTGAGGTCCCAATCAGAAAAATGCCAATCATCATTTTTACACATGATTGTTAAAATCAGTAATTTCACTTTCTTTTTGTTGTTGTTGTTGTTGTTGAGACAAAGTCTTACTCTGTTGCCCAGGCTGGAGTGCAGTTATGCAATCTCAGCCCACTGCAACCTCCACTTCCCATGCTCAAGTGATTCTCCTGCCTCAGCCTCCCGAGTAGCTGGGACTACAGGTGCGCAACACCACACTGGGCTCATTTTTGTATTTTTAGTAGAGATGGGGTTTCACCATGTTGGCCAGGCTGGTCTCGAACTCCTGACCTCAGGTGATCTACCTGCATCAGCCTCCCAAAGTGCTAGGATTACAGGTGTGAGCTACTCAGCCCAGGTAGTAATTTCACTTTCACAGTGACTTGCAAATGAACAGGTTGCAAGGGTAAATAAGACTTTCATCAAAGAGCTGAGGATCTAATGGTGGAAGAAGAAGTTAAAAGGTTTATTCTATTTTAATTGTTACAATGAGGCTGCCAGAAACAGCACCATCCTACTGTACATGACTGTTGGATGAGACACTTTCTCCTTCTCAGGATTTCCCTGGTGGTGGGTTTAGGAACGGAATCATTTATGCACACAGGGAAGGAAAATTCTTCATGGTCATACTTTGGGAGCAAATACTGACTCAATTGTTAAAGATGAAGCGAGAAAATAGTTGAGCTAATTGAGGGTCCGCTTTGATGGGTATTTCTAAGCCTTCCCTATTTACATTCTCACATTTCTAGTATGGAAAACTTTTTAGACCTTATGGTTTATTCTAGGTCCATTTTATTAAAATATTATGATTCATTTTCTTAAATCAAGATTCTTGAATGTGTCCCTTGTGAGTTTAGGGAGTCCATTCTTACGTTAACCCAACTGATCAAGTTTTGCCCTCTAATCACACTGCTTAGCTATAGAATATATGTAGTGCATTTCATTCATTTCCTTACAAAATTAAAAAATATGTGTGACATATCTTCCTCACTATATTTTTGGTTTCTTGAAAACAAAGACAGTGTTTAATTCATTTTGGAGCCTCCAAAGCTCCAGGCATGATATTTCTTGCCCATCGCAGGTATTCAGAACAAATATCAAATGAATGAATGAATGAGCAAGAGGAGAGCGGTACCTTACCAAAATCTAGAAAAGCTTTCTCAAAATGCGATCTGTGGACTATTTGCATCATTCACTCACTTGAGACCCTGGTTCAAATGCACTTTATTGGGCCCCGCTTCAAACATATCAAATCCTTCCCATATTAATAAGCTCACTGAGAGATTCTGTGCATGTAAAATTTGGAATCACCAATTAAGAGAATTATCAGTACTTTACCCCTTTTATTTCCAGTGAATGTCAGGGACATGAATCATGGCTTCTATTCTGAGATTTCTTGAGACCTAAACTTTTCCTTTGCTTCTGAACTTTGTTCAGCATCCCATCTGTACCCCTAAGGCTGCATGTTTGTGGGAATTTAACAGCAGAGATTTTATTGTAGTGGTGGAGGATTAAGGGCTGTTTGGAAGTTGTGACTAATAATGGCTACAATGTATTGACTACTTATGCTAGATTTGGTTTTATAGATATATAAATATGTACTTTATATAATCTCACATTAATTCCTATTTATTAGGTAATGTTATTAGGTCCATAATAAGAATTATGATAAGAAAATTGGAGCAGGAAAAAAAGGAAAGTAACTTGCCTGTGATCACACAGTAAGTGGTAGAGCCATTCAAACCCCGGCAATGTGGTTCTAAAATCCACATGTTTAACCACTATGCAAAACTGCCTAACAAGAAAAGATAGTAAAGAAAAAACCTCTAGGGAGTTCAAGGGCGAAAGAAATCATGTGCTGCCATAAGAAGACTTCCAACTGAGAAACTAATGATGTGCTTCTGTAGCTGTGAGTTACTGTAAGCAATTGTGAAGATACGATTTCACAGCATTTTCCCAAGTAAGAGTTGCTTAGTTGCTCTCACACCCTCTACACTCCAGTCACAATTGTACTTATTGGAGCAGGTGGCTCTGGTAAATCGTAGTATGAGCTGTCACTCAGGGAATCAGGGTTCTCAGTGTGGGGGAAGGAAAGTGTGAGAGTAATGGGGGTGTTCTCAAAATAGAAACTTTGTTCTCAGTAGTCCGGGGCACAGGTAAATTAAGAAGGGAGCTAAGACCCAGAACTACCTGTGTTACTGAGATGGGACACACAATTCCAATGATCAAGCATGTATTAAATGCCTGCTATATGCCAGGCATAACGCTAGTCTCCAGTGGGAGAATTTCCTCTGAATATGGAAGAGTATCTAGCAGGGCAAGAAGTAATGGAATAAGGCAAATTCCAGTCCCTAGATCTGGTGAACAAACACAGGAAGGGTCACAAAGTAGGTCATTCTTCTGAGAGATCACCTTCAAACACTGATTAAAGTCTCATGCTACACCTAAAACCAAGTATTCTCTTTCTCTCAACAAGGTAGGATTTTTTTTCAAAGTAAATCCTAAAAATAAAAGTGAAAAAAGGGAAAGTTCTTTGAAAAAGTATGCAACAAAAAGTACTTTTCAGCATGAATATTTCAGTACAACTCAGCATGCATTTAAAATGAAAGGTGAATTATTCACTATCAAGAAACTTCAAAGCCCTTCAATTGAATTTGCTTGGCAGCAAAATAATATGATGGGTGGTCTGTTCAGGCACTTGTCCAAGTCCAATCACATTACATTTTCATAGTATCAACATTTAAAAGTCCCATCCTTGTTGCATCAACAGCAATGCATGGGAACCTCTCCCAAACACATGGCAACCAGCACATTATACAAATATGTTTGCTCCACAAGCCAGACTGCCGTTTTCCAGAAAATACAAACTCAGCAAATGAATGAAGGATTTGCATGTTAACAACTCAGAGCTCTACCATTTGAAATATATCACATGGACCTGAGGAGCGAGGATTCATCTCATTAATAGTCAGTTGACTTTGCAAAAGTATGGACATCATTTTCCAGCTCAAATGTCAGAGAAGAAGCTAAAATGCAAGTTTTCTGACTTTGAAATCAGTTCATTTTCCATTTCATAGGATGCTTCTCGGTTCAATTTTCCATATCACTGAGCCTAGGGTAGAGTTACTGTATATTCACCAACTTTTTTCCCTCTCTCCTAATATATAAGGAGTAGCTTATGGGGCTGACAACATAGATTTCAGTCCACAACTGTTACTAACTCAATGTACCTAAGCAAGTCACTTGACTTCTCTGAAATACAGTTTTTTTTTAAGCCTATAACTGTATTGAGTAAATTGAATGGGTTTTAAAAGGATTGTATAAAAATGATTGCAAATTGTAAGCACTACGCAAATATGTTAGTATTGATAATAATAATCACCTTCTTGAGGTAAAGGAAGATATACATGCTCTTGTTCAAGTAAATTTCCTCATATAGAGCAGTAATAATAATTGAATATTGTTGAACATTTGCTATGTGTCAGGCACCATTCTAAATGTTGTACTTCTATAAACTGATTTAATCTTTACCACAAGACTATGAAGTAGTTACTATTATCATTCCCAATCTACATATGAAACATCCGAGGTTCAGAGAGGCGAATAGAACAACTGAGATTCCCACCCCAGAGCCCCACTTCATGGCCACTACTGCATAAGGCATATGATATAATGAATGGCCATTGGACCAGTAATCAGCCAACCTTTAATCTGTTTCTGGTTCAGGGACCTCCTGGCCATAGCCTCGAACCAAGCAGATGCTAAGGAAACACTGGACTCATTGACGAACCACATGTTCTTTCACCAATCTCTGAGTCCCAGTTCACCTTTCCACCTTGCTTATACATGTGACACTCCATGAGAAAACACATACTTCACAAGTGTTAGGTGCTATTAGAATATTTGTTAAGAAAAACAGTGACACTTGAATGAGTGGCTAAACTGGTGTGCTTCCAAGCTCTACATTCATTTTACCCCTTTTTTGGTCTAGTCTAGTATGTGGTGAATTCAGTTTAGGTATCAGGGTAGAACTTGCTGACTGTATTTCCACATATAGAAATGTCAGGGGATCTTGGAAGACATATGCAAGGCCAAGGATCTTGCTGCAGGTCCATCTGGTGAATCCTCTATGGAACATGCAAGGCCTGAGGGACGGCTCTATTGCCAGACCACTTCCTGTGTTATATCCTGAAGCCTCCACATTTTTGGCCACTCACCCTTGCAGGCCCTCCCCTCTACAGCTGTTCTGGCTGATAACTTTCAAAACATAAAATAATACAAGCCTAACACATGATTACTACTACTTTTAAAGGGTTAAGCATTGTCCTCCCAAAATTCATGTTTACCCAGAACTTCAGAAAGTCACTTTATTTGGAAATAGGGTGTTTTCATATGTGATTAGTTAAGGATTTCAGGTGTAAATCACCCTGGATTTAGGGTGGGCACTAAATCCAATGCCTGGTGTTCTTATGAAGAAAGGAGAGAGAGATTTGGGCACAGAGACACAGATGCAGAAGAACTGGAGATACGGAGAACACCGTGCAAAGCTAGAGGCAGACTGGAGTGATATTACTACAGACCAAAGAACACAAGGGATTGCCAGGAGCCACCAGAAGCTGGAAGAAGCAAGGAAGAATTCTTCCCTGGAGCCTTAGGAGGGAGGATGGCCCTGCTGACATTTTGCTTTCAGACTTCCAGCCTCCAGAACTGTGAGAGAATATTTTTTTCTCTTTTTAAGCCACCCGAGTTTTGGCGATTTGATATAGTCCTAGAAAACAAATCGACTATTACTACTCCACTACTATTACTCTTTATTCTAGAAATAATTAGAAAAGGTATTTCAATGACTCTCCAAATCCCTGAAGAATCAGAGATTCAAAATATAAAACTAAAGTAAAAATTCTGAAAATCACACTCTACATGGGGAAAATTATGAATCTTACTCCACACGAGGAAAACACAAGCCAATACTGGCAACATTTATTCTCACTTTTGATGGTCCAATAATTAGGGCAAAATTTACTTACAGCAAGAGACTTTTTTCCCTTGCGTAGCATACTTCCACATAATTATAAAACCGCATGCTCTTAAAAGACACGTTCTAGTTCTATAAAAACAAAGTTAAAGGAAATATTTTAGAAAAAAATTAATTCCAAAAATATAATAAAATGCTGTCATTTTTCTGCTAAGAAACAACCAATTCAAGAAATATTTTCATTACTCTTAGTTACTACAGATCTATCTAGCCCAATTTTTAATCTATTACACAGTAAAGTTCATTTACAATATTCATTAATCTACTTTTTTCCACAACCTAAGTAACTAGGAACCATCAAAGATGATTTTTAAAAAAATATTTGAACTAGGCCCACTTACACACTTTCAAATATTTTGTCCCAGATTATTACCCAAATGCAACATAGAGGAGACCCCAAATTTTAACTTATTAGGGGAAAAAAAGCCTGTAAAAATTTTATGCTTTGCAATCAAAGGTAGTGCTCGCAGCATGGTGCCTGCTACCCATATGCAGCTGTGACTGAAAAAAAATCAAGGTGTGATTAAATGGTCTTTTTCATATTATCCTCCATTAAAAAAGTTTTTTAATTGGAACACGGACATCATTAACAGAGTCTGTTCACCAGAAGTATTTTCTGCAAATGACCAAATGAGGCACCCAACTTCTGATTTCTTCACACCGGGTTGATATCTGCTACTGACAGTCTCTCAGCAGTGTACTGCTCTGTCACACATCAGTTTTAATAAAAGAAAACAACATGATAATAACTCTGTTTATGAGCTTTTGACATCCTGTGGATTCATAAGAAATTAATTTTTTCATAGCACAAACAAGAAACACTGGAGCAGATCTTCTGATTCCCCGGCTCCCTCTCTCCACCCCCACCCTCTCTTTTCTAATTTCCCCACATCTCTTAATAGAAAGATAGTTTTCTGGTGTCTCAGCTGGGAAACGTTAGAACCACTTTAACTCTTCCTTCTATATCTCCCCTGTACACAATTTGTCATGAAATCCTGTCATCTCTTAGCTGGGGCTGTCTAGATTCATGTCACTGTTCCCAAGCTCAGACCCCCCCATCTCCTGTATTCTGAGCCTCTTGATGACACCCTGAAGGTATAGACTCCTCTTCTCGGAAATCACCTCCACAGTCTCCATCCAGGTAAATGTGTCAAAAACATCACTTTCTTCATGGCATCCCGCTGCTTAACATTTTGTTATGGTTTCCAATTGTCCACTAGACAAAAGCTGTCATCCCGCAATAGGTTTTCAAACCCTTCTGTAATTAGCTCAGTCTATCAGTTTAAAAAAGAAATATAGATATCTTTCTCTTTTAAATTTCAGCACACACCTACTGTTCCAGACAGATCACTGCTTCCTTTCTAGCTGGACCTCCCTTTTCTCTGGGCCTCATGAGCGCTCTTCCAGCCTGTCCCCATTTCTTTGACTTTGGATGCAGAATATCCTTGCTCTTCCCCACCCTTAAAACTCTAACAGTCTGGGGCCTTCTCACACTACCATACTCTGCATCATAATATCTTACCTCTGAAATAATTAACTTTCAATGTTTTAATATGACGTTTCTTGTCCTTTCATCTCTCTTATTCCTTCATTACCACTAAATTGGCTCAGAGACCCCATTGAAGATCTACACACTTTATTACCTCATGATTTTTCCTGTCTGTTTGCCCTTTCTGGCTTTAATTCTTTTCCTATTTAAACCATACAGTACTACATCCTCGCCAGTCTCATTAATAGCTCCACCCCACCTTGACTTCCTGCCTTGCTATTTCCAAAAACAGATCAATACATTGTTTATTTCTTCTTTTTTTTTTTCCCAGAATCTATTGGCACAAATGTGATGACAATGTTGATTAGCTCCTTTAAATGTTCTGTTTGTATTTACAGTGAATTAGCAATTATTCCCTATTCTTACTCAGTTCTCTTTTCCTTTAAACCTCTGTGTTTTTAAGCTTCTAATCTGTTTTCTGTTTCTTTTATTCTTAGCAAATGGCCATTTCAGGGTGTAATCTATTCTCACATTCAGATTTACCTCTATTTCTTGACCCATTCTTCCCTTTCTAGTGTTATAAGCTGCACGGCCCTGCTCTTTCAGGCTCTGCCTCCCTTCCCCTTTCCTCTTTGAGTTCCTGCACGATTGTTCTGTTTATTCTTCTCCTTTGGCTTCTTTTGTCAGTTTATAATAAGTTAGCATCATCCACATATTTTAAAATACCTTTTTTTCCAGCCCTGTCTGTTCCTTGGCTTTACAAGTAAACTATTTAAAGGAATAGACTACACTCGCTGTGTACACTTTCTCATTCCAGATTCTCAACTCAAGTCACTGCAATCTGACCCTGAGTCCCACATTTCTACTGAACTTGCTCTCAGAAACTTTTCTGGTCACGTCTTCCTTACCTGCTAAACCCAATGGATTCATTTTATCCTTCTGTAGCACCCCACAGTTGTTTACCTACATCTCAAAACAACTGTCTCCATTGCTTTCATGACATTCCACTACATTTCCTTTTACTTTCATGGTTCCTCCTGAGAGGTTTTCACTAATTGTCTTCTTTGATCTAGCTTTTAAATGTGGGTTTAAAAAAATGATTTCTAAGTTATCTTTTCTTCTCCTACAAATTTTCTCCCAAAATGATTTTTCAATTCCTGTAGTTTTCTCTGATTCCTATATGCTAATGACTCCCAAAATTTATTTCTATCCCCAATCTGAGCTTTAAACCAAAATTCCCAGCTGTCACCAAATTCCCATTAACACCTCAAACAACCCACCAAAAGTTAAACTAATTATCTTCATTCTACACCTGCTTCTTCATCTGTATTCTTTATACTTGTTAATATCTTCACCAGAACACTTTAAAATAGCCATTTAAGATTAGTTCCTATACCTCATCTCCAAGTCAAATGGATAACCAAGTCCTAAACCATTCAACCTTTCCAATCTGCCCTCTCTCCCATCCTTCTCAGTCTATTGAAGGGCTGGGTGTGGTGGCTCACGCCTGTCATCCCAGCACTTTGGGAGGTTGAGGTGGGCGGATCACCTGAGGTCGGGAGTTCGAGATTAGCCTGGCCAACATGGTGAGACCCCATCTCTAATAAAAATACAAAAATTATCCGGGTGTGGTGGCACATGCCTGTAGTCCCAGCTACTTGGGAGGCTGAGGCAAGAGAATAGCTTGAACCTGGGGGGTGGAGGTTGCAGTGAGACATTGCACTCCAGCCTAGGCTAAAAAGCAAGACTCCGTCTCAAAAGAAAAAAAAAGAAAGAAAAAGAAAAAGATTACCAATGAGTGTCTTCTTTCCTCTCATTCCTAATGAGTGTCCTTCTTGCCTCTCATTCACTCTTATTGTTATTTCTATGTGCCAGAGCTAGCCTGTTACATACATGAACATGTCACTCCTCTGTTAAAAAAAAACATAGAAAAAAGGCCTCTGATCTGAGATGAATTTCTAAATCCTAGCCTGTCTTTTGTGTCTTCCAAAGTAAAAATATGGGCTACATATTAACGCTGGTCAAGAAGTCCAATGTGTAACTTTTGCCCATGTGGATTTTATTTGAGTGATGGTACCTATTTTCTTCTGTTGTTCAAACTACTGGGTGCTGTCTGTGAAACCACTTTATCCTCTTTCCAGATGCAGTTCTTTGTACTCAAAATGAGTCTTTCTCTGTAAATGGCTATATACCGGCCTCATTTTCCAGCTGCTGCTTTTTCCTTGTATCTCACAACCATGGCGAAAAGATAGAATTTGGGTATCAGCGAGCTCTCTTTAAGATGTCTCACTTATTTCTAAAGAATAATCCTTACACTTGGCGTAAAAATTAGTGTTGCTACTTTTTAAAATGCCTGCTGAAATGTCCAGTGTCCTGGTCTTCTAACTGGAATAAGATTAGAGATTAAAAGAGCTCATTGAATTGAAGATAGCCCTGGAATTTCAAGATTATTTTAGAACATATGCAATTGCTACTTTGCATTTTACATGTGCAAACAAAGCCATCAAGCCAATTAAGGCTGCTTTCAGTTCATTCTGATAGTACAGGAAGGTATTTACGTACTGTCAGTGCCAGCCTGGGCAGCGTGCAAGGCTTGACTCATGCATCTCCCCTCCCGCCCTGGCTGGAAACATATCTGTGCATCTCTTTCAAGCTTGTTTAGGATGTGTAAAGGCTCTTTCTTCGTCCACTCCACTTCCAATATAAAGTATTACTTAGAAGAAAGCTAAAAACCTGATTTTGTGTTGATAGTTAAGCCTTTCACACAACATAAATATAAGGAGTTTGATCGAGTTTACTTGTACTGTCTCACTCAAGATGTAGTTTTTAAAATGTTTTAAAAAATCTCCGCCTTGTTTGTCACATGTTAGAGTGTGTGTGACAGCAGGAAAGAAGAAGCCAAGGATTAAGTTTGTCTTAAAACTTTTAGCTTGTAGTCAATCATTTCACTTTAATGTGCTACATCATGCTACAATAATTGTTTTAACCCATTTTCTGGTGACCATACCAAACCTTCAGTGAAATCAATTTAATTTTGTCTTTTTGAAATTGCTCTCCAGAAAACAAGAGATATAAAGTTTTAAAGCAATTATACAAATAATTATGTCAAAATCTAACTGTTTAAGTTGAGTTTGAGCTTGTATTTTTCTCTATTGGCTCACATATTTGAACATATTTTTCATGCAAGACACTCAGCTGTACATTTTGCAGGATATAAAAGTGCTTAGATTAAATGGGTCAATCAATTAATTAACAATTAATTAATAACTTCCTACTTCACTCTTCTTCTAAATACAGAGCTGTTAATATTGCTTTAGGGGAGCCAAACACAATATACTGATAATTATTCCTATAGCTATTATTTCATATTATAGAGGTTTTGTAATACAACATCACAAAATTACAATGTCCTTTTAAAAATCCCTTCCCCCACCCAAAAGAAAGCTATAAATTTAAGCCAATATAAACTTTTCAGAGTTCTCTCTCTCAATTTCACACCAGGGCGTGGTGCTACACAGCTGGGGAGCTGAGCTAATAAGTGTTGAAAAATGAAAAATGCTGCTTTATGGCATCACATAAACTGGCAAAAAGAATACTTTTACCTCCACCCCATTTTTGACAAACAAATGCCAGAATGTAGATGCTGTAACAATGAGACTTTATGATAGTTGGCCCATAGGGCAAACAGAATTGTCTTGTGGGATTTTCTTTTTGTTGAATACTACATGTAATAAGAAGTGGCACAACATTTGTAAAATCTAATCACTTTTGGTTCCTTTTTGAACCTCAAAGGGGTTATTTCTAGAAAAGCTGTTGGAAACACTACATAATGATCTATTTATGCAGCAGTGAAACAGGATTATCCCTTTTACAAGGAGATAGCTTTCCCTAACAATGTAAATACTGTAATATGAGTGTACAACTTGAGGATTTTGAGGAACATCATGTCCAACAAATATTTATTGAATAACTACAATAGAGTTCAAAGAATGATGCTAAGAGTTCTTGTGAAATTTACATGACATAATATAGTCAGGGCCCAGCTGTTTTTCTTGGGCTGGTTTGTTTCCCAGCTGATGGTCATTCACCCACTCATTCACCCTCTCACTCAATCACTCACTAGTCACTCATTCAACATTCAATCAGTACATGTCTATTGCGAGTTTACTATATCCAGGTCACACAGGCCTAATAAATCACAGAGAACGTGCTACTTTAGCAAAAGATCCCAAATCAATCGTGGAAGAAAAAAAAAAAAAAACTCTTTACAAAGGGGCTTGAAATAAATGAGCTGCAGCCAGAACAAGGTAAGCAAGAAAAGAGAGGCACAAGGGTGCATTGGTAGGGTACATTCCTTTCCCGTAGGGAAATACTAAACTTCGGTGAAAGGAGAGGACACAGAGTAGCTGTTAAGTCCTACCTGAAGGCTCCTAGGTGCTGTTGACTCAAGTGGCTGGGAATTTCTGATTAGAGTATTTAGAGAACTGCAATTGTCTGTTCTATAGATGCCTTCCTTGAATTTACACAGCTAGAAATACAGTCTCTCCTCTGAACTTGTAAAAAAAAAAATGCTATGGCCTTATTATAGCAATTATTGTTAGTTACCTTATATTATAGGTGTACATCTCCTATCTCCTTACTAAATGTAAACTCCTTAAAGGTAGAACTAAAGTCTGATTTATCTCTCATTTTGCACAGTACATTACAATTATGAACATTCTATACTATTTCATTGGATAAAGTTTTCAATGAATTCAACCAATACATAGTCAAAGTACTCCTAGCATCTGAATAACATATTGTAGTAATAAATAATGACAAAAAATATAAATATTAGTTTAGAAGCCCAAAAAGCATAACTAACATTTAAGAGAAGTACAATTTTGGTAGTCTAAATCATGTGCAGATTAGTAAATAATGGAACCAAATAAGGAAATTCTGGTCGCACCTTTTAAAATGTGGAATTACGTGAAGAAGCCACTGAAAAGTGACCTTTTTCAAATTCCCAAAAAGTATGTGAGTGTACTGAGTGTATTTTAAAAGCCACAATAAAAGACTGCAGTTACATAACCTGTGTGATATTACCATTTTTATGTTCCATAATTCAATAAAATGTATCACTGGAGTATTTTCCCTCACAAACAAATGCAAATTCTGAAAATAGCAGATGACTTCCAGGAACAAATTTATTCCCGTTATTGTTACTATTCTTTTGTGTGTGTGTCTGTATGTGAGATGGAGTTTCGCTCTTGTTGCCCAGGCTGGAGTGCAATGACACAACCTCAGCTCACTGCAACCTCCGCCTCCTGGGTTCAAGCAGTTCTCCTGCCTCAGCCTCCCAAGTAGCTGGGATTAGAGGTACCTGCCACCATGTTCAGCTAATTTTTTTTTTTTTGGAATTTTTGATAGAGATCGGGGGGGTGGTTCACCATGTTGGCCAGGCAGGTCTCGAACCCCTGGCCTCAGGTGATCCACCTGCCTCGGCCTCCCAAAGTGCTGGGATTACAGGCATGAGCCACCGTGCCCAGTCTGTTACTACACTTAGTGTTACCAATGTTAAATATCATGGAAATGGAAAAACAACAACCATTTTGGTTAGTTGTAGTAGTTTCCAACAAGTTTTTCAGGAGTACAGACTTACCAATTACCTTCTGCAACAGTGCTCAAGGTAGCAGGCAATCTACCAGTGCTATTAACATTTTAATAAACTTGATCAAGTTTGATGAAAAGTTTCTATTAATGATCCTCAGGTAATTATCCATCCTGAGGTAACAGATACTAAATTTTTGGTATCTAGTTGAACTTCGAGGATGACTAACACTGTGAAGATAAGTTTGCCTCATTTCCACATAATCTCTGGGAAACTAACTGATTCCTGATTTTACTCTGGAAGGGAAGATTATTAAAAACTTTTCAAGACTCTCCTGCTCACATTGGCAAGTGGTGAATACTGGACAATTTTGCATTAGAATGAGACATCTGGGTATGTGAGTTATTGCTGATTTTGTATCCCTTACAACGAGATTTTAATCCACTTGAATTCAAATTATGTTGATCACAATACAACTTCACTGGTCTAGGCACAAAATACCTAAAGGCTTTAATGAGTTTAAGTGGATGAACTGCAAACAGCAAGATCCTGACAGACAAACTCTTACAGATGCAGTAAGTACTTCTTCAAACAATGTGGGAGGCTGGCAAGAAGCATCAGCAGAACAGCTAGGAACATAGTAATGTGGAACGTGGTGACGTCTTTTGAGAAAAGGATTTAGCCAGTCACTGGTCAATAAAGACAATAATTAAAAACACATACAACTTCTGAGAACAAGAACCATAGCAAATTAAAGTTCTGCCTTCAAAGAGCTTCATTTTAAGTTACAGATCCCAAAATAATTGCCATAATTAGCATAAGCTTTGTATGTAAAGAAAAATCTTTACTTTTTTTCTAACTTGTGATGTAGGCCACTATTTAAATGAAAAAAAAATTGATTCCCTACAAGATTTGTGTCTTTTTTTTTTTTTTTGAGCTCATATGTACCTTTTAAATGCCATAGAATCTACAGGAATAGTCACAGGGACAAAATGAAAATGTCGTCATTATTAAACTAGATTTAAACAAATTGCTAGAGAAGCTTCTGAGATTGATACTATTGAAAATGCCTTGGAGATCTGTGGGACACAGTTAAATGATTGCTATTCAGTATAAAGAGTATGGCTGAACTTTTTATATTACACTCTGTATTTTTTTTCCATACTCAGAAATGAACAAGTCTGGTTAATAATGTTATGAGAGAAACTTGGTGCTTTACACAAAGCACAAATTGTAGAAAAAAATGCATGCACCTTGTGTTTATGGCCAGGGTCACGGGTCAAAACGAAAATCATGTCCTGTTTGAACTGAAATAATCAAGAGATTTCATTTGCAGTGCATTTTTACGTTTTCTGGAAGTTTGTTTTAAGACAAAGAACGTATTTATTGACAGTTCAATCTTATTACTGGCGTAATGGATGACGTAAAGACAATGATGGGATTTGAGTCCTTGTGTGTCAAAAGAGACATAAAATTCACCTTCTTTACTTCTATTCTGGTATGTTTCCTCTGAATAAGCAACAAATCCGTGGTAGTTATTACCTTGAGTGACTTCCAGATGTTAACCATGTCATGTGACCGAACTCAACTATTCTCTAACAAGCATGGCAAGAGAGGGAAATTGTTAGTATATATGATGATTTCAATAACCATGAAAAATACCTTTTTTGTCTATCACATTCATCTGCATGATGTAAAAACCCTACATAACTAGGATACTTTTTTGAGGAGAAGAGGAAGACTTAAATCTGGATAACATAGGTGAACTTTCCCTTTAAAAAAAAAAGAATAGCTAAATTAATGAAAGCTGAACGTAATTTATTATCTAATCCTTTAATTGTTTTTAGATTTTAAATTATATGCCTACGCTCTATAGAAAGGGAGATAAATTATTATGGTTTATGTTAATTTATGACAAGTCCTTTCGATGTTTTCCATTTTCTAGGTAAAAATATGCTGTTAAATTGTTTTCAGCCAAACATTGATGCACTTTACATTCACTATTAAGAAAAATAAATAATTCACACTTTTGCAAGGGAAGGTATGCACTTTTTCTGGCTTTCTTGAAATTATATTATTATTAGCAGCAAGTGCCAGCAGACTTCATGGGTGGTATTTCTTACTGAAAAGCAAGACATGAATCAATATTTTTATTAGAGTCAACTCACTTGTCTTCATAAATAAAATATTATTAATGTTTTTCCATTTTGATTTTAATGCTAGCAAGAAGAATATACAAATTGTTAGAAAAGAGAAATAAAATACCTGGATAAATAGTTTTTCAAAGACTGTCATTGGTACATATTAAAGCAACAGTTGAGATTGTCAGTTAAGGTTCCAAACACTGATGTGTACTGTGTTTTTTTAATCTAAATTATTGAGTAAATTGCTTGTCTTTTATACTTTTCCTATTGAAACAGATGCAGTTAATATAATCTGTGAATGTCCTTTGTGTATTATGCATTCTATAATGACCATGTGAGCATAAATTAATAAGTAATATGAGAAAAAAATAAGCAAAAATTCTTTCTACAAACACAAATACACACACACACACCTGCATCCTATTTTTAAGTGAGAGAATGATTAAGGACTTAGCACAGAGCCAACACTAAAGGGAAGCTCTTTATTTTTGTTGATATTATTGTTTCTCAGGCCTACAATGTTGGTATAAAGAGGGAAAGGCAGAAAAGTAAACAGTCAAATGTGCAAATGGCTATGTTAGTGGTAGCTGAGCTTGCTAAGAGCCAGTAGAAGAGGATTGATCAAAGGAAGAAACAGCAGACCTGAGTTTTGAAGAATGAGTAGGCAGTTGAAGAAGTAAATAGAGGAGGGCTACGAGCCTGGCTGAGATGAGAATGAGCAAAGGTGAAGGGACAGGAGGTGGCACAGCACATTTTTAACACTCTTGGTGTTCAACATGGTAAAAAGAGTAGAATATAAGACTGGATGTCTCCAGATATACAACTGGGAATGTAAGTAGAGGCGTGTTCCTAAAGAGCCTTAGGAAAACTGGTACCAATCCTTCTAATAGATGCACTGTAAAAGCATCTTTGTAAAAAGACAACTCTGTGAAGAATGCTTTTATAGATATTGAGAAATGAAAATGAAAAAAAAAAAAATCCAGTTTGCCTGCAAGAAGGTCACAGAAACAGACACTCATTGAGATATAAGTTATACGTACTCTATCTTGTAAATTTAGACTTTGGGATATAAATTATACTTTCTTAAAATGAGGCATTCCTATCAAAATGACATTATTTGCTTTTGTTTCCATGCTTAGATTTGCATAATTAACCTAAAGAATAGTATTTTCTAAATAGGATTACTACACCTTAAGGGTGTACAAGACAGTTCTTTGGGCATGTGGAAAGAAAATATTATAATTTGTTTATATTTTACTGTTCTTCCCTGTTTTACATTTCTACTTTTTTCTATGTCAGTATGCACATAATGCATTACTACAATAGTGCATTCATATAATTTATAAATAAAAATACACATTTATAAGAGATGTTCTAAAAACTTTTTACTGATAGGTATATATAATAGACAAATTTCTGAGACCACCACCATAAAAGTTAATTATTTTTACTATACCAACTAAACCGGACAGTTGTAGCTAGCACCAGGTAAATAGTACTTCTTTGATTTAGTTGAGGACATAAAGCACAGGACCTCTCATAAGCTTTGCCTTGTTGGGAATTGGAACGGACCTGTGGCCATTAATTTTATGTGCTTCTGCCCTCAAAAGCATAAAAGTATGAGGCAGGTGAGTCACACTCTGAGATCCACCGATTTCAAGGGGTCTACTCATTAGCTTTGGTGGGTTCACAAACCCTCTAATGGGCATTCAGAGTACTGAGTGTGTGTGTGTGTGTGTGTGTGTGTGTGTGTGTGTGTGTGGTGTATATTGGTTTCCCTTTCATTTGAGAGAGTCTGTAACTTTAAGGAAAATCTTAAATGAGACTATAAATACTCCCTGCCATTGTCACCATCAGTTTAATTGCCTTGCCATAGTACAGAGTCTCTTCTTCATTGGCTGACTGACCTCGGTACTCCAATCACACATGCCACACTTTAAGCTACCAGCCTTCCTGTATTATGGCTCTTTCGTTTCCTTGTCTTTTATGACCTAGTTATTTCTTGCTCAGGGTCATGTTCTAGCTTTGCTTGGTCCTCACTACAAGATTTGACATTTGGCTTTGTAATTTTCAAAAATTTTGCTTCCCACACTAAGCTGAAAACCAGTCCTAATATTGTGATCCTGACCCTGGCCTTGGCTGGTTTTCTCCAAGAGGTGGCCTGTCACCTGTGTACCTCTGGTTACTGCTTACATGCCAGAGTAACAAGTAGATGCCAGAGGAGTGTAGCGCTTCCCTCTTTGTTCATCCTTCCTGTTCAAAATATAACTCAATTAAAAGCATAATTTAACTCCAACAAGTAATATCTGAGACACTGTTTTAGGTATTTCAGGAGGATACAAAGAAATAAAACAGTTCTTGCTATTAAGGCAACTACAATTTAGTAGTTCACAGGGCTAGCCATGCAGGAAAAGTACTCAAACCTAGGTTCTCCTACCTCAAATCCATCGCACTTTCTACCACAGCTCAATGACGATTTTGTTTATAATTATTTTGAAATTGTGTATGTGTTTTCAGGTTTGCAAGAGTGTCTAATAAAGATATTTGTTTTCACTTATATTATTTTATTTTGTTAACCCCTGTGAAGGAAAACTAAATAAATGCATATGAATGAAAATACATAATGAATGACAAACTAACATTTTGAATAATCACTGCTTTAAACTTCTCTTGTCATTTGCATCCTTTTTCTATTGTGATAAAAAGCACATAATGTAAAATTATCTTAACCATTTTTAAGTGTACAGTTCACTAGTGTTAAGTATATTCACATTGTTATGAAACAAATGTCCTGAACTTTGTCATCTTGCAGATCTGAAAATTTATATCCATTAAACTACTAATCCCCTTTTCCTCCTCTCTCTGGCTCCCGGTAACCACCATTATACTTTTTTTTCCTATGAATTTGACTACTTCAGATATTTCATATAAGGGAAAGCATACAGTATTCGTCTTTTTGTGACTACTTTATTCAACTTAACATAATGTCCTCAAGATTCATCCATGTTGTAGCATGTGATAGGATGTTTTTCCTTTTTAAGGCTGAATAATATTCCATTACATGCATGTATAATATTTTATTTATCCATTTATCCGTTGATGGACATTTGGGTTGCTTCCACCTCTTGGTTATTGTGAATAGCACAGCTATGAGCATGAGTGTACAAATACATCTTTGAGCCCCTGCTTTCAATACTTTAGGGTATATACACTTGCATCCATTTTTAACCTACACAAAGAATATCTGCTCTTGAAGACTGACATTTTGCCATCAATCTATAAGAAAGTAAATTCTTTGGAAATATGATATGACAAAATAATTGTATTAATTTGCCTTTCAAATATAAACTAAGGTAGATTTTTCAAAGCTTCTTGATTTTCTTCATATACAGTTATAACAAAAGAAAGTCCATTGTCATACCTTGATGCCAATTATACATACATAGAAAATATTCATAAATATATATACACAGAGAAATATGTACATACACAGACACATCCTGAAAATAGTCTACTTCAGAATAAAGTGCACTTCCATTTTTCAAATTGCAAAAATTGACTTTATATTTTCTAATTATCTTTTTTTAAAGGTCTTTTAAACTTTTTTTCCTGGCTTTTAAAAGTAATCACAGAAAGAGTAGGACGAGATTAAGGTTGCTAAACTCAGCCATACAAGGAGGAAGGAGAATCACATGTGCTGATCTTTCTCACACTACTAACTAAAAGTTTATGTAGTGCAATTAAGAGTTTTGAACCATTATTTTATAAGTAGAGTTAAACATCAGAGGTATATTCATAAATGAGTGGCACATGTCACATACTTAAATTCTTTCAGGATCTCAGAATCATAGAACCTGGGGCTTCTCCATCAAGTCCTGCTCCCTTATTTCACAATTGGAGAAATGTGCCCAAGGAGACTAAATGGCCTGTCTAATGTTACATAGCTTGTCATCCCCAAAGCTGGAACAGGAACTCCTATCTTTTCATTACTTCAACATTTTTTATATCTATCTATCTAATCTTCTCTTAAATGAATGTAGCAAAATACAGTAGATACTCTGACTGCATTTATAAGGAAATTACTCTTTCGGCTTTTCTTTTCTTTGTAATAGATGTATGCAATGCAATGACTTCCCCTCGTCTCATGGTAGGATTTGAACTTCCCTGCCCTCAAGGGCCCAAAACCTGATTAGGAGTTGCTGGGATTCTTGCCCTGGATTTTAAAAGCCTCAAAATTTGTTATAGAAGAAAAAAGTAATAGGTTCTAGAGTACAGAGACAAATACGAAGATTGCAGGAGGGATTCCTGAGACTCATATAAGCACTGAGTGGAAGTTGAATAAGAAGTGTTTCCAGAGGATAACTTAGGAATTTGAGAACTGGCCATGAGAGGTGTTCAAATGGAAGAAGACTCATTTCTCAGAAAAGAGGAGACAAATGGCAATGCAAAGACCATTGTTCTGGTGTCCAAGCATAAACACTGACCCTGTAGCCTGCACCCAAGGGAGGAAAGTTCACTGTCCTCCTCTAGGGCCTACACACTGCTTTGTTGTGTATCACGTTGACTGTTAATAATCCAGCAGAGTAATCACTATCCATTCTCCAAGGCTGCATTTGGTCTGTGTTTGAGGAGCTCGTGTATTCCCCTACCCCTACTGCCAATGCCATCTCACAATGCCCCAGGTGACCCATCTGCTCTAAAAAGAGAATGAGACCATGCACATCTAGTAGTAAGGTGAAGTAGAGGAAAGACCCATATCTGTATCCGGAAAGACTGGAATGAAAAAGATTAAGGTCCCCAGAACCGAGGCAATGGTTACGTTAAAGTTTATAATCTCATTTTTAAAAAGTATAGTTTTGCTGTTTTGTAAGAATTCAAGACCTTTAAGTTCGTTTCCACTTTTTCTTTCATGAATGGACAGGGGGAATGTATAAAAGAAATCATTTTGTTTATCTATGACAAAATGTTAAATTACCTAAAGCTGAAGCATTTTGTGCAATGTGTATATATTGTTTATATATATATGTGTGTGTGTGTTATATATATGTGTGTGTGTGTGTGTGTGTGTGTGTGTGTTTCTCTCTCTCTCTCTGAATGATGCAACAGATGAAAACTAACCAATAAAGAGGGTATGGTTTGATGCTTAAGAATGAGCCAAACAACAAATGGGTAACTGTGTACTGTCTTCATGACTAATGCAACTTCATTTAACTGTTATCATTTGAAAATACCAAGTATACTAATCTTGTTCATTGTTTTTGTTTCTTTTTTGAGACAGTCTTGCTCTGTCACCCAGGCTGGAGTTCAGTGATGAGATCTTGGCTCACAGCAACCTCTGCCTCGGGGTTCAATCAATTATTGTGTCTCAGCCACTGGAGTAGCTGGAATTACAGGCATGCATCACGATGCTCAGCTAAGTTTTTTTTGTATTTTTAGTATAGATGGGGTTTTCCCATGTTGGCCAGGCTGGTCTCAAACTCCTGGCCTGAAGTGAACCGCCTGCCTTGGCCTCCCAAAGTGCTGGGATTACAGTGAGCCACTGCACCCAGGCAAACTATACCAACCTTAATGGCTGAACTTTCAATTGTTTTTCTGTTTTGAAAACCAAGTGTGGCCTAAAGCATTTCTCAACACACTGAAGAACAGTAAACTAAACTCAGACTTTGCCATTTATATCGTTAGATCCTAATTGATATTGAAACCCTGCAAAACAGGAGAACTTTTTCTCTTTCATTTTGTTTACTTGTTTTTTTAAGTTTAGAACTGAAGTTACCAAAAGGAGGTGCATATAGATTGGCAGAAAGCAAATGAGTAGCAGCAAAAAATAATTAGGAGCTATATAAAGAGTAAAAGAATGTATGAATACGAATCTTCCAGTGATAATATTCCTCCACCTTCAATAGGGCAAAAGATCCACCACAAAAGAAGCAAATAGTCATCCTGAAACTTAATTACATTTCAAAGTAGTACAGTAACATGAAAGGAACAAAACATTTTTGTTCAACAGTTTGCCTACCAGATGGGATCTCTAAATATAGGTAATCTAAAACCTTTGCTTGTCCTATAAACAAATAAAGATGAAAGGAATAGCAACAATAGCTAAGCATTTAAATCAGTGGAAATAAAATAGCACTTTGGTTAAGTCTGGAAGAATCTGGTTCATTCTAATAATGAATCTGGGAAGGCTGGAGTTCTCGGTGAAATTCAGAATACAGAAGGTTGCTTCTGGTATTTACCACCTGCTTATCTACCTGTTTAAACTGGTAGAATAGTTGGAAGAACAAATCAGGAACTAATAGCAGGAGACTTGGGAAAAACTAAAGAAGCACAGGAACACCTAATAAATAGAAACTCTGAAGGACCACAATACAAATTCCAGGCTTTTGTTTTTGAAATAAGAGTTGGGACATGCCCTTGCTTTATTTCTGCGCACTCATGTGTAAATGTAGGTAATAGTTAAGAACCTATGCTCTGGAGTCAAGCCCAGCATGTGAATCCAGGTTCTACAATTGACTGGCACTATGACTTTGAGCCAGGTTCCTTACCTCTTTGAGCCTGATCGACAAAAGCAGATAGTAATAATACTGAGTTTTACTGGAATTAATTTATGACAGTTTTTGGCACCTAGTGAATCCCATGAATATTAGTTGCTTATTATTATTAATAATCATTACTCTTAAATAATTATATTTTGATTTTTTGCTGTCTCAAAAGCATGGGGTGGTGTACAGTAAGATTTTCAGGTAGTAAATGGGGTTCTAAGTGTAGAACTTAAAGCCTTCCCTGTATATCTCCAAGTGGTCTTTCCTAGTAGCACTGCCCTCTTCTCACCTGGCTAGGGAAGGTTATCTAGAACTCATATGGGGGAAGGCAGGTCAAAAGACAGAGGTATTTTTTTTTAAGAATTGGCTATCAGAGCTCAGCCTACCCTAGTTTGTCCTCCTCAGGGACTTCACTTATACAACTCTCTGCTGCAGATCTATGGGCTTTGGAGAAATGACTCAGAATTTCTTTTTGATTTGGTTAACTAATGGCATGTAGGACCATTCTGGTTGACGGTATTGGTATTAACATAACACCGTGATAGCTTAGAGCTGATTTTGGCAACTAACGTTTGATAGTAAACAGTTTAGTTACCTGGAAGTAGGGTGATTACCTGGAACAAATAAAAGATAAGTTGTAATTGCTAAAATGTAATGCAGACTACAATGAATGGAAGGCCAGTGTTTAATGGTACTTAAGCTTTTACTGGGTTATTTTGTTGAATTTTACATGAGGCAAAAGCAACCTGCTGGGGCCACTGCCTTCAGTATTAAAAGATACCTATGTTTTGGCCTTTATAGAGGAAATAATTCCATTTTTTAGTATTTTTAAAATTATGGTAAAATACACATAAAATTTACTAAGTGTACAGTTCACTGGTAGTTATTAACAATGTTGTACAATCAACATCACTGTCCATTTTTAAAAATGTTTCACTATCTAAGCAGAAACTCTTGTACTCATTATAACAACAACCTCCCAACTCCCTCTTCTCTTAGCCCCTGGTAACCTCTATTTTACTTTCTGTCCCTATGCATTTGCCAATTCTAGATATCTCATGTAAGTGGAATCATACAATTATTTGTCCTTTTGTGTCTGGCTTATTTCACTTGGCATAATGTTTTCAAGGTTCATCCATGTTGTGGCATGTATCCGAATCACATTCTTTTTACAGGCTGAATAATACTCCATTCCAATATGTACATAGCACATTTTGTTTATCTCTCCATTTGTAGATGAACATTTGAGTTGTTTCCACCTTTTGGTACTTGTGAATAATGCTGCTATAGAACACTGAAGTACAAGTATTTGTTTGAGTCCTTGCTTTCATCTCTTTTGGGTATATACCTAGGAGCAGAACTGCTGGATCCCATGCTAAGTCAATGTTTAACTTGTTGAGGAACCACCAAATTATTTCTATTGCCGCAACATCATTTTACATTCCCATCAGCTATGCACAAGGTTTCTAATTTCTACACACCTTCACCAATACTTATTTTCTGTTTTTTTGATAAGAGCCATTCTAATGGGTATATAAAGCAGAATCTCATTAAATTAGATTTGCTTTGTAAACTATTAACAGACACGAAGAGAACTTATTATTATATGCTTCGCTTACCCTGTATATCAAGAGCTGCAAACATCCTGTGCGAGTCCCAAAGTGAAAGGTAAAATATGGTTCTATCTATTAAATTTTAAACATAGTAACACTAATATTTCTCCAAATAAGGTAATCTTGAGTTTTGGGATTGCATTTACAATTCCTACAGCAAATGCTCAGGATATAAACATATCCATTAGTCATTACAGAAGTCCATACGAGGCTGACACACGTAGAATACCATTATTAGCAAAATAAAACTCGGTACAGTTACAGTTGCCTCAGACTTGACCCCAAAGTACTGAAAGCTCCTCAGAGAGCGGGCCAGCCGCGCTGCGCATGCGCGCTCCCGGGCGTGTTCCCGCGTATTTGCGTGCGCGGCCCCGCGCGGCAACGCAGGGGCGGAGCCGCATGACTGGCAGTGGTATCAGCGATGGCGGCTGCGTCGGGATCGGTTCTGCGGCGCTGTATCGTGTCGCCAGCTGGGGGGCATAGCGCCTCTCTGATCTTCCTGCATGGCTCAGGTGGATTTCAATTTTACGTCCTGGTTTTCTACAGCTCAGGAAACATCCTCCCCTCGGTTATCCCAGTGTTGCCCAAGTGGAGGTGTCGCCGGGCCCAAATAGGGCCCAGTGGGTGGCTCCCCCGTCGCCAGCCCCGGCTGTGGATGCACGGGCAGCGCCACCTGCCCCCAGCCTCCCCAGTTAGTCTTCCTCTTTCTGTCGAGCGGTCACTGGCCCACCACCCTCGCTTTGGGGTCTTGTGTCCCGCCGCTCAGCCAGCCCTCCATCCCCACAACATTCTCTCCAGTGCAATCTTTAGAACCTCCCCATTCCTCGCCCCAAGTTTAAACAGAGCAAGTTAGTAAGGTAAGTCTTCTGCTAGAGGGAAATTATTTAGTGTTTTTCATTGTCAGCTACTAGTGATTTTTCAGTCGTAATTGCCCATTGCTTTCTCCAGGCTCCCATACTAATGTAGACAATTGAGATTCACAGTTAACTTAGATACTGTTTACAGATTATCGCTTTTCTGTAAGCCACTGTGCCATGCCTGGAGTGCTTTCTCTCTCTTTCCTTTTTCCCGCTTCTCTTTCCTTCTTCCCGCTTCTCTTTCCTTCCTTTCCCTTACGCGCCTGTGTTATTAAAATTCCAAGATAGACTACAGGGGCAGGAGTCCCAGGGGCAGGTATCTTCCACTGCCTGCCCTTAGTAATGTGTACTGAATGCTCTATTGTTTCTTAACACTCATCTGTAATCACTTTTGTCTGTCTTCCCCACTGGATTGTGAGCTTCCCACTGGATTATGAGAGTAAGGGCTCTTGTGTCAACCTTTGCACCCCCCAGTGCTTGGCCCAGGGTAAGCTCTCAGGAAATGTTTTTTAAAGAAATGAGATGCAGCCGGTGTCCTCAGGGGGCCTACCTAAAGTTAAAAACAAAAACAATCCAATTAGTTTGAGTCAGCAGTGCATGGAAGATCACAAGACGGTGCATGGTTTCCTGCCAAGTGAATTGTAAGAGAAAAAAATGTGGTTAGGCATTATTAAGGCATTTGGAAGATGAAAAGCTTGTCAGACTTTTCGAAGAAAGTGGTCTTTGAGCCGAGACGGGTAGGCTTAAAAGGGACGGTGATTGGAAGGGAATTGGAAAGGAGTACTGGGCAGAGACCTGGAAAAGGGCAATTGTGGGAGGTATTCTCTTTATTTTGAAAATGAGGCCAGACAGGTTCAGCAGCTTGGCCAAGGTCTCTTAGCTGTTACTGTGAGTAGTGGCGGATTTGGGATTGGAACCCAAAGCTCTCCGACCTCAAACTCAGGGCTTTGGTGGAGTAAGGTGGAAAAAGCTTGAACTAGGATGTATTGTTTTGGAGATGGGGAAGAAGAGGGCCGATAGTGTTTAAAGAGAAAGACTTGGCATATATTTAGAAGGTGAAGTGTGCAAGATGACAGCGGTACTTAATAACTAGGAGACTGGTAGTACTATTTAGGGCTCCAAGAGTATTCATTTATAAGTACCCAGAAATTCCACAACACTGTACCTTTTCTCATAATCAATTCTCATTATCTTTAGGAAGAACTCCTAGACTATGTTCTTTTTTTCCCTGGACCTCTTTGCTTAAAATAACCATCCTTTTCTTAAATTTCACATTACATTTTTATAACCTGTAAGGGTATGTCTCTAAAATTTTCATAACCTATAAGGGTATGTCTCTAAAATTCAGAGTCATGTATGTATTTTTTCCTTCGTACTTTGAACCAAGAATTTATTCAAAGAATTCTGCCAAGTATGCGAGTATAATGTGATTCCTATATATTTAAATCTCCATTGAAGTAAAGAAAACCTTACTGGGAGTAGGTCTTTATCATCTTTATCATTGGGAGTAGGTCTGTATCATCCAGTAGGTCTTTAGCAGCTAGTGATTTTACATTAAACTTTAATATATGTGTTTATGTTATAGGAGATGTTTGGTTTCTGCTTACTTAGAGTATGGGCAAACCAATTCTAACAGTTTTATCACACTCAGTTTTACCATACTATTAACCAGTTTTAACAGTTTTACTATGGAATAAGGTACTAGCTTTTTAAAGAGTAGACATTGTGAATGGATAGATGTTGTTTTGCAGCTTCATTCTTACTCTTTGAGGCTGAAAAAAATGTTATTAAAGACAGCTCTTGTTTTTTCAAATAAAAAGCCTTAACAGCTTGAGATTTTCTTCTAGGAGATAGCAGCCATAGGAGAACATACGGGAGTGTAAATTATATGTAGCCAATTTAATTTGAGCCTTTTCGATTAATAAAGTACTAAAGATGGACCTTCTTTTAAGATGATAAAAATAAATGATAGGTTAGTGAGTTTTGTTCAGTCTCTCATAGCAGATTAATTCACTCCTATTTGCTCCCATAGGACACTGGTTCTTTTTTCAATGGTAGTCAGTCATACTTGTAATTATGTAACTTAATGTCTGTATTCCACACTAAGCTAGTAGGTCCACAAAGCCCAAACCATGTGTCTTGTTTATGGCTTTCTTCTTGTGTAGTAAGGCTTACTTCTTGTAAGTCTTACTTACAAGAAGTAAGACTTCTTGTGTAGTCATGTCAGCAAGTTAACTGAGTGGCTTCTTGGTAAAGTCACCCGTAAGCTCAAGCTCTATGTCGCTCAATGTAATGGACATTTTCAGTATTCCTCTTACATGAACTGTCATCTGCATTCAGCTTTCTTCTCAAAAAACTCCTGGTTCTTTTTCTATCTTGATTTGCTCCTTCTGGTTTCTTTTGCACTCATCTTCCTCTACATGGCCATTAATGATGGGGTTTCTCTAAATTTGGTCCAAGGTCTTTTCACTCTACATTTTTCTCCCTAGGTTAATCACAGAAGTCTCCTAGAGATACCCATTTGTGTCACTGATGTATAGGTAAAAATAGAATCTTTGAATTTCTGTGGAGATTCATAGATTCTGTTTTTGAGCTCTAGACAAGTTTATCAAACTGCCTGATAGACATTCATTCATGAATCCATTCATTCAAGAAATATATCACAGCCTCCATGTGTAAGGCACTGTTCTGTGCTCTGATCATACAGCAATGAACAAAACAAATCACTGCTGTCATGGAGCTTATGTTCTAATGAAGTAAATAAATACTATAGTAGAAGGTAGTAAGTTTTATGGAAACAAGGAAAGCAGGATAAGGGGATGCTTCCATGGATGAGAAGTTGAAACAGTGTTACAATTTTTAAAAAGTAGTCAGGTTATGCCTCACTGCAAAGATGACAGAAGATGAAACTTTACAGCTAGACTTAGACTTGGATTTAAAGCCAAGTCGGAGGCCCCAGGGTAGGTTCCTTGACATGTTCAAGGAACAGCAGTAAGGCTAGTGTGCCTGGAGTGAGAAGAATAGGAAGGGATATCCAAGAGGGTACTGGCATCGAGGTAGTGTAGGGCAGGGGTTGGCAAACTTTCTGCAAAAAGTCAGGTAAGCATTTTAGCTTTTGTGGGCCATGTAAGGTCTCTTCCCCATATTTTTGCCTTCTCTCTTTAAGAAAGGAGTCTTTAATAATGTAAAACTCATTCTTAGCTTATCCTCCTTAAGGACCCTAGGCTGGATTTTGTCCTTCCCTCTAGCTGTCCATAGTTGCTCAATCAACCCATGGTATAAGACCTTGTATGCATTACAAAGAGGCACCTCACACTCAACTTGTGTATGCCTGTTGCTTATGTTTCCTGTCTAGGCAGGTGTCTAGTATTATTGTTCACCCAGTTACTCTGGCCAAAAGCCTGTTAGTCATCCATGAAACCTTTCACTGTTGACCCTTTATAACAAATCCGTTGCCAATCTTTATTAATTTTACCACCTAAATTTCTCTATTATCTGTTTCTACCTACATCATCACTGTAGTCTAAGCATGAACAGTAGTTTCCTAATTGATCTCTGTACATCTACTTTTGCTCTCTTTCAATTGTGTCTTCACACAGCTTCCAGATTGATCCTTTAGAATCATGCCAACCTTTCTGTCAGAAATATTCATGGCTTCTCCATGAACAGATTTGTCAGGTTGCTACAGTTTCTCTGGTCTCATTTTATAGACACTGCTCTTTTCATTCTTTGCTTTTCAGTTCTTACATGTCATACTGCTCCCTCTTGTCCAGAATCTTGGCACCTGCCCTTTCCTCGGCCTGGGATACTTTTTTCTTCTGCCCTGCACTTCTCACCATCGTGTAGACTTTAGTTCAAATCATTCAGCAGCTATCCGTGGATACCCAGTTTTTGTCAGTCCTGTTCTAGGCACTATGTGAACAAATAACTCAGATAAAATACATAGTAAACTTCATCCTGCAGAGTTTATAGGCTAGTGCATTTATTCATGAACTCCATAACCCAGTCAGTTGTGAATATAATAAATCCTTGCAACACCAAGTGTCTCATCTTTGAAGCAGTTACATTTGCCTTTCACATTTATTTGTGTGATTTTTTGACTAGTTTCTGTTTTTCACAATATGCTACAGACTCCATAAGAATAGGGACTCTATTCCTCCCTCACCCTGCCATCATTGCCTCTAGCAGTGAACACAGTGCTTGACACATTAATAGGGATTCAATAGGCAGTTTTTGAACTGATACCTTAATGAGTTAATTGATTAAAAAATTAAAGTTGTGACCTCTTAATTTCCTCCTCAGGACTCCATAAGATGGACTTATATTTCCTTCCATTTTTTCTGTAAATACATATACATTAATATTTGTATGACTTTTTATTACTTACCAGCTTTGGAGTAGATAATTATTCTTTTAGGTCGTGTAAACATGTTGTCAAAATTAAATTATGATTTCTTCAAGTTAAAAATAAAATTACACTGAATAGACATTTTGGACTTTTTTTTAACCAAGAAAATTATATTAGGTTCTTCTAACTACAGAAGTTTAACAATCACTTTAGGAATTTATTACTATTGAAAATAAGATAAGAAATGACTATTAAAAGTCACATATATAAATACAGAAATAATATTTTTTTTAGAAAAATCTATTTATTCCTGTACTACCCACTAAACAAATTAGGTAACTTAAAACTTAAACAAGATCTTCAGAGTAATCAATGGTGAAGCCAGGAGTAAAATAATCAAAATTATTGCTAGTTATTGAGACCTAGTTAGTTAATTCATATTAGTTTCTATATGGTTATTATGGTGTATGGAGCTTTTTTTAAATCCCTTATTCCATCCTCTGTGTGACATAAAAGTTTTAGACTGCTTTGAAATGCATTGTATTACTAAAATATTTATTTTAATCTAGATTTTTTGATTCATCAGGTGATTCTGGACAAGGATTAAGAATGTGGATCAAGCAGGTTTTAAATCAAGATTTAACATTCCAACACATAAAAATTATTTACCCAACAGCTCCTCCCAGGTATGCAGTGATTTATCTCACTTGTCAGTATAACTCTGTGGCATAAAATATACATAAAGAGATGTGCCAGCTAGGTGTTCTTTAAGCTTAATTTTGTATTTAAGATACTTTAAATTAGAGTACTTTGTCCCCAGAATGTATTCTTTATTGCAGTTACACTGTTGGATCAAGTTTTGCCAGGTGAGTAATTTATTCCCTTTCTGTAAAGCATTCCCTAAAGCTCTGAATTTAAACTGTGTCCCAAGCATGGCTTATGTAACTCTGCTTCCTCTTGCCCTGCAGATTGCTCAACTTTCATACTTCTTCTCTACATTCACCCCAAAAGGAAACTTAATAACTCCAACAAGTATAATCTTTCTAATAATTTAGTTAAGCCAGAGTTCATAATCTCTGGGAAAGTGTTTTATGGCATTCTTTCCACATTTAAAAGGATTATTAAGAAACAATGTTATGCTTTTTTAATCAGTAAACCAGAATAGGAAGATGGAATTGACTACTTAATAAATATTTAGGTTATATAACCTGTAGGTGTGTGCAAAAAATTCACAGTAATAAAACTGCTATAGTTTTGAGGCCAAACTGCTCTTTGTAAATATTAAATTAACATCTGCATAGTCTTTTATTCGGAACACATGCCGTATATCAGGGATTGGGATTTTTTTTTTTTTTGGGTTAAGTGAAATGATGTGTGGAGCTACGCCCCAATCTGATTTTTCTCATAATTTTTTTTTATTTTTTTTTTTTTCTTTTTTTTTTTTTTTTTTTTTTTAGACAGAGTCTCACTCTGTTGCCTAGGCTGGAGTGCAGTGGTGCAGTCTTGGCCCACTGCAGCCTTTGCCTCCCGAGTTCAAAGGATTCTCTCCTGCCTCAGCCTCCTGAATAGCTGATTATACAGGTGTGTGACACCACTCCCAGCTAATTTTAAAGACAAGGTTTTGCCATGTTGGCTAGGCTGGTCTGGAACTGTTGACCTGAGGTGATCCACTCACCTCGGCCTCCCAAAAAGTGCTGGAATTATAGGCATGAGGCACTGTGCCTGGCCTCTTCTTGATTTTTTTTCTTATCAGGCATACTTTGCAAATGCCTTGCTTTATATTTCCATTAACTTAGTATTAAGGAGAAATAAAACCAGAACTTCAAGGACGTTTTTATATGTACTAATAAGAATTTACTTACTTTAATTGATAGAATTGAAAAAGGGAGAACAAAATGATAATGTAAGACTGAAGACTCAAAGGAGTTATTATTTAAATGTAATTTTAATAGAGTTTGAAAGTTTGGTAATGTAGTTAAAAGACCCAGTCACCAGTGGTTATTTTTGTGCTATAAATTGCATGTCTTTGAAAATGTTAAAAAAGCTTGTTGTTACTGATTTTTAGGATAGCTGAAGTTGGAAGGAAGAAACATAGTGGTATTTCTGCAGGGATGAAAGATAAGTTCGTTTCTGCCTAAATATAAATACAATTGGCTGATTAATCATAAGACCACTGAAAACCTTATTCTAGGAATTAATATTTTTTATCTTAAGAATTTCATGTCATTATCAATTGTGATAGGAATTCTAGACAGTATTTCTCAAACTTTTGGCCAGAGATATTTCAGAAAATCCAAAAATCTCCATGTGCGCTAAGCATTATTTGTGGGTGCTGTTGTGATTTAGTAAAATATGAAACCATAGGACCAGCTTCATAGTAACTTTTTGTTACAGTTTTATAATCAATAGCTATTTGAACAGATCATCAAACGTTTTAGACCATACTCACCAATAGAAATGTAATATGAGCTACATATAAATTTAACTTTTCTTGATACCACATTATAAAAATAAATACATAAAATTATATTTAATAATATATTTAACCCAGTATATTCAAAATATTCAACATGTAATCGGTATAAAATTATTAAAGTGATATTTTATATTTTTCACACTAAATTTTTGAAAATTGACATGTTTTGCATGTACGACACATCTTCTGATGCTAACTAATTACACTTAAATTAAATAATAGTAAAAATTAGGTTCCTCAGGTTGCACTGGCTACATTTACGTGCTTCATAACCTTATGTGGTTAGGGGCTGCCATTTTCTACAGCTTAGTTTTAGAACTTAAAGAAGAGGAGTTCCCATATACAATATATTGGGAGCCACTGTTCTAGATCAAGTCATCATTTTTACTTATGCATACAATACTCATTGGTTTGCTCAAGTTTTCACTTATTAGTAGCAAAACATAGATTTCCAACACATTACTTTAAATATTAAATTATTTAATTGCAATAGAAAATGAAACTGGCATAAACAAATTTGAGAACAAACATAGTTGACTCTTGGTAAGCATAAAAAGCATAAGGCTCAATTTGTGGGAGCAAAAGTGTGAGGGTGTACAAGAATGAAGCCTCTTGATCTGGACCATTTGGTCTTCCATGGGCGTTAGATATAGGAACACATGGCTTTGGTTAATACCATGAGGCAGTTCAGTGGAGGTCAGTTAAGAGAGATAATATCATACTTAGTATATTATAATTAGCTGATTTTTTTCCTACCTTGTGCTAGACTAATTTTCTAGAGCAGTTTATATGATACTTCTGTATCCCTACAGACAGAGGGATACGGTATCTCTAAGCACTTAGCATAGAACCTGACAAATAGAGGATGTTTAGTGAATATCGAATACATATCTTGCAGTATTTGCTTGTTGTTATAATTTAAAATAGTGCAATAGGAATGAGTAATTATGGGTATTTATATATAATACTAGTATTTTAATTGTGTAATAGTTTATGCCTATGTGAGGTTTTAAAAAGCGTATTTTGTTGTGGTAAATAACCTAAGAATTGTCGTTCATAAGGGGTTGCAATTACTTGTCCTAGGACTTGACCCTGTAATAGATTAATTGAGTGAGCACAAAATTATGGGCCACTTTTAACTAATGAGTCTCAAATTGAGGAGCACTGCGGTATCATTAAGCCTATAGCTTTTAACTGGTTTCCAGACTTCAGAATGCTGTTTGATAATATTTTATTAGAATGCACTGGCATTCATGGTGTACTTTGCTGTTTTAAGACTTCTGATTGATGTTCCTAACACATTACCCTGTTTAGGCAAGCAGTTTGGGCATAGATTTATTGTCGTTGCTTTTGTAGCGTAATATGGCTTCATTTGGGGTTTTAAGGATAGTTGCTACCTTCCATCTATTATGGCAGTGTTTCTTGTGCTGCTAATAAGAGAGATTCTGGTGTCATCTACCTTGCTTGCTACCTTTCCGGTGACATCAAAAGGAGGCATGTGATAGATATGTACCTTCCTTAACTCTCACTCTTTTTAATGTGATTGGTACAGGATAAAAGTGAATTTTAATAACCTTTTTAAAAATTTATCAAGGTTTCATGCTTTAACATGTTGCTACATACTTTCCGATATTGTCCACATTCCTGGTATTTATTCTCCTGTTTTTTTTTCTTTCACCACTTGTAAACCCATAAGTTTTTCTGTACTATGGATGTTTCATTGACTATGTTATTCCTACAGGGTATATTGAAGATATCACTTGGCTTGTAAAATCATTCCATTGATGGCATGTAAATAATATTCAGGGTTTATCTGCCTGTTAGTTGGCAGTTTTGTCCTAGAATGTATCTAATCTCTTGTTACATGGAAGTGATGCTTACTATTATGTGGCTTTACCCAAGCCAGTATTTATAGAAATGAGTGAAAATGAAATGTATAAAAGCAGGTTAAGCGTTATTAACTTTGGTACACAATGCCAAGCATATTTCCAGAGAAGCTATAACAATTGACAGCCTCACCAGCAGTATTCAAGATTCCCATTTGTCTCACATCCTCCTGAACACTTTCCATTGTCTTTTTAATTTTAGCCAAACCAATGGATGTGTAATGGTATCTTATTGTGCTTTTAATTAATATTTCTTTAATACTAATGATGTTGCACACTGTTTTATGTACTTATTGAGCATTTAAATATCCTCAAAAGAAATGCCCACTCAGATTATTTGCCCATTCTTTTATTTGGTCATCTTTTTCTATTGATTTGTTGGAGTTCTGTAGTTTTTTGGATACAGTTTATTATTGTTGTTGGATATGTGAATACAAATACCTTCTCTTTGTGGTTTGCATTTTCACATTCTTAATGACTTCTCATGGACATAAGTTCTAACATGTTTCTTTAAAATTTACAGTGAAATACAAAAATTGTGTGTGCATAGTTAATTTTGATAAATTATAGTACAGAGAATTTTGGTAAAATTAGGCACCTATTTACCTCAATTAAGTTGGAGAATATTCTCATCACCCCAGAAAGTTTCCTCGTGCTTCTTTCAAGTCAATTCCCATCTCATGTATTATTTTTTGGATATCTGTTACTATAGCATAGTTTGGCTTGTTCTTGAATTTCAGTTAAATTGAGTCATTTAATGATTTAATGGAATCTTGTGTCTGGCTTCTTTTATTCAGCTTGGTATTTTTGGGATTCATCTATATGTGTGTATCAATTGTTCAATTTTTAAAATTCTGAGTAGGTATTATATAAATATAACACAATTTGTTTATTTATCTACTGTTGTTGCACGTTTGGATCATTTCCAGTTTTGAGATCTAATGAGTAATGCTAACATAAATATTCTTGTTATAAGTATTTTCGTGAGCATAATTTGAATTCTTATCTAGACTCTATTCCATTGGTCTGTTGGTCTAATCTTATAGTGGTACAAAATTGTTGTAATTATCACAGCTATATAGAAAATTTTGAAACCAAGTGGTGTAAGTTTTGCTCATTCTATGTTACTTGCATTTACGTGTAAATTTTAGAACCTGCTCTTCAATTTTACAAAACACCTGTTTGGATTTTGATTGAAATTGCATGGAATCTAGTTTGATTTAGAGAAAATAGATGCCTTCTAATACATACACATGGTATGTCTCACCATTTATTTAGGTCTTTATTAATTTCTCTCAGAAGCGATTTGGAGTTTTTAGTGTAGAAATCTTTTGCTAAATTTATTTACAAGTATTCCGTTTCTTCATGTTATTGTAAATGGAATTTAAAAAAATTTGATTTTCAAATTGTCGCTAGTACAGAGAAATAAATTTTAGTTTTTTATTTTGTCATTGTATCCTGCTATCTTTCTAAATTCACTTATTTCTAGTACTTATTTAATATATTCCTTATGAATTTTGTGTATGCATTTTATTTCATTGTCTTGCTTTTTTGCACTTGTTTGAACTTCCAGTACAATGTTAAATAGAAGTGAGTACTTCCTTCCTGTGTAATCTTAGAGGGGAAGTGTTCAGTATTTCACTGTTAAGTGTGATGTTAGTTCTAGGGTTTTTTTGTGTATATGCCTTTTTTTTATATCGAGGACATTTCTTTGCCTAATTAGCTGAGAGGTTTCTTTGAATTTCTCAAATGCTTTTCTGTGTCCTTTGAAATAGTCATGGTTTTTATCTTTCATTTTGTTAACACAGTGAATTACATTAATGGATTTCCAAGTCTTAAACCAACCTTACATTCCTGGGATAAACCCTTTTGTAATGTATTATCCTGGTTATATGTATCCAAATTTGTTTTGCTAATACTTTGGTAAAGAATTTTATGTCTGTATTCATGAGGAATATTGTTCTGTGATTTTCTTTAATGCCTTTGAAAAACTTTATCATTGGGGTTATGCTAGTCTCTTAAAAGCATTGGGAAGGATTCCCTTCTCTGTGTCTGTTTATGTTATTTCTTCCTTAAATATTTGATGAAATTCACTATTGAAATTACCTGGACCTGAGATTTCCTTGTATGAAGGTTTTGATAATGAATTCAATTTCTTTCATAGAACCAGGATATTCAGATTTTATATTTATTTTTAGGCCAGTTTTGATAATTTGTATTTCTCATGAAATCTGTATCTTTTTTCTGATTTGTCAAATTTATTGACACTAAGATGTTCATGATATTTCCTTTTAATGCTTTTATGATTTGTTGTTGATACCTTTTATTTCATTACTGGTAATAATTTGTGTATTTTCTCTTTTTTTTCATGGTTCATCTTACCAAGAGGTTACCAATTTTATTAATCTTTTATAGAACCAGCTTTGGCTTTCTTATTTTCTCTCTTATTTACTTTCTATTTCATTTATATCTATTCTTATATTTGTTATTTTCTTCTATTTACATTAAATCTATACATTTCTCACTAATCATTACTTTAGCTAAGTTCCACTACCTTTTTTCTCTCTTTTTATTTATGTTGAAATGTTTTCAAATCTTCATGGTCCCATTGCCGTACTCGTATAACAGGCCACCCCAAATAATAACAATTTTGTTATGTTCACAAATTTTGTGGGCTAAGAATTCAGAAGGGGGACAGTGGTTATGACTTGATCTGGGGCCTCTCCTATGGGAAAACTTGAAGACTGGTGATGACTCGTTATGTGATTGCTAGGAACTGGAATCATCTGAAGGCTCACTCACATATATGGCATAATGCTGGATATTAACTGGGACCTTCCTTTGGTCTTATTACCATAACACCTATGTGAGACCTCACCATGTAGTATCTTGGGCTTCCTGGCAGCATGGAGGCTGGATTCCAAGAGCAAGTGTCTAAAGAGAACCAGACCTAAAGACCTAGTGTTAACAGTAACATGGTACTCTTCTCTCATTAGTTAAAAGACTGCTTAGAATCAAGCAGAGAAAACACAGACTTCTGTTTCTTAATGAAGTGTCAGACAGAGTTACACTGTAAGAAGGGCATGTGGGATGGAAGGTATTACTCTGGCCAGTTATGGAAAATATAGTTCTGGGACCTATATAACCCCATGGGACCTAAATAACCCACAAGTTCTGGGTCCTAAATAACCCATGAGTTATTTAGAAACATGTTGTTTCCAGATATCTGGAGCTATTCTAGATATTCTTACTACTGTTGATATCTAGTTTCATCTCATTATTGTTAGAGAAAATATCCTGTATTATTTTCTTCTTTTGATACTCATTAGGACCTTTTTATGGCTTTGCATATGGTCTATCTTGGTGACTGTTACTGTGCATTTCTGTGTTTCGTGTTCTATAAATGTTAATGGTTCAAGGTATTTGAAAGCATTACACAAATTCTGTATATGCTTAGTGATTATTTTTCTAAGTTGTTCTATTAGTTACCAAGGGATGGGTATTAAAATCTCTAGCTCTGATTGTAGATTGGTCTGTTTCTCCCTTTAGTTCTGTCAGTTTTCTCTTTATGTATTTTTAGGCTATATTATTAGGTGCATAGTCATGTAGTAGTGTTGTCTTTTTTATGGCTACTTTTATCTGTAAAATGTTCCTTTTTAATTTGTGGTAATACTCTGAAGTGTACTGTGTTTAATAAAAATATAGTATACCTCAGCTTCCCTATGCTTACTGTTTACATGGCACTTCATTTTTCATCCTTTTACTTTCTTTTGATTAGAGCTGTACAGTATGTCTTTTTCCATTCTTTTGCTTTTAACCTACCTATATCATTGAATTTAAAGTAGATTTCTTATAGACAACACGTAGTCGGGCTTTGTTTTCATCTTTAACCAAACTGATAATTTGTCTTCTAAGTGATTTGTTTAAGCAATTTACATTTAATGTAACAATTAATATGCTTGAATTTAGGTCTACTGCTTTTCATTCCTCTGTTTCCCTTTTACACTTTCTATTGGATTATTCATTTTTTAATACACCATTTTACTTAATTTTTTTTTTCTGATTGCCGTAGGGATCATGATTTACATAGCAAAGCTTTTTTACCTACTTAGAGTTCTTTGTTGTTGTTTTTTTTCCTTGTAACTATATGGGTCCCTTTATCCTCATCTTGTGTATGTTACAGTTTTCATATGTATTTCATCTTCATACATTGAAAACTGTACCAAACAAGGTTATAATTTTTGTTTTCAACAGTCAACCGTATTTTAAAGAGCTTAAGAGGAGAACAATAGTTTATTGTATATACTCAGTTGTGGTCTATTACAGCATATAAGTGTGTTTTGATTAAATTGTGAATTACCATTTTGATTATAAGGTATCCCTTTTCCTCAACTATATTTAATAGAGGTTTTAAATCAGCTAAGGTAGGGGCATATTCAGTAAAAGTTAGCAATTAGTTTGCTGTGTTGATTTAGATGGAAAATACTGCTTTTTTTTTTTCACTGTGGTAATTTGGACTCTTTAATTGAAGTTCCCAATAAAGATTTTTATTTCTATGACATGCTTTAGCTATATTTACAATTAGAGATTTTCTTAGTTTGTGTTTATTATTAGAATTTCCATTTAAAAATAATTTTTAACAAGCCATTTATGATTTATATGATAATATAGTTTCTTTTGGTGTTTTAAAAAATTCTAAAAGTAGTAAGATTTGCATAGTGCCTATACTTTTGGATTCACTGTTTTTCCACACAAAGTCCATGTTTGTGTTTTTCAGTAAATATGTATTCTAAAATAAACTAGGCACTTTTTGTTTAGGCATGGTAAACAATGAATTCCTCTTTACTCCATCACTTAGGATTCCTATCTGAAGCATGATAGTAGGAGAGCCCTCTCCTGATAACAGTAGATCTGTACTACAAGTATGCTAGTAAGGAACCCTACTAAAAACAGCTATTTTGAAGAAATAATGTACTTCTTTGGTAATTATTAGGTATGTTTAAATACATACTAGTATGGAAAAGTTTTCTTAGATATGGTTTTTTTAAAAAGAAACAAAAATGGACTGTTTTCTACAAATCACAGTGTAGATTTTATAAGAGTTAAAGTCAAAATATGTTCGAAGCAAAAATAAAATAATTTTAGACATTGTTATTTCTAGCTGGCACAAATTATTCCCAAGTGACACAAATGATTACTGAAATTTATTCAGCAAATATTTAGCATCTATTCTATGTCAGGCTTTGTTCTTAGCACTGGGGCTATATCTGTGGAAAGGATAAAGTCCCTGCTCTCAGTGAGCCCATGTAGAGACAGAAAATAAAAGGGAAATTAAATGTAATAATTTCAAATAGTGATAAATGGTATTAAGACTGGAGATAGAGAGTATATGTGTGTGTTGCAGGGTAAGAGGGAGGTATACTTTCAGTTGGAGAATCAAAGAAGCTCCCCTGAGAAGGTGACACTTGAGCTGAGACCTAAATGAACAGTCGGAGCCCACCATGCAGAAATGTTGCAAAGAGCCCTCTAAGTAGTGGGGATATCAGATGCAAAGCCACTCAACTAATAATAAGCTTGTACTGTTTGAAGAAAAGGAAGTGACAAATGTGACTGGAACCTAGTGAATGGTGGGAGAGAGAAGTGGTATGAAATGAGGATAAAGAGGAAGACTGGTGCCAATTTGTTAACTTAAAGGTTATGAATGAACTTTCGATTTTATGACTTTAAGGCAACACAGATCAAAAACAACTTGGTATCAAGCTGAATGTCAACTATTTTTTTTTAACCTTGGAGATTTTATTCTAGCTTAATATTTTACCAATGTGTAATGGGTTGATTGATTGATTAACTTAGGAACCACACAGATGTTCTTTGCCAAACATATTTATTTATTGTGGTAATGTCTGAGGAGTTTTATAACAGCTAATAAAGTGATTTATTTGAGGAAGAAGGTGAATGAGTATAACATATGTGAAAGTTTTTAGCTGTTTAAAAAACAACTTTTATATTTTATTTAAATGTTATTCTAACATTTTAGGAGATTTATACATTCTTGGTTATGCTTTCTTAGCAAGAAAGTTCTAAATTAATTTTGTCTTGTTAAATTTTCTCAATTACTCCATTTGAACAGAATTTTAATTTTCTTAGCTACCACATTAGTAAAATATTTACATTGGGATTCTACCTCTACTGAACATCTATCTATAATTAAGGCATTGTCAAAGAAAAAAGTTAAGTGAATGCCACTTTTTTCCATTAATGGCTGAGTTCCCAGAATGATTCACATTTTAGCCTATGATATCATCCTTATTTAAGTATTTAGACAGACAAATAAACACAGAAATAGCAGAGTAAAATGAAAAGGGAAGTAATACAATTCAGAAGGGTAATAGGCTCATTTGAATTTTAAAGTGAGTGTTGTATTTTTGATATTTTGATTTAGAACTTCACTGTGATTTTAGTGACAGTTTGACTACAATTTGAGGTTTCATTTTGTCTGACAATGACTATTTGGAAAGCACCTACTCTCATTTTCAGAGTAATGAAAATGAGTAACTCAAAACTAGTTAAGAAGCTAGTTTTGAGAAGGGATTCTGGGAGGAGGAAGGTTTGAATGCTTTCTGCCTTCTCTCCCCTTCTGATTCCAATTTATCTACCTTTCTAGAGCCACACAGCTTCTGGGGTCAGAAGGCATATGGGGTTGTGGGATAATTTATGCTCTGTTGGAGTCCTAGTATAGAGTTGGTGCAAGATTTTATCTTTTCTGCGCCAGTTGAGAGCCTGGATAAAGAGCAATGAAGGAAAAGCTCAGTCTGCAAAAATCTGCCTTCCTCATAGGTTTATGTCATAAAATGTAATTCTCAGACAATAATGCAGTATTAATTAGAATTCCAAAAGGATTTTAAGGATAATTATTTGAAAGTAGTTTAAAGTTTACTAAATTTTTTGATAAATTTATTGGATAATCAAGAACAATAGATGCCTGAGAATAGCTAGGACAAGTATGAAAACGCAGACTAGAGTAACGATGGTAAGGAGAGGGGAACTTACCTTACACAACTTCAAAATATGCTCTAAAACCACTATAATATGATTAATGTTATGTACTAACTTAATAGATACTAACTTAATAGAAACTAGCAATAGATAAATAGATTAGTGGAGCAAAATAGAGCCTTTCTCAACTAAAGCTCTTCAGCTGAATCACAAGACATAGAAAATTATTTGAGTGACTGTTCCCCCGCCCACTGCATGTACGATATAGAACTAGCACCATTCTAGATTATTAGAGGGAAGTCAGTTCATTGTATATAGCATATGTCTTAGGGCTTACTTCTCTCACAGAAATCAGGGTTAGAGAGACCAGATAATGCAGAACTATAAAATGTATGGCAAAGATAAAATTTCACTGTTTGCTGAGAAGGGTGTCTTCCTCCTTCCCTCCCTTTCTCTCTCCTTTTAATAGCACAAGCACAATCGACTATTCTATGGGATAAAATGAATTTGAATCCTTAGGTTACTCCATATATGAAATTCCCCCAAAATTCAAGGCTTAGGTGTAAAAATGAAAACAGAAATCTTAAAAGAAAATCTGGGCTTCTGTATATAAAAAAATATATGGATTGGCAGGAGCTTCTTAAGCAAATCTGGAGACCCAGAAATTTAATTTTTTTTGAAAAAGACCTTACATCAAATGTAGAGTCTTTTATCCAGTAAAAAAAAACAAAAAACAAAAAACTTTAAGTACATAATAATGTAATATCAATATTCAAAATAGACTTGGAAGAAAATACCTGAAATAAATGTAACAAATATTTGTCAATAATAGACAAAGTACTCTTTTAAACAAGAAAACAAATTGAAATGACAATAGGAAAAAATAATAGCAAATGACATCAGTCAGCAATTCCACTTATGTGGAGTTTTAGAACAGGCAGAAGAAATCAATAATTTTTTTTTATTATACTTTAGGTTTTAGGGTACATGTGCACAATGTGCAGGTTTGTTACATATGTATCCATGTGCCACGTTGGTGTGCTGCACCCATTAACTCGTCATTTAGCATTAGGTGTATCTCCTAATGCTGTCCCTCCCCCCTCCCCCCACCCCACAACAGTCCTCAGAGTGTGATGTTCCCCTTCCTGTGTCCATGAGTTCTCATTGTTCGATTCCCACTTGTGAGTGAGAACATGCGGTGTTTGGTTTTTTGTCTTTGCGATAGTTTACTGAGAATGATGTTTTGCAGTTTTCATTCATGTCCCTACAAAGGACATGAACTCATCATTTTTTATGGCTGCATAGTATTCCATGGTATATATGTGCCACATTTTCTTAATCCAGTCTATCGTTGTTGGACATTTGGGTTGGTTCCAAGTCTTTGCTATTGTGAATAGTGCCGCAATAAAAACAAGAAATGGGGAAAGGATTCCCTATTTAATAAATGGTGCTGGGAAAACTGGCTAGCCATATGTAGAAAGCTGAAACTGGATCCCTTCCTTACACCTTATACAAAAATTAATTCAAGATGGATTAAAGACTTAAATGTTAGACCTAAAACCATTAAAATCCTACAAGAAAACCTAGGCAATACCATTCAGGACATAGGCATGGGCAAGGACTTCATGTCTAAAACACCAAAAGCAATGGCAACAAAAGCCAAAATTGACAAATGGGATCTCATTAAACTAAAGAGCTTCTGCACAGCAAAAGAAACTACCATCAGAGTGAACAGGCAACCTACAGAATGGGAGAAAATTTTGCAACCTACTCATCTGACAAAGGGCTAATATCCAGAATCTACAATGAACTCAAACAAATTTGCAAGAAAAAAACAAACAACCCCATCAAAAAGTGGGCGAAGGACATGAACAGACACTTCTCAAAAGAAGACATCTATGCAGCCAAAAAACATGAAAAAATGCTCATCATCACTGGCCATCAGAGAAATGCAAATCAAAACCACAGTGAGATACCATCTCACACCAGTTAGAATGGCCATCATTAAAGAGTCAGGAAACAACAGGTGCTGGAGAGGATGTGGAGAAATAGGAACACTTTTACACTGTTGGTGGGACTGTAAACTAGTTCAACCATTGTAGAAGTCAGTGTGGCGATTCCTCAGGGATCTCGAACTAGAAATACCATTTGACCCAGCCATCCCATTACTGGGTATATACCCAAAGGACTATAAATCATGCTGCTATAAAGAAATCAGTATTGATAGACTCACTCAGTAGTTGCCTGGGAAGGTTACAGGAGTTGCTTGTGAAGGGGCATGATGGAATTTTCCAAGGAAAAGGAATGTTTTGTATCATTGTGGAGATGGTGGTTGCATTGTAAAAAGTAATTGAACTATACACCTAAAATGTGTGTAGTTCAATATAGTTTATAATGTAAATTATACCTCAATAAAGTTGGTTTTAAAACTTCAATTGATACTTTTAAATGGTAACATTTTAATGTATGTCAGCACCTACTGCTATTACTGCTGTGGGCAAAAGGATATTTTCCTACCTTTCCTGTAGAAAGGTAAATTTTTACAACTTTTATGGAAGCAACTTTGAGACATCTATTAAGACAAAAATTGTACCTTTTAATCCAACCTGTTTCTTGACTGTTTTCCATAGGAATAAAAGTTCCATTAGATAAATACATGTATACATATGTTTAACGAAGCATTGTTCTTAGTGGCTAAAAGCTGGGTACCAAATTAATTCCCATTATTAGGGGAATGGCTGATTAAATTGCAGAATATCCTTATCACAGGATATAATATAGCCATTAAAAGGGTAAGTTAGAACTGTAACTGATGAAAGGATTTCCATGAGATATTGTTGAAGGAAAAAAGCATGATGCACATAATAGAATCAGATAGACTACTGTATTTTTGAAAAGAAATAGTACGCCAAGAAATAGCCTGTAAATATGCATATTTTAATGTATAAGAATAACATTGAAGGATATATTTCAGATCATTTACACAGTTTACTAAATGTAAAGGACAAGATGTGTGAGGGAGTTGGAGAGAAGGGGAGGAATGTAGAGATGGGTAAAAAATGAATAAGATTTACATGAAAAACATCTCAACAATGTATATATATATATATAATCTCATATTTAAAAAATTTTATGTATCTGCATAAACTTAGGGAAAACATTTAAGTTTTTATGTACTGACTTTCAGAGGTATTTGTCATATCCATTTAAATTTTAGAAAACGTGTTACAAAGTAATGTTTATACAATTCTATTTGAGTAAATAAAAGATCCCCTGTATATGATATTTTGTTAAATTTTAGTCAGTCCAGCTTTCTTGTTTCCAGGTTTTTTTTTAGTTTCTCTGAGAAACTTTCCAAATATAACCTTGACATTCAAGCTCCTTAAGTGGATGTCCATTTATTTTGGGGTGGTATGATCAATATTGAAAAATGGTGTAATTCTGTTCCCTTCCAGCACCACCCACTGGTCCTAAAGATTGTATGCATCCCAAGGCCAATGACAATTGAATATTTCTAGCTCCTTGAATATGCTGAGGTTCTACTTGGGTTTTTCACTAGAGAAGAAGTACAAAAGCACGTTCAGGTCTCACCTGTTGTCTTTTAGCCCTCCATTTTTGTTTTTCAATTTAGCTGCACATTTCATGCTTTTACTTTACTGACTTTGGTGGGTGACAGTATACAGCTAAATTTGAGATGGCAAAGTAGAGGACGTATTGGTGTGGAAAGAATCCTGTGTCTGGGTTCATCAAAGGGAAATATTACTTGTCATTGGTTTAGAGTTCTTTCAAATTACTATAGGCACTTTTGTCACTGGCTATGTTTTCTTTGGCACTCTGTTTCTCATCATTACGTGAGGAGAAAGCAAGGCATGCCAAGGAATAAGCATTATCTTCTGTGCAACTCTTCTGTTTTTCATATTTGGAAAACATTTGTTCTGTGTTTATCTAATATATCCCCCATCCCTCTCTGTGTTTGCCCACAGAAATCTCTAAGGTTTTTTTTTGTTCCCCTTTCATTTACATCTACCAACATAATACTTGAATACAAGACCCCCTTTACTCCATTACAGTTTGGAATATCTGGATGGTGTGTGTGCCTGTGCACGTGTGTGTGTGTATTTTTTTTTAACCAACATAGTATCCCAGAGCATGAATATACAATGAATGGATTAAGATTCACTGGTACTGTAACTATTCTACCTCTTAAAAGATGGAGGGAGTAGGTAAAGATGATATGAACTGGCATTAGTAAATTTTAATGGATTAAATATAAGTATAGGATAGTTAATACAGTATACATGAGAGTAGTTTTAATATGCATTTAACTTATAAAACAGAGGAAATTGAAATCATTTATTCAAAACACTAATATTTTGGTAATTAAAGCATCCATTTTCATATTCCCTTTTCCTTTCTTTTTTTTTGGGGGGGGCGGTTGTTAAACAGATCATATACTCCTATGAAAGGAGGAATCTCCAATGTATGGTTTGACAGATTTAAAATAACCAATGACTGCCCAGAACACCTTGAATCAATTGATGTCATGTGTCAAGTGCTTACTGATTTGATTGATGAAGAAGTAAAAAGTGGCATCAAGAAGAACAGGATATTAATAGGTAAGACCTTTAAATGTTGGTAATTTATAGCTGTTCACTTTTGTCTAATTCTATACATCAAATCTTACTTGGAACAGTATTTAGAAGCACTTGTATATCATTCAATGCATTCATAGTTTCAGATAAACTTTACATATTGAGGATTTCAAAGATATTAGAATTATAAACAGCAGCGCATGAAACTTTAATTGATTTTCTTTTTGAATAATAACGGATTTTGAGAATCTTGTGGCAGTTAAAATTGTTCTTCTAGTTCAATTTTCAGTTAAGAGATTATTCATTTCAATTTTCAAAACATTTTACTTCAGTTACCTTAAGTCTTATGAATATAAGTTTAAACATCTATTGCCATTATTAAGATGTGTAGTCAAAATATACCATTAAATTTATGAAAATTATAATCTTCAGAGTTAATCTCACAAGAATAAAGTATTTATAAATTTTCGTTAAACTGTCTTTAGCAAGCCCTGTTTCTAAGGGAATATAAGTAGCTTTATATAAGCTCTTTATTCTGCTTAATACCTTTTTCTGTTTCTGTACTTAGCATATATATAAATTATTAAAATCTCTTTTTCTAATACATACAAAAGTGAGATGGAGCATGTAGAATATGAATGGTACGCGATGTATTTTGGTGAAAGGGTTTTATTTCCAAATGTAACTATTTAACTTACAATGAGTTGTATTTAATGATGAAATTAAAAAGCAAATTAAGTATCTCCTTTATGTTCTAAATAACATTAAAATGCACATTGAAATTCTTTATAGATGGGATTTGGGTAAACTAATAAACTTTCTTTGTGTTTATTGAAGTACTGAACTATCTGTTGAGTCATGAGAGACAACATGATATAATGGATAAAATCCAGTCTATTCTGTCTTGGCGTTAGTTTCCACTTTGTTGAAAGCAGCGTGGCCTCTAGCATAATAACATCACCTTTCTGGTAGTTTCCTCATTATGTTTAACTCTATATTTCTGTGTTTCTATGTTTAACGTTGATGTTTAACTCTAATAGAAATAAACATGGAGCATTATTGGAGGACTAGGAAGAGCATAGGGAAGGGATGCCCAACTTAGTCTAGGGGATTATGAAGTAGTTGGAAGATAGAATTCCAAACATGTGAATCATGTATCGTTCAGTCATCATTCCATCTTTAGCAAGTATTTTTTAAGTCCCCACTATGTGCCACACAGTATTATAGATGTTCACAGGGACATGCAGATAAATAAAACAAGATCTGTCTGCCTTACATATTTCTTACAACCTGAAAGGGCCAATGAGATTCTTAAAGTGGTAACTATAATGCCAGCCAGGCTGTGATGAGTGCTCTAATGTGGTATAACTAATAGCTTTTCAAAGCCAATGATAGTGTATATTTCTTTTTATTTCCCAGAACTTATCACAATGCCTGGCACAGAGCAAATACTCAGGAAATCTATAATGAATAACATTACCCAGTCAGTAAATTGTCAGTTAGTACTATAGGAATCTAGAGGAAGAAGTAGTCATATGCATTTGGGGCTATAAGAGGAAGATTTAATAGAAAGATGGCAGTGGCATTTAAGATGCAGTGGCATTTGAGATGCACAAATTATTAAAATTTTAACTGTTACAGTGTAGTAGGTATAGGGAATGATTTGTACAGTAAAATAGAAGTGGACAAAGTAATACTTTTTGTTTTTGTCTGTCTGGACAGTAGTTGGCTGTAACAAAGTTTGTGTCTAACTAGAAAGTACCTGTTGACTTAGATAGCCACAGTAAGAGACCAGAACATGATGGCATAATGGTGACAAAAATGAGTTCAAATCTACAGTCCACCACTTCCTAGTTGGCTCACCACTTATTACCTACACTTAATTTTTGCTACCTAATCTGTAAAGTGGAAATAATAATATAATATCTGTTTACTGAGAGATGAACAAAATATTTGGTTTATTCTGGACTCTCAGTAAATATTCTGTTCAGTTTTTAATCCTTTATTTTGTAGGTATAATAACATGTAATAATTGGTAAAGGATCATTAAATAATGTCTTCAAGTCATAAGAATTGTACTTTGAAAAACTAATTTGGCAGAAGGGGTAAGTAAAAGGATGAGAAGTCTGACATGGAGAAACCAGTATAATATAATGAAAGTCTGAAAGTGGTGTGGTGGCAATAGCAAAAGAAAAGATCAGGATGAGAAATTGCTTTAAAAAATAAAATTACAGTCTTCATAAGCAAAAAAATAGATAAAAGGAGAAAATACTCTGAGTAGTACTCTTAATGAGTGTGTATTGAAGAGTTTATCACACTGAATGGTAACTGCTGTCCATTTGTCTCTTGCCCCATCCTCTCTCTTCCTTTCCCAGATCCATTACTTCATCTAGTTCATCTTTGAGTACTAGAGATATTATGGATTTTCTGCAGTATATTACATTTTAAAAAATCCTAGTACAACAAAATCAAATCTTTTAAAATTTTTAATTTTATTTTAAGTTCCAGGATACATGTGCAGGACATGCAGGTTTGTTACATAGGTAAACATGTGTCATGGTGTTTTGCTATACCTATCAACCCGTCACCTAGGTATTAAGACCTGTATTCCTTAGCTGTTTATCCTGATGCTCTCCCTCTCACCGCCTCCCTGTGTGTGTTGTTTGCCTCTCTGTGTCCATGTGTTCTCATGGTTCAGCTTCCAACATGCAGTGTTTGGTTTTCTGTTCCTGTGTTAGTTTGCTGAGGATAGTGGCTTCCAGCTCCATCCTTGTCCCTGCAAAAGACATGATCTTGTTCTTTTTTATGGCTGCATAGTATTCTATGGTGTACATGTACCACATTTTCTTTACCCAGTCTATCATTGATGAGCATTTGGATTGATTCCATGTCTGCTATTGTGAATAGTGCTGCAATGGACATATGTGTGCACGTATCTTTATAATAGAATGATTTATATTCATTTGGGTATATACCCAGTAATGAAATTGTTGGGTCAAATGGTATTTCCGGTTCTAGGTCTTTGAGGAATTGCCACACTATCTTCCACAATGATTGAACTAATTAACATTTTCACCAACAGTGTAAAAGTGTTCCTGTTTCTCCACAGCCTTGCCAGCATATTAAAAATTCAAAATTCAAAAATTCTTGAATTTTTAATAATTGCCACTCTGACTTGTATGAGATGGCATCTCATTGTGATTTTGATTTGCATCTCTAATGATAAGTGATGTTGAGCTTTTTTTATATGTTTTTTGGCTGCATAAGTGTATTCTTTTGGGAAATGTCTGAAGAGTCATTTATGACAAACCCACAGCCAATATCGTACTGAATGGACAAAAGCTGGAAGCATTCCCCTTGAAATTCAGCTCAAGACAAGGATGCTCTTCTCACCACTTCTATTCAACATAGTATTGGGAGTTCTGGCCGGGGCAATCAGGCAAGAAAAAGAAATAAAAAGTGTATTCAAATAGGAAGAGAAGAAGTCAAACTGTATCTACTTGCAAATGACATGATCCAATATCTAGAAAACTCCATCATTTCAGCCCCAAAGCTTCTTAAGTGGATAAGCAACTTAAGCAAAGTCTCAGGATACAAGATCAATATGCAGAAATCACAAGCATTCCTATACACCAACAACAGGCAAGCAGAGAGCTAAATCATGGATGAACTCCCATGCACAATTGCTACAAAGAGAATAAAATACTTAGGAATACAAAGGACCTCCTCAAGGAGAACTACAAACCACTGCTCAAGGAAATAAGAGAGGACATAAATGGAGAAACATTCTATGCTCATGGATAGGAAGAATCAATATCATGAAAGTGGCCATACTGCCCAAAGTGGTTTATAGATTCAATGCTATGCCCATTAAACTACCATTGACATTCTTCACAGAATTAGAAAAAACTACTTTAAAATTGGAACCAAAAAAGAGCCCATATAGCCAAGATAGTCCTAAGCAAAAAGGACAAAGGTAGAGGCATCGTGCTACCCAACTTCAAACTATACTACAAGGCTACAGTAACCAAAACAGCATGGTACTGGTATAAAAACAGACACATAGGCCAATGGAACAGAATAGAGATCTCAGAAATAAGACCTCACATCTACAACCATCTGATCTTCAACAAATCTGACAAAAACAAGCAGTGGGGAAAGGATTCCCTATTTAATAAATGGTGCTGGGTCAGCTATCATCAGAGTGAACAGACAACCTACAGAATGGGAGAAAATTTTTGCAAGCTATCTATCTGACGAAGGTCTAATATCCAAAATCTACAAGGAACTTAAACAAATTTACAAGAAAAAAAAACCATTAAAAAGTGGGCAAAGTACATGAACAGACACTTCTCAAAGCAGAAACAAATCTTAAATGAAGTTACACACACACATAAAAACAGTAGCAGGAGAGGTTACCTGTTTGAGCACCTATATTTTCTTAGAGGGAATCGTGTCTTACCAGCCAGATTGCCCATAAACCTCAAAAAAAGTCACCTGGGAGAAAAATATAACACAAGACTTGATTTTGCAATGTCTGTAAGCCTCCAAACCCCAAACTTGGGGCTCACTGAATGAAGATAATTTGTTTTTCCATTTTCTTCTTGAGAAAAAGATGATTTTTAAAAATCAGTGCCTTTGATAGCTTTTCGAAGTCTGACAATATGATTGATTAAATCAAGTCTCTTGTTGAACTTTTCTAATGCTCCAGGATAGTTTTCTGATTGACAGCACATACAGAAATATTTCAAAGTTCATTGTAGAAAAGGTAGCAGGAATGACCAATTATATGCACCAAAAATGAAAAAAAAAGCTATTATTAAAAATTTTAAGTAGAATAGCTTATACTTATAATATATGCATATATGTACATATTGTATATGTTATATATAATCCAATTTTCATGGGTGATATAAACAATATCAGAAATAATTGTTTTTAAAGTATAGTTTAAATTACAATTTTAACATAAAAAGATTACAGTAATTAAGATTTTGTCATGATTACACATTTGATATATTTTTTCTCATAATGGAAATGAAATTACATTAAAGTTATTAAACATATAGGAAAATAAATTTAACATTCACTTAAATATCTATTGCTGTTTCTTTTGGGTTCTTCCAGAATGAATTTTTCTTATTCTTTACCTTAATTTTTAAGGGTATTCAAGAAGATATCCATGTTTATAAAATCTAAGTTGACCGTTTCTCCCCTTTTCATTCTAATGTATGAGTTTACAGCCCAGAAATAGGTTGCTAAAGCTATGTTTTAATATTACATGAATGCACAAAAGATGCTAAGTAAAATTAGAAGTGAACTAATATCAGACATTTCCTATGATATAGTTGGTTAAGTTGAAAAAAAGCTACATACATTTTTCCTGGTTCCCATACCTCACCAACACAAACTTGAGCTTTTCATCAAATACAGAGGTTGTTCTGTTTGTGTTTTTAAATGCATTTGTCTACTTACACATGACATATAACTATTCAAAGTATATATATCATAATATATGTGGCAACCAGAAGGTCTATATGTGAACATATGAATGATGATTTAATTAAGCAGTTCTCTTCCCCATTTATTTCTCAATACCAAGTAGTATGCGTACTCCAAAGTATGGTCATTCAGTGAAAAAAAGTATTTAGTATTTCTTTCTGTTAATGAGTTGGAGGTACTAATATATGTATGTGAGTCCCTCAGTTACCCTGTGCAAGACAAATTCTTAGGTATGATTAGAATATCTGAAGATAAGTTAGAAACTCCTCTTTTGTATCTTTTTTATGAGGTGAAATGAGACACTGTACAGACAAGAAGTATTATTCTGTTCATGAATAATCAACCTTTCACTCAATTTTAATATTATTTAAGTCTATGGGAAAAAATTTATAACACTTCTCTTTAAAATGGGGAAAAATTGTACAAGTAAGCATGATCAAACCTTTCTTAAAGCTGGTTAATACTGATCTTTTTTTTTTTTTTTTTTTGGAGACAGAGTCTCGCTCTGTGGCCCTCTCAAGCTGGAGTGCAGTGGCAAGATCTCGGCTCACTGCAAGCTCCGCCTCCTGGGTTCATGCCATTCCCCTGCCTCAGCCTCCCGAGTAGCTGGGACTACAGGCACCCGCCACCATGCCTGGCTAATTTTTTGTATTTTTGTGGAGACAGGCTTTCACCATGTTGCCCAGGCTGGTCTCGAATATTATTGCCTTCAAGTGTCCAAGAAATTAAATTTAAGGTTCGTCTGAAGGAAAATAGCAAATTTCACTGGCCTCACAGACAGAGAAGGAGCCATCATCTTTCATCAAGAGATCAGTGCCACACACATCCATCCCCAGGATATTAGACACCTGGACAGCTAGCTGCTTCCTTTGTTCACTCAGTGAGCCCATTATCCCCACACCACCTAGTGAGCAGTTGCTTTGCATCCTTCCATCTATTGAACAACGTAACATGGTGCCAACCATACAGCCTCCCATGACAATGGAACATATATCCTGTCCCTGAAACTCTTCTACATGCTTCTGGAATTGGTATAGAGCTTCATGATGAGTAAGATGGCTTAGATCAGCCAAATAAATGGTGCTTATCTTGAGCCAAGAAAACAGCTTTACCTCTATGACCCCATGTATTCTTCACTACCATTGGTAGCTCCAGTACTTCTGCTTCATCAATCATTTTAGCAAAATTTTTATAGCCATCATAAGAAAAAGTATCTGACAGAGGAACACCATGGCCAACCAACTCTTGAAATGCCCACCACTTAATAGCACATTTCAGGATGGTTTGAGGTCAGTTCATCAACTGGCATTCCATCTTCTCTAGATGGTGCAAAACATTGATATCGCCCAAGGGTTGGTACTGTCACTGCCACCACGTGGGATAAGCAGTTGATCCGTAGACCTGCTTTCCTTGTTGGATTGTTGATACCACCTCATCCGTCACCACAGCCCTTGGCCTTCACAGCATTTGGCCTTCAGCGCTCACAAGATCTCTTTTGGGGGTAGTGTTCCTGATGCCGTGATCTGTCAAAAACCACAACTCGGCAGCCAAAAGAGCTACACCTCTTGATCTGCTTGCTCTTCCTTGCTTGGATTATTTCCTCTTGAGTATAAAGTTTATCACTTGATTATAGAAGATATTATAAAGAAGAGAGGAACAGCCAAGTGAAGAGATATATATGGCAAGGTCTGGAAGGGTCCTGAGGACAGGAGCTTCTGTCTCCCCAGAGTTGCCTCCTGGTACAAGGAAGCAGTCCACTAACCTGGAATCTCTGGATTTTTTTAAGGTCTGGGAGCCAATACGAATTTTGAATCTAACTTTATTTCATTTTAAAGCCAACGATTCTTAAATTTAGCTGAACTTTTTAAAGATTCTTAATACGTATTATCAAATTCCTTTCACAAAAAAAGTGTACCAGTTGATATTTCCAAGCATCTTTAGTAGAATTAGAACCTTATTACATTGTGATTTATATGGTCTTGAAAAAATTTTTCTCAAAATAAGTACACAGGAAGTGGTAACTAATTTTAATTTGTGCTTAATTTGTTATTTTCAATTCCATTATAGTTTGACATAAGAAACTTTAAAAATCTTTTATAATTTTTTTGAAATAATTTCTGAGTTTAAGTTTTCTCATTAGAACATGGGTGAATATAAAATAAATTTTCTACTGGTTTTTCTAGTGTTGCTTTTTTTTTTTTTTTACACTGAATTATTTGACTCCTCTGGAGTTTATTTTTGTTTCTTTCCACCATATAATGGAAGACTAATTATTTTCTGAAGTACCAAGAGAACCTTGTTAAAAGACAGTCTTATTTATAATTCTAAAGAACAGTTATGTGTTCAGTATTTTGTTAAGCCTCTTTTGGGTTTATGAGAATAAAATTTCTTTTTGGAAGATATGTTGACTATTATGAAATTATAAAATCTAAGATTTATTAATTTCATATTATAATATATAATATACCAAATTAAAGTGGGGGTAATAACATTTTTTGTGAGATGAGCTAATTAATGTCTATGAAGCCTATTTTTTCTACATTGAGATACAGAAAGAGACCACAAAAGTGCAAATGCAGTCATGTTTGTTTTTGTTAACTGTATAGTTCTTTAACTAGCCAGTGAAAATAAATCTTCACTAAGTTTTATGGAATTATACACATGGCACAAAACACACGTTTCTTGACCTCTTATACTGTGACAAAACATTAGTCCTATTACCCCACTTTTCATATGCTGGATTCTTCACATACATTAGTTATTGATTCATAGAGCAAATAGTATTCAAGTCTTTTGTTGCAGTTTTTTGTTGTGGTTGTTTTTTATCTTAGTGATCTAGCTGAACCTCTCATATATATTTGTTGTTTACCTTAGTGATCTAGCTGAACTTCTCATGTATGTATTCCCTGAGTTAGAAACATCATAATTACAAATGCCCTTAAGCTGACATCATATAACATAGTTAAGAACTTGGGCTCTAGACTCAGAGTGCTGAGTTCTAATCCTATATTCCCCAGTTTGCAGGTGTCCAGTCTCCTTATTCTCTATGTCTTGGATGATAGTAATAATACCTACCTTTTAGAGTTGTAATAGTTGAACTAGTCAGTTCGTGTGAAATACTTACAAATGTGTCTGACATGTAATGTTGAAAAAGTTTTCTTGCCATTGTTACATACTTCATACCACCCACCCTGTGGTCACCTGGATAGCAAAAGGCCACACTGGAACAGTGGTACCACTTGGAGACTTACAGGTAGCTTAGGTGTTTCTTTCCTACCAGCTGCTTGCTTTTTCCTCAGTGGTATATAAGCTCTGCTTCCCTCTTTCTTTTTCATTGCTCCTAGATTATTTAAACAAGAGTTACTGTTTAGTATTTTTCTACTAGCTTTTATACTTTTGTACAATGTCTGTTAGGGGTACATTTAAGTTGTTAGGTCAGATTTAAGTGTTATTCATAATGTTTTAATGAAGGAGGGATTCAGTGGGAAATAAAAGAAAAATGCATTTGAGATTCCAAACAATTTTTATTAAGCACACACAACCCATAGTGAGGAATAAAGTTAGGTAATTTTTTTTGAAACAGGGTCTTGCTGTGTTGCTCAGGCTGAAGTGCAGTGGCGTGATCATAGCTCACTGCAACCTAAACTCCTGGACTCAGTGATCCTCCTGCATCAGCCTCTTGAGTTGTTAGGATGATAGGCACTTGCCACCATGCCTGGCTGTTTTTTTTTTGTTTGCTTGTTTTATGTAGAGATGGAGTCTCTCTATGTTTCCCAGGCTGGTCTCAAACTCCTGACCTCAAGTGATCTTCTGCTTCAGTCTCCCAGAGTGTTGGTATTACACCTATGAGCCACCATGCCTGGCCCAGGCTAGGTTTCTTTTAAAAATGAATTATAATGGGAAAAACTAGCAAAATGTAAGATTGGAAAAGAAATGTGAAAGTAATAGGTTCAAAAGTTGTTACCCTTATTTATTTTGTTTAATAATCTGTTCAGATTTCTGATTTAATATAAGACAGTATGTCCTAATAGGACCCAATCTCTGAGAGTGTAGTTATATTTGTATAACTTTATAAACAAAACTACTCTCTGTATTTGATGTAGATAGGAGCCCATTCTTTGTGATTTTATTTGATTAGTGGTATTTTGTTATGTTGAACTCAGTTTTAGAAACTTTTTTTTTTCTTACGGTATATGATCTTCTACCTTTTCTAGGTAGTGTGTCTAGCTTGGACAGGTCAAAAGTGATACTTCTCACTAAATTTTATTTTCAAATTGTCAATAAAATGTTATGTGCTGGAGTATAAAAGAAACTGAGAAATTTACAGTCTAGTAAGGCAGATAGGGAAGTAAATTATTCTAATACTGTACAGGTATTATTGAAGAACAATGTAGAAGGTATAGTGTAAGCAGCAAGGAGAGAAGTAAATCTTTCTGAGAGTTGGGAACTGCTTTGTTGAAGTGGCAACTGAGTCTTAAAGAATAATTGAGAATGTGACTGGTAAACAAGGAGAGAAATATGTTCATGAAAGAAAGCAAGGGACACATTAAATCCTTCCAGGAAATAGTTTGGTGTACATCCCAAATCCTAGTATCATTGAATTATATACAGGGAGTGAATGATGTGATCAAATGGGCATTTTAGAAAGATTATGCTGACAACTCTGGAGGGCTGACTAGTCAGTGTGAAGGTCAGAAAAACAGCAAGAAAGCAAATGCAATAGATCTAGTAGAATGATGAAATGCTAAACTGACACACTATTTTAAGACTTGAGGAATACCAGGATGAGTAAAATTACATTTAAAATTTTAATCATCTGTAGGGTTTAGCTATGAAAATTTTTTGTTTTCTAATCTTTCTGCAACGGATATGCACTGCTTTCTTAATAGAAAAAAATAATAAACTTTGTTAAGATAGGAAGAACTCAGCAAAAGGCTCGTTACAGGGGATGTTCAATTAAAGGGGGTTCCTTGGAGACATTCATGGATGCTCACTCTGTACGTTAGGAATATAAGAAAAATGTTGATTTTTTAAAATTTATTTTTGTATATTTATGTTTCATACGATTCTACCAGACATTAAGATAAAACTTAGGGAAAACAGGCAATAAAATAGTGACTTTTAAATTACTTTTCAAAAGTTGGCAATATAGTCATTGACAGAACCAGGATTCAAATTCTGTATTCTGAGAAAATTATTAATAATAGATTATCCTGCCTTCTTCTGGCTTTATTAACATATTAAAAGTGTCCAGTGTGCGGAATATAAGCATTTTATTGTCAGTACATTCTCCATCACTATTAAAGCCTGTCTTGAACTCTTCATTTCCTTCTAGTTTTTTTCTGTATAAGACAGGAAACTGGAGAAAAGTATATCATTTTTCCCTTGTGTACTGTTGTGCTTAGAAAGTACATATGGTAGAGATAGCTTTAGATTAATTGGCATCTGTATTGCACTGGATAGTTTTTAAATTGCCATTACATGTCAGTGTTTTATATTTAGGTAATGTTTTAAGTTCTGAAGTTGTTTTTATATACATTAGATCTCCTGGGCCTTGCAGTATGTAAAAGTAAAATAGGATATAATTATTTTCATTTCAGAGGTGAAGAAACTAAAATTCAAAGTGATTCCTGGCTAATACAGAGTTGGGACTAGAACCCGGGTCCCCATAATACCTTCCTTTATTGGCCACTAGGTGGTGATAATTTGTTGTTAAGAGAGAATACTGATATAATTTAGGCTTAACTTAGATCTAGGGTGTATAGAACCTGACAAATGATATGAACAGATTTATCAGAATTTTGATAATATAAGCATATTATCAGAATTTTGATAATATAAGCATATTATCAGAAGTTTGAAGCAGAGAAAATCAAGTCTTTCTGGAACTACACTGGAGTAATTTACGTGGATGATCTAAATGTCCATCATGACGGTAATGGTTAAGGGAATGATGGCCCATTAATAGAATTGAGTATTATGTAACCATTAAGTGCTATATGTACACACACATAAAAAGCACGCAGTAAGTATGTGTTCAATTAAAAATAATTATAAAATTTTGTAATTCTGTAGAAAGACTTTCAAATTAGTATTACATGAAAAAATAAGACAAATTGAACATGTAGAGTTAGTTTAACTGTTAAAATGAAATTTAAGAGAACATGTCAAAACTATTCTGTACAGTACAAAATATTGTAAAATTTCGTACAAGAAACTTGTACAAGAAACATTTTGTACAATGGGTGTATATTAATTTTGCAATAAGATTAAAAATAAAAATAAATGAAGGGATAGAATTCCCAAGATGAAGTCTAGCATCAAAATTTCCAGCCTGCCTTTTTCTGAACTTGTACACGTTTTCTCTGTAGCCCAGCTGGGAGCTAAAACTTCAGAATGACAGCATTCTTCTACTTTCTTTGAACATATATATATTCTAATTAAACATTTTATGTTTCTTCAACAACTAGTAGGACTTTAAAGGCTCTGGACTGTTGTTCTAACAGTTTTCCATATAGGAAAATAAATATTTTGTTTATCCCACAAGTTTTTTATGAGAGGAGATATACAAATAAATATATTAGTCATAATTTCCATATTCCCAAATCTGAAGAATAATTATAATAGTACACCAGTTAAATGGAAGAGCTGTTGAAATTTAGAATGGTAGTGGACTTTATTGCATGTTTAAAGTTCTTTTCAGTTGATAGCACACTTTAATTGTAAGTGGATTTTTTTAAGGATTTTACTTTCGGATTGATTATCTTAATGTTCCCAATATAGTCTTTTTATAGATTGTTTCTGTTTTATTTTATATAAAGAGTTCATAAAGCCAGGTTTATTATTTTTTAACATGTTTTATTCAGCTTGTTAATCTTAAGTGTATGTTGAAATGTTAACTCTTGACATTTTAAATACTTTGCCAGCAACCGTAAATACCCGTTATAACCATTACCTACAATGGATTTACTATTTTGGTATTTACTTATTGAACAGTAGATTTTATATCATTTTTTAGACTCTTAGGTGGAAAATTCAGTTCAAATAACTAGTTCTTTGTGTTAAATTTTCTTCTGTTAGGAAAAAATACACAAAGTCCCTTTTCACAGTAGTGTCCTATGCTAAAGGTCCTTGTATTGTCAAAGACAGCTAGTGAGGAGTTACAGATTACCTCACAAAATCATAAATGGGAAAGGGACTTAGATTAAATCTTAAAATAATATTTCAATGAGTATATTTTTCTTCATTGTAACTTATGAGAATTGAACATGAAGTTAAATGTCTGCAGGATGCATTTATGTGTATTCATAATGACATTTTATGTGTGGGTAAATGTTTTCTTTCTTTTTTTTTTAAGTTGTTACCATCAAAAGGCTCTGAAACTACATAAAGTGATTACATTCCCTGGTCAACAAAAATGAAGTCTTTGTCACTTCGTATGTAAAATTTTCTTGATAGTTATGCTTTTAAAATCTCTTTTTAATGTAAGTTTTTGCCTACTAATCTTTTATTTACATTTTATCTTTTAATGATCTTTAGCCTCAAAATTATCTGTGAAATACTAATTTTATTTTTGCTTCATTTATAAATTTTGAAGCTTTTTTCAATCATTCGTACAGCTTAGATGATCTAGAACTATGGTAGCCACTAGCTACATGTGGCTCTTTAGTTAAATAAAATATAGAATTTGGTTCTTTGGTCACACTAGCATATTTCAAATATTGATTAGTTACATTTGGCAGACACATAATTCAGGCTCTTGAATTTCTCAGAAAAAAATAATAAATTTGCTCCTGCAGCCTTGTTATCTATCGCATGTGGATTTTTCTTTAAATGGTGACCATATTTTAACTTTTTGGTTTTACCCATTATACTTAATTTTGAATTATTTGCCACACAGCTGTGATTCTCAGACATCAGATTTATGGCATAAGAGCTTTTAAAAATTAGACATATGCAGTGAGATTTTGTTAGTTGGTCTGGGATTGGGTCTAAAATCTTTATTTTTAAGAGGTCAGATTAGGAATGATGGGCTTGGAGCACACTAATCATTCATTCCTAGATTTCCTAGGTTTTTTTCAGCTTTACTTTTATATCAGATTAAATCACCAAAAACCTACATTTTCTGATGATAAATTTGTCTCCTTGCAGAGATACTGTTACTGAGTTACAGTTACATTAAGTTCATTTGTTTAAGAAGTATAAGCACTTTCTGTGTGCCAGGCACTGTTGTAAGCATAGAGGGATACATTGGTGAATAAAACACAAAAATCCCAGCTCCCATCATCTTTAAATTCTAGTGAAAGTTAAATCTTTATGTCCCAAAATTTTATGAAAAGAATCAGCAACAGAAGTGGCAGTATGTAGAATGTCTGATTTTGAATTTTATGTTTAATAAAGATCCATTTAATAAATTCCATTGAGGAATTCAATGCTAAGAAAAATTTCTAGTATGACTTGTTATGATTCCTTCTGTTAAAGAATATTGCCTTGCTACAGAGAAACTGTTAAATGCCCAGTTGCGCATGTAATTACTGCCCCCAGCCTAACATCATGGTCTGTAAGTCTCTTTTTTTATTCTCTGTGTCTCACTCTTTGCTCAAATCCCATCTCTTCCTCTCTCACATTCTCTCCTATTTTAGAGATGTAGTTTTATTATTAACAGTGCATTTGATTTTAAGCAACCCGAAATTCCTTTGTAAGTAAATGGGCTGTAAAGAACAGAGGGGAGATTGGAAGAGATGAAGGAAGTGAGTGTTTGCTAAGATCTATTCTGTGAACTTTTAGGAAAGCTAGAATTGTGTTCTGAGAGATAGGGATTCTTAAACTGAAAGTAGATTTCTGTATTTACAGTAACTGTACGTTTTAAAAGCTCTTGCAATTTTAGTTTTTATAACTGATTAAGTATTTGTATTTAAAAGGTTGATGGAAAATCTAGAGATTAGTCCATCTATCTTGTTTTACTATAAATGAAATCCTGAATTTTAAATAATTTACACAAAGACATTCAGCTTGGGAGTATCACAGGCAGGACTAAAACTAGTTTCCTTAATGTTGTCTCTTTGATAAGCTTAAGAGATATTTGTAAATTTTTTACTACTTTCATTAGAAACCCATAACAGACGGTTTCTAAAAATTCAGTTAAATTTTTATTGAGTTACCGTATGTGCAAAGCACTATACTTACCACTGAGCATGTAAAGTTGAAACTGACTCATTAGTATGCATGCACCACAGAGACACTTTGTTCAGCTAATCATAAGCACTCAATGAAAATTTGATTATTGAAGAAAAACTGTTTCTTACCCTTAAGGGTTTCAAAATCTAAATAATTTATATTCAATAAATTAAATCGATAAGAATTTTATTTCAAAATGTCTTCGCTTTACAACCTTCATGATGTTATTAAAGAGAAAACTTCATAAGCAGAGAGAAATCTGTAACTAGAATTGTGGCAGAAAACAATAAAGTTGAGAATTCTTTCTGTGTACTTACAATAAATGTTTACCAGAAATACTAATTTTGTGTATTTACGTAAGCTGTTCATATCTAAATGGGACATGTCAAAGATTTATTAATGCACAAATTCATGGATAATGTAGCCCAGTGGCTTTTAACCTTTTGGAGAATCTAATGTACGTTTGCAAATTTTACATACAGTGTTAAGATGCTTGTGCTTTTTTCTCCCCCACCAAGCTCATTTATGAACTTCTAATTAGATGTATCTGCATCTGGAGTTATTGGGGGTATTTTGAAAGAGCCTTTCAGGTGGCTCTTGTCCATGGTGGGCTACTGCTACGATAAGACCTTATTATTTCTTGCTGGTATGTTGAAAATCACAGATAATTTTTATTCATTATTTACATAGTGTGCCTTTTTTAAAAAAACCTAAACTTTGCCAGACTGGTAATCCTCTCTCGGGTATTTGTGTTCTGAGTCCAAAATAATATTACCTGCCTATTCCAGATAAAGTAGTCCTATTTTAATAAATATCAAAGGATGGTAGAAAGTATATTAAACTCTGTTGCAAAAGATCCGAATTCCAAAATTACTATTAATAGCTTTATATCTAAAATAATGTGTACCTAATCTTGGGCCTCAGTTCCCTCCATGTATAAAACATTATTGTAGTAAATTCAAATTTATGGTCTCTTAAGAGCTCAGCTTTACACTTTGTTAAGTGAAATAAAGCAGCAGACTTGAAATTAGGAGATTTGAATTCTACATCAAAGTATATTTTTGTATTTCTATGAGTGTGTGGCTATATGATTAACATTCTGTATTTTCTCATGGAATATAATGAGATGTCATTTAGCTTTCTCTCAAGCTTAGGAATGTCACACTGAGTCACTGACTTGTCGTCAGGCCTGGAATCACCATTCTCTCTGCTGCCGTCACCTCATACACCTATCTCCATATTCTGTGTTGGATGTGTTTCCTTGTCAAAGTTCCCCTGAACAGGAGGGTCTGTGTATTTTAATCTGCATATATTCAGTGACTGGCATAGAGTTGGTACATTAAAGAGACAATAACAGTTTGACTAATTTTTTTTTCAAACTTTGGTTTTAAAAACTACATACAGGCATACACGTTTCATTTTTATTATACTACCATAAATTAGTTTCCAAAATAATATTGTAATCCAAAAAGTGTTAACTAGCTCCTCAAATTTTTTTATCATTCTTCTTAATTCAGAATTCACTAAGCATCTATTATATAGCAGACACCAGAAACATAACTCCTCATGGACCTCACAGCTTAGCAAGTAAGACAAAAAGGTGCAAATTATTGTAGTTGCAGTGTGAGGGTTTCTGTAAGAGTAAACAAAATATAAGTAAATATTGAGAATTTAAGTAATGCTTGTAATATGACTCATTCTGAATTACGATAGATATTTTACTTGGTGAACTATATTTGTTTAATCCTAGCTCAGAGCACAGCTCTCTTTACCAGTGGTGACATAGAGGGAACAGGGTTATTTACGTATTGCAGGCCTTTGTCTGTGAAACTTAGACGAAATTTCTTTTTAGCATTCTCTTTAAAGGTCTCCAGATATTTTTAAAATATGGAAAATTGTTATATATCATATCCTAAATTATTATTTTATGTATTCTACTTTGAAGTATATTTTTGCGTTTAGGAGGATTCTCTATGGGAGGATGCATGGCCATGCATTTAGCATATAGAAATCATCAAGATGTGGCAGGAGTATTTGCTCTTTCTAGTTTTCTGAATAAAGCATCTGCTGTTTACCAGGTAAGTTCCAGATTTAAGAAAAAATGAAAAAAATATGAAATATATACATGTTGAAACTAAAGCAAAATCAGTAATAAAGCTGTAAAACACACACACAGTTGATGCACAGTTGATATGGATTGGCCATTCCTGGAATTCATGGCCAAATGAGTCATAGTGATTAAATTCCAGCTGATCATTAATGTTTTCGAAATCCCCTGTACAAGAAATATTGTTAAGCAAAATGTCAAGGAGGAAAGGATAATTACGTGTGTGGTTGTGGGGGAGCATATGTGTAAATTTTATACATATTAAAACTGCATGATGGTTATAGCTGGATTTGCTTATTGCATCATGAACATAATCAAAACAAAAATCAGTTACATAGCACATACTTATTATGCAGCAATATCCTCATCTATGAATATGATGCAGCTTCAATTATAATGTTACAGCTTCAGTACCAGAAGTGGAAATGATAAAGCAGATACAGAATAGAGAACTAAAATGTAATTGTCCCCTTGATTGTGCCTTAGCTCTGTACTCCTCCCTCCTTCCACACTGTATGAAGAGGTCTGTCTTCCCAAGTCACTCAGTTTCTTTAGGAAATGCTTTGGCCATTTTTAAGACGTTCTTTATAGAATAAATGTAAGTGACATACAGTTACAAATTGAGTGATGCCAGGAACCGCTAAGTCCCCAGGCCTGGGCCACCAATGTATACCTCAGACAGCACTCTCTCTTTTTTTTCCCATTAGTTATTGAAGCCTTGGTAAAATTGGAATTTTCCTGCTCTCTCTGATTTCTAAGAATGATCTTAAATGGAATTTCTTAAACTTTTCTGTCTTTATATCTTCTTTAGGCTCTTCAGAAGAGTAATGGTGTACTTCCTGAATTATTTCAGTGTCATGGTACTGCAGATGAGTTAGTTCTTCATTCTTGGGCAGAAGAGACAAACTCAATGTTAAAATCTCTAGGAGTGACCACGAAGTTTCATAGTTTTCCAGATGTTTACCATGAGCTAAGCAAAACTGAGTTAGACATATTGAAGTTGTGGATTCTTACAAAGCTGCCAGGAGAAATGGAAAAACAAAAATGAATGAATCGAGTGTTTTGTCAATATAAGTGTAATATCTTTGTGAAAAGTGATTTTTACTGCCAAATTATAATGATAATTAAAATATTAAGAAATAACCCTTTCCTGACTTATTTATTATGAAAATGCTTATCACTGTAGACAGTAGCTAATCTTATTAATGAAAAACAATAGACAAACTGTGCATAATTTTTCAGACACAATTCTGTAAATATCTGGAAACCTTTTAAGTATTTAAACATTTAAATTTTTGAAATAAAGTATTCTAAACTAATATAATAAAGGACAATGAAAAAACGTGAAAGGTCTTAGCATAGTGTTATTTTATCTTTTCTACAACTTTGTTTAAATTACCTTTCCAAAGATATTTGTGTTTATGTAATTTCCCACAGAATAACATTAATACTCTAGGTTTATAAACCGGTTTCACATTATTTCATTTGATCATCACAAGAGCTTTGTGAAGTAAGCTGAGAAGTTGTTACTGGTATTTAATAATAGCAATAGAGGGGTTAAAGACTTTCCCACAGCTTGCGGGTCAAGACAAGAAATTCAGGTCTCCTAATTCTCAGTGGAGCTCTATTTCTGTTAACTCAAATTGCTGCTCTGTTTTAGGTCTCAATTTCATCTGTGAAATGATACTAATAGTACTTATCCCATTGGATTTTTGTTGAGATTTAAATAAATAGCCAAAAGCCAATACATAATAAACACTCGATAAATATTAACCATAAGGAGAGTCATGATCTGGTTCCAGGAATACACTGAAAAATGAAATTGTATTACTTCAATGAAAATACTATAAATAATAACATTTTCATATATTGGTTCTCATGCATACATAATCTAATTTTATTTGATCCTCAGAACCGTTTAAGTTTGATAAAATATACATTATCCCTATTTGTATAAATAGAATCATACAATACCTGCCTGCTTTCATTCAACAAAATTATCTTGAGATTTTTCCATGTTGTGTACATCAATAGTTCATCTATTTTATTGCTCAGTAATATTCGATTGTGTGGATGTATCACTATTTGTTTACACATTCACCACTGACATATTTAAGTTGCTTCCAGTGTGAGACTGTTACAGATAAAGCTGCTATGAATATTCATGTTAAGAGTCTCTGCATTGACCTATGTTATTTTTCTTTGGTAAATAAGTAGGAGTAGAATGGCTGGGTTATATTTTAGGCATACTTATAACCTTCCAAGAAATAGCCAACTCTTTGAGAAAACAGTTGTGCCATTTTACATTCTAGCTGCAGTGTATGAGAGTATTATTGCTCCAGATCCTTGCCAACACTCATTATGACTCCTTTATCCATTCAGTAAGTATATGGTAGTAATATATTGTGGCTTAATTTACATTTTCTAAATGAATATGTTAATTTTTATATGCTGATTAACAGTGTCTCAGCACTGGTGAAACAACTATCATCCATGGAAATATTTTTGCACCTTTGTCAAAATTCAGCTAGATCTTGCCTTTGTGGATGTTTCTGGGTTCTGTCTTCTGTTCCATTGATTTATATATCCATCCATCAGCCAGCATCACATAGTCTTAATTACTATAACTGTGTAAGTCTTGAAATCAGGTAGAGTAAGGCCTCTCAGTTTATTTTTTTTCAAGATTGCTTTTGACTATTTTTGTTCCTTTCCACATAAACAACCTTGTCTGTATCTACAAAAAAAAAAAAAAAAAAAAGAAAGAAAAGAAAAGAAATTCTTGCTAGGATTTTGGTAGGAATTATCTTAAACCTGTATATCAATTTGGGGAGAATTTGCATCCTTACTATGTTGAATCTTCTAATCCACAAACATGATATGTTACTCCACTTATTTAGATACTTGATTTCTTTTATCAGCATTTTTGAGGCTTTCTCTGTACAAGTTCTGTACCTATTTTGTTAGATTTATACTTGTATTTTATTTTGTGATTGATTATAAGTGGTTTGTACTATTTTCAGTTTCCAAGTGCCCTTTGCTAGCATATTGAATCACAATTTTTATATGTTGGTCTTGATCTTATAGAACTCAATTTATTAATTTTAGGAGTTTTTCTGTAGATTTTTAGGATTGTCTACAAAGATCATTATGTCATCTACAAACTGAAACAGTGTTATTTCTTCCTTTCCAAATATATGCCTTCTATTTTCTTTTATTTGCTTATTACACTGGCTAGAACTTGTAGTACTATGCTGAACAAGAGTGGTGAGAGCAGACATCCTTGTATTCTTCCCAGCCTTAGGAGAAAGCATTCAGTCTTACATCATTAAATATGTTAGCTGTAGTGTTTTAATAGATGTCCATTATCAAATTGATGATGTTCCTCTCTGTTCCTACTTTTCTGAGAGTTATTACGATGAATGGCTGTTGAATTTTGTCAAATGATTTTTTTGCAACAATTAATATATTTGTGATTTTTCTTCTTCAGTCTGTTACTGTGGTGCTCAATTTTGGTATATTGAGTCAGCTTTGCATTCCTGAAATAAACTCCCTTGGTTATGTTGTATAATTTTTATATATTGCTGAATTGTATTCACTAATGCTTTGTTAAGGATGTTTGCGTGTATGTTCATGGAAGATTTTGGTCTGCAGTTTTTGCTTGTTTTGTACTGTCTTTGGTTTTGGTATCAGGACAGTATTAGCTTCATAAAATGGGTAGTATTTTCTCCTCTTCTGTTTTCTGGGAGAAATTATATAGTATTGCTATTAATTTTTCCTTAACTGTTTGGTAGATTTCTTTAGTGAAATCATCTGGGCCCAGAGATTTCTGTATATTATAACTTTTTATTTTCTTACAGCAATATTATACCACTTCACATTTATTATAATAACCTTTCATATTTCCCTTCCCAGCCTGTATGCTACTTTTGTTATTTTGCTTATAAATATAAGTTGCATGTACCATCAACCTCATATTACTTTATTTAAACAAGCAATTTTTCTTTTTTTTTTTTTTTGAGATGGAGTCTTGCTTTGTCACCTAGTCTACTAGAGTACAGTGGCGTGATCTCTGCTCACTACAACTCCACCTCCTGGGTTCAAGAGATTTTTGTATCTCAGCCTCCCAAGTAGCTGGGATTACATGCACCTGCCACTATCCCCAGCTAGTTTTTGTATTTTTAATAGAGACGGGTTTTCACCATGCTGGCCAGGCTGGTCTCAAACTCCTGACATCAAGTGATCTGCCCACCTTAGCCTCCCAAAGTGCTGGATTTACAGGCCTGAGCCACTGCACCTGGCCCAGGCAATTTTTCTTTAAAGTGAATTACATAATGAGAAAAAAATCTTACCGATCTACCCGTGAAGATACCATTTCTGGTGCTCCTCAATTTTTTGTTTAGACCTGTATTTTTTTTTCTGGTATTTTCATTGTGACTGAAGTACATTCTTCAATATTTCTTGGAGTGCAAATCTGGTGATAAATTTCAGCTTTTGTGTCTGATGAAGTCTGTATTTTACATTTGTTTTTGAAAGGTGTTTTCACTGAGTGTAGAATTCCAGATAAACATGTTTTCTCTTAGTGTTTTAAACATGTTGTTTTCCTGTCTTCTTACTTGAATTATTTCGGACAATAAATTTTCTGCCATTTTTATCTCTGTTCTTCTTTATCTATTGTGTCTTTTTATTCTTGCTGGTTTTAGTACTCTGTTGATCACTGATTTTGACCAACCTGATTATTGTGTGTCTTGGTATAATTTCTCACGTGTCTTGTGCTTGGAGTGCCCTCTGATCTTTGTGGGTGGTTCTTTCCTCAGCCTGAGGGTATTTACTCACACCCATGGTGATCAGTAGTCTGCTTAATACTCAAGATAGACCATCTCTAGATCTCAGGACTTCTCTCTCTGTGCAGTTCACTTGTCTCTGATACTCTGCCCTATCAAATGTAGCCAGCTTGATCTACTCAGATACTCAGACTCATAACTGCGTCTCACCTCAGGGAGTCCACCAGGCTTTGCATGGATTTCCCCTCACTGTACTGTGGACTGGGACTCACTTAAGTCAGTAAGCCAGAGTAGTCATAAAGCTTACCCTGTTTGTTTCCCATTTCTGAGGGTTCACTGTCCTTTACTACCCAATGTCCACTGCTTTTGAAAAGACATTTTTTCCATTATTTTGCTATGTGTTTCTTTATTTGTTTCAGGTGAAAGAATAAGACTCCCTGTTACTACATCATAGCTAGAAGCTAAATGATCCTTTAAAAATATTTTAAAATTTTTTATATTACCCTTACATTTTCCTTTTCTAATGCCCTTCATTCCATGATATAGCTTTAAATTTCCATATGGTGTCATTTTCCTTCTGCCTGAAATACTTCATGAAGTTCATTGATCTTTTATTCTAAAATGCACTTTATTTTTCATAGCAAATACTGTTCATCTCTATTTTTTTATTTCTTATATTTTTCTATATAATAGGCTTAATCTCTGCCTTTTTGAATATATGGAATGTAATTATAGCAGTTTTTAATATTTTCTGAGTCTATCACTTTTGAGTTTGTATATACTTTTATTAAGGGTAGTATTTTGTTGGTCCCTTTATAATATCTAGTGACTTTTGATTGGATTCTAGACATGCGAGCTCTAGCTTGTTAAGTGCTTGGTATTTTTGCATTTCTAAATATTCACAAGTTTTGTCATGGAATACAATTATTGAAAAGTATTAAAAACTGTTTTATCCTTTCAGGCTTTCTTTTGTGGTTTCCTGGTGGTAGCAGAGCAGTGTTTAGTCCAGGACTAATGTTGCCACACTACTCAAGCAATACATTTTGTCATACTCTATATGATACTGTCTGGATTGTGAGGTTTTTACACTATAGCTAGTAGGAACACAAACTTCTCATCCTCATGTGAGCCCCACCTATTGCTCCTCTTCCTTTCAGGGGGTTCATGGTTTCCTCACACATACCTGGTGACTAACTAGTACTCTACTGAAGAACTGCGGGGGCGCCTCTGCAGATCTCTGGCACTCTGTGTGCAGTACTCTACTCTGTGAACTCTAAGCTCTTGACCTCTGTGGACTCCCAGCTCAGTATCCTCATGGCCCCAGCTAGATCTCCCTCCCCAGGCTGCAATCTGAAAACTGATTCAGACAGTAAGCTGGGACATTCCTTAGAGCTTACCTCATTTATCTTCCCTTCTTAAGGAATGACTGTCATGTGCTGCCAGAGTACAATATGTAAAAACGTATATGTAGTACAGCTTTCTAGTTGTTTCAAGTAGAATTAATTTGGACCCCATTATTCCATCTTGATCATATTGGTCAAAAGTAGAAGTCTCTTCCTTCCTCTAAGACTGAGAATTTAATAAAATCCCTTCAGAGAAGACTCAACTCATGCAGTGCTTTAATTTTCTAAAGCTTTTAATGACCTTCACCTTGAAATATTGAATGTTTTATCTTGACCATATTCTGTGCCATTCATGTTTAAAATCCTTATGGATGCATTTTGCCTTAAGAGTAGCATACATGTTATATGCATGTGTCATAGATATCATGCCTGTGACATGTTCAGTGTATATACCAAATATAATTTAAAGGAAAGAAATCCAGATTTTTTAATGAATGCCTGTTCTGTAAGTCTTTAACAAAATGAAAAGTTAAACAGATTCAAAGTATTGTTAGTATTGTTTTGCCAGGTTTGGTGTGTGTGTGTGTGTGCATGTGTGTGATGGTTGTAAATCTTTCTTCACAGACTGAGTAATGTGTGGAAGATATATCAAAATATTTTATATAATCTTCAATCCTGGTCCTCCATCTAATTAGCTGATAGGATATTCAGTCTTAGTTATGAACTCTTCATTCTAAATCATGCAAGGTCTGGGCCCCTTGCACAGGGCAGTATATTCAGAGGAGACCTTCAATTATCTACTCCTCATTCACCTTGAGATGGTGATTGCCCACATATGCGTGGTCTCTTAAAGCCAAATATTTGAGCCTGACAAATCATTGCTAAGGCTGGCAACCCTGGAGTTTAAGGTTTTATTCTCCTAAGAAACCACTCAACCATTCTCTGCATGCCCCCCACCCCAAAACTTTCTGTTGCTTTGCACATATAAACATTTCCTAAGGCCAGGAAGTTGAAGTAGCCTTGATACTTTCTTACATGAGTGAGGAGAAATTGTAGCAAGAAGAAAGCATAAATCATTATCAATACATTACATTTATGTGTTGGGGGAACTGGAATTTTGCAAAGGAGGAGAGAGACACATGAGGATGTGAGTGAAGGGGGACTTTCATTTTTTATTATATAGTTCTTCTGCTTGAAGTTTTATAACAGGCTTTATTACTTTATAATCCTGAAAGAGAAGTAAAATGTTTATTGATAGGATTTTTTTCTCAGCTGAAAACTGAATAGGCAACGACCATCAGTAGTAAGGAAATTAAATATATTGTTTATAGGAAATTGGATAGTTCAATCGAAGTATAACAAAATCAACTGAGAACAAAATAGGAGGCAGACTGGTTATAATTGAGCATGTGTAGTACTTTGATATGTAAAATAAAATATCCAGATATTATTACCAAGAACATATTTAAACAATGTCTTCATTAGATGAAAAGAATTTCTTGACATATGACAAGAGCACAGAATTAGCAAAGCCATGTAATTACAAATTACCAAATATTTCAAGAAAATGCCAACAGCATGTAAACCAAGATTGTCCACCCTGCAGCCCACAGGCCACATGTGGGCCATGACAGCTTTGAATGAAGACAGATTCATAAACTTTCTTAAAACATCGTGACTTTTTTTGCCTTTTTTTTTTTTTTAGGTCATTAGCTATTGTTAGTGTATTTTTTGTGTGCCCCAAGACAATTCTTCTTCTTCCAATGTGGCCCAGGGAAGCCAAAAAATTGGACACACTTGATGTAAACATTTCAAGAAAATTCAGATTATATGATCACTCAAGACAGCCGATTCACCAGCCTTTGAGTAATTTTAACACATGAAGAGCTAGAACTGTATTTAGAGAGAAAAAATAGGCTGTTTGGTATATTATAATTCTGTTTCCCTTAAGAAATGTTACATGTGTACACCCTAAGTGTACACATGTAAACTCTTCTGAAGGGAAGACTAAGCATATTCCTATATTGAAGGTAAGATTCAGACCCATGCATGTGTTATCTTTTTCATATTTGTTCAATTCTGCCATTTAGCTGCAATGAAATCAGTTCAATTTGTTTCATGTAGCATTGAATTAAGACAACCATGAATAAGAATGCAAGTACCAGAATGAGGCCAACCTGAAGTACTAACCTCAACTGTCCCTCCCAGGGTCCTGGCCCCATCCAGCCAAACAAATCCCATGAATAAAGGTGTGCATTAGGAGGCCAGCTGTCCTCCTCCTTAAGTTTCTGTATTGACCTTCCTGTTTTGTCCAAAACATTAGTCCCAGCATTGTAGGATGTATGAGCAAGTTCATGGATTCCACTTTGGCCTGCAAGGAGGAAGTCTAGGATGGTGTTGCCATTCACAGCATCTATAGCTAGTGAATTGAGGTGGACCTGAATGCTTCCAGGGCCAAGATGGTATCATTAATCATTTTAGCTAAAGACTGGCACAAACTTCATACCAACTTTTCTAATTATTCTCATAGTTATTCCCATTGTAGGGATGATGGGCCCTCAGACTGTACTTAAATAACAAATCAGTTTTCTCTCCGGAAAGTTTTCCTGAATAACCAAGGTAAGCCTCATTTTGGAGAGATCCTTGCAGTCACCTGAAGTCCACAAGAGTGATTTGTGGTATTTCCTTAAATGCCAAAGTTTCTTATAAAAGGTGAAAGTCACCATGTTTTCTAGAGACAAGTTAACACTTATTAGGCCACCTCAAACAGGACCAATATCAGTCACAGTGTGGTCTTCTGGCCATCTGGTAAGCCTTTGAGTTCCCAGTTAGTTAAAACAATTGACTGCAGTTCTTGGTTTATGCAGGGGATGCCCAGGGGCATTCCTGTGCTGTTTGCACCACCAGCTGGGTGGCATCTGTCCATACCACAGAATGAATAGTGACTATTATTCTATGAGAAATGGGGAAGATACCTGGGGGTATTGGTAGGTGGGTTCATGTGTGTGTGTGTGTGTGTGTGTGTGTGTGTGTGTGTGTGTCTGTGCGCAAGCCCAGGTGTGGTACAGGAGCTGGCGCTCTCTTTTGCTGTTTCCATAAACTTCTCAGTAAGGTAAAAGAGAATAGTGATCAACTAGTGAGTCCTCTGTTGAGGTATGGCAGGCCTAGCAGTCAAATTTAATTTCAACTTTAATTTAAATTTAAGGTGCTTGCAACAGTTTGGGAGAACAACATCATGTTGTTTTCCTTTGCAAGGAAAGCTCCAGGGGTTGTTGTGGAAGATAGCAATCATTAAAGTTTCTCCCTTCTGTGTAGCTACTGGAGTGTTCTCAGGTCCTAGAATTGTTGCTTTCCCTATAATTATAATTTTGTGTCCCATTTCAGAAGCTATAACTTCATCTTTTTTCCAGTCAGCCCTAATCCAGAGCTTTCTTCTAGAAGGACTAGATACAAAAGGGACTAGAGCATTTAAAAAACATACAAGGACCCATTATGCCACCCTACTTTGGCCCACATGGACCGCTGTGGGGCCACTTGGGGAGTAATGTACTCAACCAATTAGCCATTATCTTTTTTTTTTTTTTTTTGAGGACACAGTCTGGCTCTGCCGCCCAGGCTGGAGTGCAGTGGCGCGATCTCGGCTCACTGCAAGCTCCGCCTCCCAGGTTCACGCCATTCTCCTGCCTCAGCCTCCCGAGTAGCTGGGACTACAGGCGCTCGCCACCACTCCCAGCTAATTTTTTGTATTTTTATTAGAGACGGGGTTTCACCATGTTAGCCAGGATGGTCTCAATCTCCTGACCTCGTGATCCGCCCGCCTCGGCCTCCCAAAGAACTGGGATTACAGGCGTGAGCCACCACGCCTGGCCAGCCATTATCTTTTTGATCTAAGATCTTGTCAGTGCAACAAGTAAATCCGTATCTGCTAACCAGAATGAAGTTTAAATATCCTGCCTCTTTTTTACTAAGCAGCCTCTCAGAAGGTGTATCGACCAGGTCAGCCATCTACTAGTACCAAATACCATTAGGGAAAAGAAGGACTTTTCCCTAGGGCTACCCATTAAGTAAAAGAGCATCATCATGCCCAGTAATTGTCAGGTGGAATGCCAGATTTTCAAAGTAGCTCCCAGCACTTTCCTTCTGACCGTTATCTGGGATATCATTGAAAGGAGATGATCTCCTTCTGGGAACACCTGCATTTACTGACCAAACTGCCTTACTAAGGCATGTGAACCAGAAGAAAGGGCGGAAGGTACAGCCAGACATGACATTTCTGGAGTCGATTTTTGAGGAGAACGCCCAACGTTAAACAATTCTAGATCCTTGAGAATTATAGTGAGCATAAAAGGTCCATCAGATCTGACTACTAGCCCATTGTTGAATTGTTTTGCAATAAAAGGCACATTATTGTCAGATACCAAGTGGCCCATAAAGTCAGAAATACAACAGATTAGTTTCATGGGCCACAATGTTGTGCCCGGAGTAAACTTATGAGACTGGAACACCAATACACAACCTGAAAAAGTGTTAATTGCAGTAAGGCAGCATTTACAACCCCTAGGAGACGTCACAGGGCAGATGCGATTAATGTGTCAGAAACAGATATGGTCGATGTCAGTGACCCATGCTGTATGGCTGCCCTCATTGCAAGACAACCAGGTCAACTTTTAGCAGGAATCAAAATTCTAGCATGCAGTTGTAGCCTACTCATCAAGGGTATTATTTGCCAGAGCTGTGAGAACAGCCTTGAGTTCTGCCCACTAAGTGCAGTGATGACTGTGTCTATTTTCAGTTCTGAATAGTTGGTCCTGCCTAAGACTGACCAGTTGAAGCCACCCAGTGGACACCAGCAGATTTCAGCTTAGCCGAACCATTGGTGAAGCAGGCCAAGTGATTATGGGGAATCTCTATGAATCAGGGGCTTCATTGAGCCAGCATCTTGCTATAGGTGGTGGAGTAGAAAAGCTGCATCTTTTCATGTAGCACCTAGATGTCACCAAAGCCAGGCTGGCTGTGTTCTTGATTTACCATTTCTATTTGACAAGTGAGCTTTTCTGGACCCTTTTCACTTTGTTAGTCATGGAGTCTGAGTTGATCTTGCCAAAATTGAAATATCAAGTCAAAGAGTTACAGTTCCCCTGGGGGTCAGGTGCTCAGTTTCAACAAGAACCCACCCAATAGTAAACTAATAGCTGCTTTTCAAAAGAAGCCTATCTGCTGGTAGCTGTTTCAAGGAGGCAAAGCCCAAAGTCTAAGGGGCACCTCCAAGTGGAGGCCACCTTCATTTGCCAGAGGCTCCCATTGGCAACATTAGAGTCACAGAGATGTGTAACTCAAAGGAATCGTTGAAGATGTGGGACTGCAGAAGTATTAGCACCTCTCTACATCTGGCTGTTTCCAATCAGTAAAATCCCTTTTGGTACTTGCAAGCATTCACAGTATAAGCATGTAAAACATCAACACCACTTATACTTTCAGTAGTGGAAGCCAAAACAATATGTTAAAACAATAGAGGGCTCAACACTCAGGTTATGGTAACTTCCCTTCCCCACTATGATCTCTGCCCCAACTCAAATTTGGACATATCCTCACCCTATGGGACCCAGTAGGATGATAACTCGTGATAGAATCTAACAGAGCCACAAAAGTTGGGATCCTTTCCCTACCTGACATTCTTCAAAATATTCAATAGATGTATGGCTTTTAATCCCTCTTGGGAGCAGGGAGATGTTGTCCTATCTCAAATCATCCTTCTCATGCCACTTAAGGCAGTGAGAGGAGGAGGGATGGATCAAAGGGCTCTCAATGGAGAAGAAGAGTGGCACTATGCAGTAAGCAAACCACATTTCAATTTTGAGCAATGTGGCAGCTGCTTGCAAGAATTTATTTTGATTTTGAGGGGTCAGTTTCTCACACTTCAGGGCATCAACCTCTTCAGCTTTGTAAACTCAATCTAAACAATAAGACCCTGAATACTAGTCAAGGCCCATTTTTGGTTTCCCAAGGGAAATTGTTTGTCTCAGGGAAATCTCCCTGAGAGGGCCAAAGCTTCTTGAAAGCAGGCATGCCTAGTTGTAAAGAAAACAAAACAAAGTTCTGAGGTGGTTCACTGCCATCTTCAAATGGATCAAAGTTTGGCATGATGGACTTTAGGAGAAGTCCCTCTATTGCTGGTTTTTCGTTAGCAACCATCATGCACACCAGCCCCCTCATCTTCTAGTTGTACCAGCCAGCTGTCTAGCAACTTGCTTGGTTTCTGCTTAAAAGGACTGTAAGTTTCCCTCCTTTTACACTCAATGAAAGTGTGTCTCTCTTTACCTGTCTTAGTCTGTTCCCATTGCTATAACAAAATACCATAGAATCATTAATTGATAAGGAAGTCCAAGAGCACAGTGCCAGCAGATTTGGTGTCTGGTGAAGGCTGTCTCTTTTCTTCAAGATGGTGTCTTTTTGCTAAATTCTCATATGGCAGAATGTTATGTCCACACATTGTGGAATGGGGAAGGCAAAAGGCATTAGGGGGGTTCCTTCAACTTGTTAGAAGAGCATTAATGTATTCTTGAGGGCAGAGCCATCATGATTTAATCACTTTCCAAGAGGCTCCACCTCTTGATACCGTCACCTTGGGGTTTAAATTCCAACATGTGGATCTTGGAGAGACACATATATTCAAACCATAGCAGTAACTGTTGTCTGAAAGAAGGCAGAGCCTTCTACACATCCAGAATGAATGTTAATACTAGATATAAAAGCATGGGCCCAAGGCTGAGGTGGACCAAGTTTTTCCCACCTGAAAGAGAAGTAGCAACAAATAGGAACCATTTGGGTAGTTGTTTGGATGTCTTCCCTCAGCCTACAGTCACCTGCCTCCCTAATTTCTCCTCATTAAGAGGAAATAAAGTGAAAAATAATTTATTGCCCAGTAAACCATACAATTTGATCAACATTTTCAACATTTGCCATTGACTTCCCTCAAATCCTGTTAATCCTCCTGCAAAACCTTTATCCTTTGTTTCTAGCCCTTGAGTACTTTAGAAAATAAGTGTGAAATTATATTCAAAATATTGAGTGGACTTTTGAAAAATGTAAAATATTACTTCAAAATATATTTTTGTGCTATCCTTTCATTATTATATGCTTTTTCTTTGTGATATTATTTAGGCCTTTAGTTTTCTATTTGGTTTTGAAAGTAATGTGATTTTTATAACAAGAATAGAAGTAATGGTTCCATGATGCATAGTGGATGTTTTGTTCTGAAGAAATCATATTTTGGGCAAAATGCCCATAAGAGACTTATGTTTTTGCCAATAGTTTGGTTCAGAGCTTCTGAGATCTTTTTTTTTTTTTTTTTTTTTTTCTTAAGAAGCGATGAGAAAGTTTGATGCTTTTGCATTTTATTTTAAATTCATTTTAGGGGTAATTTCAAAATAGCTTGTTACTTCAGTTTTTATTGTGATAAATTCATAAATGGTATTTTGTTTTGTTTTTTTCTTTTGCTGTTTCACTTTCTACTCTTAAAGGCATAGTATTACTTTAGTTAAAAATCACTCTGTTTCCATTTTTTGTCTCTCTTTCTTCCCTACCCTGATTTTTCCTATTCAGTTGTTGGCTTGTCCAACTGAAACTAGAGATATACTTGACATATTAGTTACTTAACATATTAATTTTGGCAACTTCTGGTATGTGTTCTTTTGCCAATGAAATTACTGAAATTGAAATATTGAGTGGGGATGTCCATGAGAGACAGAAGTCTTTCCTTTGGGCATTAGGTATTAAGCCAGCTTCTCGATTATGTAACAAGAAAGAAAGAAGTGTTAAAAATGAAAGTTCACAACATGAACTAACTGGCAAGAGCAAATATATGACTCTTTTAAAATATTTTACTTCAACAGCAATAAATCTCTAGGTAAGTCTAACAACAGTATTTTTAAGTGGCAAGAGAAAAAATATCAATTTCAAATAGTAGCTAAAATGCATTTTTGAGGGGGACTTCTTAATTACCCTATGAAGTGTCGTGTGTTTTGGGTCAGCTGGTTAACATTGTCTTAGTTCTTCCATAGAATCAAAGAACTTTTATTGCTGGAGGGGAATTCAGAGATTATCATTTTATACATATGGCAACAGAGACCCAAAGAAGAGTGGTGACGTACTCATGGTTCTGATTATGCAGGACGAAAACATAATTCTCCTTATGGATGTTATTGTCACTGTGCCACACTGCCATAATGGCAGTGTTCAGAAAAAAATATGGTTGAAAATTCATATAAAATTCAAATTTTCTAGATTCAGAGCTATTTCCTTTGTAGACATTTTATATTCATGCTGCTTTTAGCTCAGTTTTTATTGTTCTGCTAAAGGAATGCATTGGTCTCTCCCTCTGCCTCATTGTGATAGCAGGCCCAATCTAATTTTTATAGTCATGGTGTAGAATTGTATATTTAGGAGTTTTTGAAGGTTATTAATCATTTCCTTCAGAGTTCTAATTTTCTAATTACATAGCCTGCTTCAGTCCTTATCTTTTCCATATCTTTATAGGGTTTGATTAACCTCTGATTCTAGAAACTTGGACCTTGCAGTCTAGTTTTTCTTGTCTCTCTCAGCTATTTTCCTGTTTCTTTCAATGACCCACTCATTGTTAGCCCCTTAATGTGGAAGGTCCTTTTGACTCTATTGTTTCTTTTTTTTCTCTCTCTGGCTGAGCTGCTATTTCTATGGCTTCAGACTACCGGCTCCATGTCTATACCTCTGGCCCTAAGCACTCATCCTAGTTCCAGATTCATGTTTCTAACTTCCTGCTGGGCCTCCTCTCCTGGTTGCTCACCAGCCATAATATGTTCAAAACAATGCAAAATTCTTACATTTACCAAATGCGTGATTTGGGAGAAAAAAATGCTAATCTCTCCAAGTTTTTGTTTCCTTAACTGTAAAATGGGTTTCTGGTGAGATTTAATATAAAGAGCCCAGGACAGAAGTTGAGTTACTGTTTTTGTGGTTCATCCTGGAACCTGCTTCTCCTTTTGTGATCTTTAAAAAATGACATTTTCTCCACATAATATCATTGTGTCAGCATCTATTCATCCCCCCCTCTCATCTTCTCACTTGTCAGTTAACAGATGCTTTTGATGTTCTATAAAAGCAACATCTTTCCATTGTGAAATCTAAATCATCCTTGTTGTCTCCAACTACCCTCCTCATCATCAGTTTGGATGGATCTCCCAGCCTCTGGTTTCTCCTCTCTTCCATCTATTTATTTCCCATGTGCCCTGAGAGTTATTGGTCTGTTCCACCACCTAATAAGCCCTGCTGGCTCCCCATGTTAGTCTGTCTTCAGAATAACATTCAAATTATTTGGCTCAGCGGTAAATCCCTTCACAATCTGGTCCTTACCAGCTTCATCACAGCTTCACCTCCTGCCTCTCTTGTCTCCCATGTTACAGTGCATGTGCACAGACAGATAGAAACACACACATACACACACACCTGATGCTTCTGCCATGCCAATATTTCCTGGATGTGCCAAACCTTTTCATGACTTTGTGTGTAGCATATTATTTCTTCTACCTGGAATGCTCTTTCCTTCTCCCTCAATTGACAAACTAAACGTTTCAGACACAAGTTTTGAGTGACCCAATGCCTTGCCCAAGTGTCTATGGTAGAAGAAGTCACTCATGTTCTCTGTTCTCCATGTTTCTGTATTCATCTTTTACATGTTGGTCCTGTACCCACTACACATTTTGAACTCAAGGCTAAGGGCTATCTATCCCTTTATCTTTTTTTTTTTCTCTTAATGCCTAGTACAGTGATTACCACACAATAATTGACATGCAATACTGAACAATAACATAACTATCATTTCTGGTTGGCTTTTTAAACTGCTAGTTTATTTGGATGTTCTTTTATATTTATTTCATAAGAATCCAGGGATCTGATCCTCTGTTTTTTGCCTTTGTTTTCCCTGAGGTTAGATTTAGTTTTTATGAAGGCAACATTTTGTTTTTGACTATAAAATGCTGCCAAATACACAGCATGAGTTCTGCTCCCACTCAGTCCTTGGAAAACACTGATCATCAGTCAAAATATTCTTCCCTGAGAAGCCATGTAGGTTCTTAACCCTTCTCAATACAGCACATCAAGTAGCTTCTATCAGCTGAATGTAGTTGGTAGCTGATGTGAAATCTCTTTGGAATAACACATAGTCAAAAAAAAAAAAAAGGTGAATTCTCAATGACTTCAAATTCTGATCCAGCTTTGTTGCTGACCAACAACTCTAACATGCATGCCATGGTACTCTGACATCTTGTGTGCCATAGATATTCAACAGTTAACTGTTTATTAGTTAATATTTATTGCCAAACTATTTTGCCTCATTTTCTTTATTCAAAAATTGAAGAGTTAATTTTCAAGCAACTTTTGGTAGTTGGTGTAAAGATGAATATAATGAGGAATGTGAATTAACTAGGGGAAAAGTTTAAAATCATATAAAAAGAATAGTCTCATTAAGTTTAAGTATTATGTACTTCATTAAGTTACTTGCAAAACCAATTCAGTATCTTATGATTGCATTATAACAACCAGGCAAGTAGAAAGTACCAATGTATACTTTAAGATAATTTCAACTCTTCTATCTTTGTACTGAATGAGTGATATGTGGAAAAAACTGCATCTGTTTGTTTGAACTTGTTCACACCCCTATGCAGGGGCCTAATTCTGCCAAGATTACAGTGTATGTATGAATTAATTCAATGAACATTTATTGAACATGATTGTAAATGCTGAGAGATTTTGGTAAGCAACGCAGAGAAAATCTCTGCCCTAAGGAGCTTACATTCTAGTAGCACATCCATATTCCATTCAAGAAAAAACATCTAAATCAGAGGAGTTCAGAAGATTTTCAGAATTGCCTTTACTTACTTCCCACCACTCTGCTTTCCTCTTTCAAAGACAGGAGTTGGATGTTGATTTGTGGTGTCTGTTTCGATATTGTGTTTTTCCTGGCTAATATTTCGTAGTTTATGAAATCAGTTTGGGCTTCTTCCTACTTATAAGTATTAACACTTGCAAGGTTATTTTTGCATATTTTTGTTCATTTTGATCAATTATAGTGCTGAAAATTTTGTAGTCTTGCACTTTAAACAGCCAGCTTTCCTTAAATTTAGTGTGTCCCATTTGGGGAAGGAGTTTATAGTTTAAATGGAAACTTTTGCTGTACAACATGACTTTGGAAAACAGCCACAGGAGTGTTTTTAGATTGTATAGGACTTGGCAAAAAAAAAAAATTGAAGAATGACATTTAAAAATTTTAATCTTAGGATTTTAACACCTTATAGAAGAAAAGAGGGAATGTTATTATATCACCCTTTCTCCATGATATGGTTTTCTTAAAGGAGAACCGTATATGTTTAAATAATAACTTATTCCTTATTGTCTATTTTAAAAGGATATTCTATCAGCTTGGACTCTTTGCAACAGCATGTAATAGAAAATACTAACTCAAACTGACTTAAGCAATAAAGGTATTACTTCATACAAAAAGAAGTCCAGAGGTTGGGTAAGCCTAGAGCCCTCCACAGTGCAGCCAGGCTGTTCAGGACCCAAGTTCATGCCATCACTTGGCACCGCCATGCTAACAGGGCTGGTTTTGCTCTCAGACTGACTCCCTCTCTGGTAGAGAGATAGCTTCAGCGGTTCCAGGCATCACATTCAGATGTAATGTCATCAAGAGAACAAAGAGAAACCATCTCTTTTCCTGGCTCTTTCCTGAGAGTGAGAAAACTTCCCTAAGGGTTCCCATAAGACCAACTCTCACATGTTATTGGCCAGATGTGGGTCACTTGCCCATTTCTAAACCAATCACTGATGAGAGAAGTGGAATTATCATGCCTTGCTTAGCCAAATTAGAGTTTATTACCTACAATTGGGGATAGAATCACCTTTTCATGAAGCACATGTCTTTGTGGAGAGCAGATACCTGAATGTAATTAGATCCTGCTAAAAAAAAAGAAAAAAAAAAGTTGGAAAGTGAGAAAATCAATGCTGGGTAGGCAACTGGAAATCCTGCCGCAATCTCCAATATAGAAAACTTTCCCCTTAAATATTGCTATGTCTTATCTCAAGTAAATATGGTTTTTTTCACGTGACATAATTTATTATTTTGTTTACTACAATTACATGTATTTCCTCAAGCTTCCCATACAGAATATATGCCTGATGGCTCATTGTATCACTGTGGTAAGTAGTTATTTGGAAATATATTTTTTCAAATACAATTATAAGCACTTTATTATTCACGGGAGGAAATGTAACCATGGAATATTACATATCTCAGCTCTAAATGGAGTTTACATAATTATAGTAAATAAACAGTAATCATTAAGAAAATATAAATATTCCACAATGATTGAACTAATTTACACTCCCACCAACAGTGTAAAAGTGTTCCTATTTCTCCACATCCTCTCCAGCATCTGTTGTTTCCTGACTTTTTAATGATAGCCATTCTAACTGTTGTGAGATGGTATCTCATTGTGGTTTTGATTTGCATTTCTCTAATGACAAGTGATGATGAGCTTTTTTTCATGTTTGTTGGACACATAAATGTCTTCTTTTGAGAAGTGTCAGTTCATATGCTTCACCCACTTTTTGATGGGGTTTTTTGTTTTTTTCTTGTAAATTTGTGTAAGTTCCTTGTAGATTCTGGATATTAGCCCTTTGTCAGATAGATTGGGAAAATTTTCTCCCATTCTGTAGGTTGCCTGTTTACTCTGATGATAGTTTCTTTTGCTGTGCAGAAGACAGTGTGGTGATTCCTCAAGGATCTAGAACCAGAACTACCATTTGACCCAGCAATCCCATTACTGGGTATATACCCAAAGGATTATAAATCATTCTGCTATAAAGACACATGCACACATATGTTTACTGTAGCACTGTTCACGATAGCAAAGACTTGGAACCAACCCAGAAGCCCATCAGTGACAGACTGGATCAAGAAAATGTGGCACATATACAACATGGAATACTATGCAACCATAAAAAATAATGAGTTCATGTCCTTTGCAGGGACATGGTTGAAGCTGGAAACCATCATTCTCAGCAAACTAACACAGGAACAGAAAACCAAACACCACATGTTCTCACTCATAAGTGGGAGTTGAACAATGAGAACACATGGACACAGGGAGGGGAACATCACATACTGGGGCCTGTTGAGAGGTGAGGGGCTAGGGGACGGATAGCATTAGGAGAAATACCTCATGTAGATGACGGGTTGATGGGTGCAGCAAACCACCATGGCACGTGTATAACTATGTAACAAATCTGCACGTTCTGAACATGTATCCCAAAACTTAAAGTATAATAAAAAATTAAAAAGACATTTTGTTCACCATAATAAAAGAAAATATAAATATTATATGTATTTAGAAGTATATACATATACAGAAAGAGAGAGAGGAGCAGAGAGGAAAGAAGATAGAAGATTAGATAGATAGATAGATAGATAATAGATGGGTGATATGTAGATGAGATAGATAGATAGATAGATAGATAGATAGATAGATAGATAGATAGATAGATAGATAGATAGATAGATAGATAGATAGATAGATAGATAGATACTACAAATAGAGAATAGGAGGATGGAGAGGAGACAGGTGCACGTGTAGAATAGGTAAATAAGAAAGCAAAAAAGAAGGTGTATAAGTCAGGGTTCTCTAGAGGGACAGGACTAATAGGATAGATGTATATATGAAAGAGAGTTTATTAAGGAGTATTGACTTACATGATCACAAGATTAAGTCCCACAATAGGCCATCTGCAAGGTGAGAAGCAAGGAAGCCAGTCCAAGTTCCAAAACCTCAAAAGTAGGGAAGCCGACAGTGCAGCCTTCAGTCTGTGGCCAAAAGCCAGAGAGACCCCCTGACAAACCACTGGTGTAAGTCCAACAGTCCAAAAGTTGAAGAACTTGGAGTCCAATGTTTAGGGGCAGGAAGCATCCAGCATGGGAGAAAGATGGAGGCCAGAAGACTCAGCCAGTCTAGACCTTCCACGTTCCTCTGCCTGTTTTGATCCTAGCATGCTGGCAGCTGATTAGATGGTGCCCACCCAGATTGAAGATGGTCTACCTCTTTCGGTCCACTGACTCAAATGTTAATCTCCTTTGGCAGCACCCTCACAGCCACAACCAGGAACAATACTTTGCATCCTTCAATCCAATCAAATGACACTCAATATTAAACATCACAGAAGGGCAGATTCACTGTTCCCTACTGGAAAGATGATAAAGTCTAAAACTGAAAAAGAAATAGCAGCTAAAACATGTTATTTAAAGATGTGAAAGTAAGTACCAGAATAAGCAACTAAAAAAGAGGGCCGCTATTTTATGTGACAAACCTTATTACACTAAAGTGTTAATAAAAATAAAAATAAAATGAAAGCAAATGACATGTGAAAGAATTGTATAATTGCTAAGATATCTGAATCACATCAGTATTTTAAGTCATTGAAATGTCATGGAGAAGCCATGTTTCATTGTTCAAGAGAATCCTCTCTGTGCTTTTAGCTTTTGGCTAATATCTTAATCTGTGTTTTTAGCTAACTTTTCTAAGTTAGCTCTTATCAACTATGGTGAATCATTTTATATAAAGGCCATTTTGAAAACAAGAATAAAAGTCCTGGGTTACTTGCACTGTTCAACAACTTAAAAACTGTATGGTAGTCTTATCTTTTTTTTTTTTTTTTTTTTCTGAAACAGAGTCTCACTCTGTCACCCAGGCTGGATTGCAGTGGCACAATCTCAGCTCACTGCAACCTCCACCTCCCGGGTTCAAGCAATTTTCCTGCCTCAGCCTCCCGAGCAGCTGGGACTACAGGCGCCTGCCACCACAGCTAGCTAATTTTTGTATTTTTAGTAGAGATGGGGTTTCACCATATTGGCCAGGCTAATCTCGAACTCCTGACCTTGTGATCCACCCACCTCGGTCTCCCAAAGTGCTGGGATTACAGGCGTGAGCCACCGCATCCAGCCATAGGTTTATCTTGCAATTTGATTGACTTAGCAAAGTCAATTCATTGGTCAAGAGAAAATTAGTTTCTGTATCAAGAGAAAATTAGTTTCTGTATCAAGAGAAAATTAGTTTCTGTGGGATTGTATTTTCCTGATTCATAATGTTTTCAATCTTGTCTAAAAGAAAGATACAAGAAAAATATGTATCAAGCTAATCTTATGGCATTAAAGTTTCAAAATGTAATTATAATTAAAGTTTAGCAGACAACTTCCTATCCCCAAGTATAACAATCTGCCTCCATCTGTGTCTCCTTTAACCCTATTCTATTAACTCAGTTGGTTCTTAATGCCTAAAGTGTTATCTACATGCTCAGTGAATATTTAAATTCAAAATGTTTGTTCAACTTAAATACTCATGGATTGATGCAAAGCAGCTTTTTGGAGTGCTGATTTGAAGTTGTTTTTACTAGCCACCGTTCTAGCTGAAGAGCTGAATTCTTAAGACAACCATGCCAGGGCAGTTCTCCATCCAACATTGTGCCAGACTCACAGAATCTCACTTGACCACCCACCCAAGCGGGCATTGTTCTGATTCAGAAGTCATTTTTAGAGACTCTTAAAAAATTACTTGCCAAAATGTAATTATATAAATCTTCGCAAATAGCTAATAAAAACCATTAACAATGACAGCTAACTCATATAGGGCATTTCTAAAAAAATAGAATGTTACTTTTAAATTAGTCTTTCTTGCTGGTATATTGAAATGTTTAGAATTTTAAGTAAATCATCTTTAAGACCCCTTAACAATTCCGTACAGATGGAGGGCTGTGTGGGTGAATACCTTGCATACATGGAGATGAGATCCAGATGACAAGAATGTAGAAAGGGTTGTTTGAAACATGTTAGAGGAGAACATTGGAAACATCAAACACTGTGATTGTAAGAATGGAAATAACTGTCCTAAATTGTAAAACAATGCAAGAACATGAAGATGTCAAAGCCCATGGTATGTTCATTTAGTCATTCTCTGGACTAAAAATATTTGTATTTTCTATTTGCAAGAGTTTAGCTTGATATATAAATATATTCATGCAAATGTGCATATTAATAAGCACACATGTATATATATAATATACATACATTTATATATATATATATGTGGGTGTATATTTCCATGTATTGAGGTTTTTCAGAGAACAAATGTCACTAGTAAACCATAGAAAATTGTTGTTATTAAACCTTTATTTCCTAATTTTCTTAACAACAACACTAAAGCTAGAAAATAAAAAGGATCATTCATTTTTAAACAGATGGCAAAAACAGTCCCTGGGGAAGTCCAACCAGACTGATGTTTTGTCTGCATCAATTTCCCTGTAGACTGTCTGCCATGCTTTGACAAGCTTGGCAAGCCTCCCTTACATGTTGAACATCAATATCTATAGACAACTCTATATATGTTCTCATGAGGGTAAAGGCTATGTCAAATAACTACCAATATGTATATGTAATTATTTTCTATGTAGCATATACTAGCTGTCATATTCTCACTAAATAATAAACGCTTTCAGAAATAGGGACCATTTTGTATTTTTTCTATGTTCTCCATGACACATATCTTGAGACTATTGTCCCTTCCTATACAATTGAAATTATATATGTTTCTGTCACAGTCATTTCCATACAACTGGCCTTTGGATTGCAGGAGACATGTTTTCAAATTCTATATTTTATTATCTTAGCTTTCATACTGTGTTTGTTTCGGAAAGGGTATTTGTGCTACCTGTGTTCACCTAAAGTCTGTGAGATTTTAAGGGAGATTATTATTACATAGATTTGAGACCCCCAAACAACTTAGCTCTTGTATAACAACAGTAGTACCCAAGCTCAGATAGACTCAGTGCAATTCATTTAAAAATATACTTACATACACACAAACATATACGCATGCTTTTTAAAAAAATAGTGTAATATGAAGTTGGGCCCCTACCCTATACTGTATACAAAAATTAGGTCAAAATGGATCAATGAGAGCTAAACTATAAAATTCTTAGAAAAAAACATAAGAAGAAAGTTTCATGATAATGGATTTGGCAATGATTTCTTGGGTATGACACCAAAAGCATAAGCAGCAAAAGCAAAAATAAATGGATTAGACTACATCAAAATTACAAACTTCTGTATGTCAAAGGATACTATCAACAAGTGAAAATGCACCCTATGAAATGGGAGAAAATATTTGCCAATCATTTATCTGATAAGAGGTTACAATCTGGAATACATAAAGATCTCCTACAACTCAACTGCAAGAAAACAAATAACCCAGTTAAACAATTGGCAAAGGATTTGAATAGACATTTATCCAAAGAAGATATATAAATGACCAACAAGCATATGAAAAGATACTCAACATGCCTACTCATTAGGGAAATGTAAATTAAAACCTCAATATATCACTGCCCATCTGATAGGATGGCTACTATTTAAAAAAAAAAGGAAAATAACAAGTGTTTGTCATGATATGGAGAAATGAAACCCTTGTGAACAGTTTTGAGGATGTAAAATAATGCTGCCACCTTGAAAAACGGTATGCCAGTTCCTCAAACAATTAAAAATAGAATTACCTTATGATCCAGTGATTCTTCTTCTTGGTATTCAAAAACATTAAAAGCAGGGTACACCCATGTTCACAGCAGCATTATTCACAATAGCCAGAAGGTGAAGCGACCCAAATGTCCATCAATAGATGAATGGATAAACAGAATGTGGCTCATATACAGTGTAATATTATTCAGCCTTTAAAATGAAATAACTTCTGACAAGCTACAACATGGATGAACCTTGAAGACATTACGCTAAGTGAAACAAGACAGTCACAAAAGGACAACCATTTATTTGAGGTATCTAGAATAGTTAAACTCATAAAACAGAAAATACGATCATAGTTGCCTGGGGATAAAGGAGGGAGTGATAGGGAATTGTAAATCAGGTATAGGTTCAGTTTTGCAGTATAAAAAGTTCTGGAGATTGTTTGCACAATAGTATTAATGTACTTAACATACTAAAACTATACACTTAAAAATGGTTAAGATGGTAAATTTGGCCGAGCATGCTGGCTCACACCTGTAATCCCAGAACTTTAGGAGGCCAAGGTAGGTGAGTCGTTTGAACCCAGGAGTTCAAGATCAACTTGGGCAACATAGGGAGACCTTGTCTCTACAAAAAAAAATTTAAAAAATTAACTGGGCTTGGTGGTGCAAGCCTGTAGTCCCAGCTAGTTTGGCAGGCTGGGGCAGGAGGATGGCTTGAGACCAGGGGATCAAGGCTGCAGTGAGCCGTGATCTGCACCACTGCACTCCAGTCTCAGTGACAGACACCCTGTCTCAAAAAAAAATGATAAATTTTGTTATGTGCATTTTAGCACTTTAAATAAAAAAGGCCTAACAAAATGCAGTCAGATATCAATAATAATAAAGAAATGCTTTCCAAGGTAGTATAATCTTTGCCTCTAAGTATGACCATACATAGGGGAAAAAAGCTGTGATAGGGATTCTGAAAAAAGAGATGTAATGTGTATGGGTGATGGGGCAGAGGAGAAGTAAAGAAAACATCAGAAAGACTATAGCATCTTGGGTCATTTACATTAGGGTTTGAACCATACTAAGTATTGCTATTTTGGGCCAAGTTCATTAAACATCCTGGTCCCTGACTTCTCCATGTTAAGTGATGATGGTATAAACCTTATAAGATCGTTTGAGAATCAATTTATGTATGTGTGTTTGTTAGGTATCCAATACACAGCCTGGAACAAATAATATGCTAATAAATCATTATTACCATAATTATTGCTTATTTTCAAATAAAAATGTTTTTGCTTCAAATCAAAATTGTTTTCAACTTTGCAAAACAAAGTAGTAATATACTAATACTTAATGAATGTAACTCTTATTCGTAAGCTATTGAATCAAATTATTATAGAGCCTAAAACCAAATAAACCTATCTCTATTAGATAACTTTCTTAAGTAATAGCTTCTTTCCCAAACCAAATAAACAATACTCATAGAATACTAAGTGTAAAGGATTCCCATACTTATTTATGTACAAAAGATAATGTAATGTTAGTTAGAAATGTTAAAATTTATATTTAGAGAAAGTATTGAAAGTTATATAAAATAATGAAAATCTGCAGGTCAAACTAGAAGAAAACTATTGCTTCTATATTAATAATTGCCCATCACTCCAAAAACTTATTTTTCTATCTAGTGCTGTAAAACACCTTGAGACATTCATGCCATTCCTATAGAATTTTAAGTTTTGAAATATCTTTTATATAGGTCATTTATATAACATGTGATTGCTGACCTGGTATTTTTATCACTTAGGAACATTTATTCATGTTTACTCAATTGAGTGCACATTGAGCAGTCCCTAAGACAAGTTATAATTGCAAACAATGGATAACGTATATGCAGCCTCTAATTTGGAGGCAAACTGAGAATTTCATCTTTTAAATTTTTTTTAAGTTTATTCATTTCTTTATCCCTGTATTTGATGAAATTTGAGTCACTTAAAAGGATTACTAAAGTATTAATTTTTCACACTGGCTTACTATGTATATCTTACATAGTGAATACAAGATCTCTCATTTGTTTACATTATAATTCACTTTAACCAAGATGTCCTGAGGAAAATTGTAGATTGATTTAATTAAAATATTATTGGGACTTGACTGCAGAACATATGCTTTGAGATGGCTGACAAGACACTTTGCAGAAGCTTGAGATAACCATGCTATTAAATCACATACTAACCAATGTATTTGTTCATGGCTACATATGCAAACAAAAATGTAAGCATCTGAAACATAAAGGTGACATTCTTAAAACAGAAAACTTTTTTCACTGAGTACATAACTTTCTGAAGTTAATACCAAGGGATCCTTGGTTACTACCAGACCCCTCTGAATGAGAAAGTGAGGCTGTCAAGCCAAGCATTTGTTTACAGGACATAATTTAATTACCTATAGATCAATGTGGAAGGATAAGCTGGGATCCGACTTGACATCAATGCACCTTTAATATTTCAGATAATGTATTTTACAATCAGTTTTGGAATATGTGCCATGACCAAACATGTTTTTGCAGAATAGAACAGAAATCAAGACTGCCATTTCTACTACATGCGTACACACACATAGGATGTATTCAAAAACAGAATTGCCTACTTCCTACATGGTTTTCTAAGGCATTCATTATGTGTGTGAGCCCCTAAATTCAAGTATAGTCTTGGCATGAGGAAGATTTTTCGATGCCAATATGGAGATTAAGTACACTATGCTTGCTTTATACATGAATTTCCAGCATTTAATAAAGTTCCTGTCTACCTTCAGTGCATTTTTGTAAAGAGCCCAGAGAGTAAGTTGACCTTGTGAAGTTCCGTTATCCAGGAGAGGACCAAAGACATGGTTCTGAGGTCGGGCATTTGTTTGGTGTTCCAACAATATTGTTTTCATTATAGTGAGCTTAAATAAGCATTAGCAGCCTTTCTATCAAAGAAATTAGTCCTTACGTGAAGGACCTATAAATAAAATTGTTATACAGTGGAATAATAGGAGCATGTAATGAAACTTGATTTCTAGCCAAACAAACATATGGACATTAAAAATAAAAAAAGGAAAATGTTCACTACATGGGTCCCATGTGGGATGATTGAAGCCATCCACTAACATCTGGATTCTGTACGTTTAGGAGCACTAGATTCTTTCAGGCAGGAGACTGCTCTTACTGTCTAGGAGTTTTGGATGTGAGAAGATGTGGTTTCTTGCGGAGGGGGAGAGGCTATGTTTTCAACAGTTACCACACTTTCGTTTAATACATTTTAATGGATAGTGTAATATTAAGTGTCATGACATAAGCAGTGTTAGTAATTACAGCCTTAGCTATTATCTCAAAGCAAGTAATGATACCTCCACTTTGTATGAAGAGTGACTTTACAAATATCTGCATGGTTTTAGTTGTCTGTATCAGACCTCGTGTTAATTTCATATATTCGTTTTTACTTTCAGGCATTCAGTCATTCAAAACCTTTATGGAATCCCTAACTGTCAATAAGACATTCTCTTAAGAAATAAAAGTATATCACTTTATCTACCAAAACAGTCCATTCATTCATAAAATCCTAGAAACAGTATTTCCATATACCTCTGAGTTTTCCTAGTCTTCTGTGACAGTGTAAAGTATCAAAATAGTGAATTATAGTTGGATAATCTACTTGAACTTTTTATGAATTTTATAAACAGTGAAATACCAGTTGCCTATAAGAGAAAGCACCTTAAAAATTTTTAACTTCTGGGGTACATGTGCAGGATGTGCAGGTTTGTTACATAGGTAAACGTGTGCCATGGTGGTTTGCTGCACCTATCAACCCAACACCTCGGTATGAAGCCCAACGTGGATTAGCTATTTTTCTTGATGCTGTCCCTCCCCCACACCCCTTGACAGGCCCCAGTGTGTGTTGTTTACCTCCCTGTGTCCATGTGTAAGAGAAAGCACTTTAGTTGTTGTTTCTTTTGTTATTGTTGTAGCACCTAAAATTGTATTGGTCCATAAAAATGCTAAATAAAAAATAATTCTATTAACTAAAATTTCCCACTGAGTATTTTGACAATAAGAAATTAATGGTTAAGACAACATGAAAAGTCAGCTCAGCACAAACGAATATGCACACTCACTGGAAATTTCCTACTACACATTTGAGCCTGAGAATATTTTAGTGAGCTATTGTGCTAAATAAGTCAGCAGAATAAAACACATGGATTACTATATGTTTCAAATTTCACTGTTCAAATATTTTATGTTTTATTTTCAGTGCAACGGAAATGTATCCCTTTCTTTTTCAAGTAACATTGATGAGGATTATATATTAAACAAGCCATGACTCTTAACAAAGACTCAGACTCTGTGTGTGGGAGAAAAAAGCCTGAGGAAAGGTTTTCAACAGTTACCAAAGATTTTGTCAACACATTTTATTGGATAATGTGATACAAAGTTTCATCAGATAGGTGGTATTAGTAATTACAACATATGACACCATCTCAGAGCAGTAATGGTGACTCCATTTTGTATAGAATTATATTTGTTATCTTGTTGCCCAGTCTGCTTTGATAAAGAACTTTCTACTTTTCTTCTTTTCTCCCTTTGTCTAGTTTTTGTTGGTTTGTTGTTGTTGTTTTGTTTTGTGTTTTTCAAATTTCAACTTAGACTTCTCTTCCTCCAGGAAGCTTTCTGGGAACACCAAGACTGAGATAGGCTCCCCTGGGTTTTATCATAGCACCTTATGCTTCCTGCTTTATGGCACCTACATTATAATTCTTTATTAATATTCTCTTCACCTGTCCCATAGTCACCTCAGCAATTTATGCTCCATTAGGGCAGGACTGTCTCACTGGTAACTTTATCCCCAGCATCTAGCACAATCCCTGGCCTAGACAAGTTGCCTAATATATGCTTATTGAATGACTGAAGTCATGAATGAAGGAAAAATAAATGAATGGGAAATCTATGCACCTGGCTTTTAGACTTTGCCATTATTGCATGGCTTTTTTCGAATCACTGAATATGTCTCAGCCTTAGTTTCCTCAAGTTGCAACTGAGCGGTGCAAGCGAAATGATTTCTGGAAGCTTGGTAGATCTAAACTTTTTTTTTTTTTTTTTTTTTTTTTTTTAGACAGAGTCTCGTTCTGTCGCCCAGGCTGGATCGCCCAGGCTGGAGGGCAGTGGCGCGATCTCAGCTCTCTGCAACCTCCACCTCCCGGGTTCATGCCATTCTCCTGCCTCAGCCTCCCGAGTAGCTGGGACTACAGGCGCCCGCCACTGTGCCAGGCTAATTTTTTTTTGTATTTTTAGTAGAGACGGGGTTTCACCATGTTAGCCAGGATGGTCTCGATCTCCTGACCTCGTGATCTGCCCATCTCGGCCTCCCAAAGTGCTAGGATTACAGGAGTGAGCCACTGCGCCCGGCCTAAACTTTTAATGTTTCTGTGATGACCCCTTTGGAATAATCCTTTCTTCAGAGTACTAGTTCATTTGCCTGAGACATGTTTTCTAGAACTTTATACACCATGTTGAGAAAAACTTGTTTCTATAAGCAAATTGATAGCTAATAATCCAGATATAAAGCCTTTGTTTAGCTTCTGGGGCCAGGTCTGGAACCATTGCAGACTTTGTACATACTTTGTGCTCTACAATGTTGAGATCATCAGAGAAAATCAAATAGGAAATAATAAAATAAAATAGGCCCTTACTTTACCCATACCAGCACAGGTAAATAACAATATAAACTTCAACTTATTTAAAATTGTCATTAGCCATTTTAAAAATAAAACAAGATAATTGGACTATGAAGATGAACATATGATCTCATTACTATTGTTTAGATAAAAATGTTTTGGGCATTGTCTATATGAATTCATCTAAAATGGAATCAGAGAAGATATTATTTCAAAAATATGGCAAATATATCTTGAGTATAGAATGACTGACCTTGAGAAGGTGTTCAAAGATGTGTGGATTATGTGCTGATGAGGGTTTGTCCCAGGAAATTTGTACATCAAGATAATTACTTCAATTATTTTCTTTCTCTGTCATAACCCACCTCCCATCCCTCTCCTTTCTGATAGCCAGGGAGACTATCAGATGATAATAGCTAACATTCATTCAGGATTTACTTTGTGTCAGGCACTGTGCCAGGAAATATATTATTATTTCCAGTTTACAAATGAGGAAATTATAAAATAAATGAGAGAGCTGGGATTTGAACACACGCTATCTGAACAAAGCCCAGATGTGCAGTTACTACTGTGCTGCCTCGGCAACCTGCTAGCCCTTAGTGCATTTCCAGAATCCAGCACAGTTCCTGGTACACAGTAGGTACTAAGTTTATGTTTGCTGAATTAATAAGTTAGTAAATGGATGAGTAAGTAGCATTCCAGAAGTAGAAGGAAGACCAGAAATATGAAGATACTTCAGAGAGTTGGTCAAGATGACAATGAAATTTTCTTTATGGAAGAAGCACTATCAGGATATAGAGAAAAATTTTTGTTCATAGAAGTATGTTTGTGATTTGCAATGTGTGTGTGTGTTTTCTTGTGTTGGCACATACAATAGTTTAAACATAATTAGATCTAAAGCTAAAAGTGAGATTTAGGTATTATATTCCAATTTATAGTCAACTAAATGTGACAATATAAACTCCTGACAAGTAAGGATTATAATGGCAATCTTGGCAGATCTTCAAGTATGCTGCTAGAATACATCACAATATTTTAACTCTCTCTATATTTAGGCTTGGAATAAAGTTAAATTATAGCATTTTCCTTACAGACATTTAATCCAATAATTATTACTGAATCTGTTCAGTTGCTCATTTTTATGGATCACTAGACTTTTCCCTGCTCATCAGATGGCAATCAGCAGATTTGCCAAAGATTCAGTGAGATGAAATGTTTTTACCTAGGGTGAAGAAAAGGTCACAGTATTTCTACTATCATTAAACCTTGTCAAACAATGAATCCAATGGAAAAGACAATATGATGCAGTCTGAAATGTTGAGGTCCTGGTTCTAAGACATATGGAAAAATATAAAGTTGATTTCATAGCATATTACACTACAGTTGTATGTCTGTGTGGTTTTCATAGCCCACCTGGGATAGAGTGGCTGCTGGAAGACTTTGAAATCACGTGTGCCCTTGTACATTCTCCTAGACCTAAGAATGGTAATGGAAGTAAATTAGTGAAGTATGCCATGGAAATGGCCTAGAGAAATATAACTTATAAATATCTGCATATTGAAAATATGTACTTTTAAACAAGCATGGAAAAATCTTTAGAATTCTCAGTGGTATACCTTCAAAATGAAACTGACATGACAAAGTGACAGACCTAGGGTTTTATATAATTTTGGAAGATTTTCTACAAAATGCATTGAAATAAAATTCCATTGCATAATGACACAACTATAGTCCACATGCTTAAACTGGAACATGTACAGATCCTTAAGTTTGTTTGTATATAGGATAATTTCCCTTCCCATTCATGGTTATTTGAAAATATTGTTAAAATATAAGCAGAACTGTAATATCAAGAAGAAAATAAAGAAATAACTTTTTGCTCCCTATGATTTTAAATTATAAAAGCCAAATTCCCCAAAATGAATACTTTAGCAGTAAATTCTCATTTTTCATTCTTTTTCAATAAAATTGTTTTCAATTAGTTCAAGTAATATTTATTATGTACGGAGAGTGCACTATAGTTGAGTTCCAAGAACTAAGAAAATTGGGTGGTCTTTTGTGTAAGAGACTGCCTAAATTTTCCATTCTCTCTTCCTGTGCACACAGAAGACTACATTGGACTCTTTCCCAACGGAATGTGGGTACAAATGATGTCCACCACTTCTAGGCCTGATCCTTAAGTCACCTGGGCTCAGTGGCCTACATCTATAGTCCAGCTATTCAGGGACGCTGAGGCAGGAAGATCACTTGAGCCCAGGAGTTCAAGGCTGCAGTGAACTGTGATCATGCCACTGCACTCCAGCCTATCTCAATATATACATATATATGTATATATATATATATAATATATAATATATGTGTATTTATTTTTATATATTTATATATATAATATACGTATATTATATATAAATAAATATATATATCTCAAAAATATATATCTATATATGGATTTTTCATGATATTTCCACTGTTGACATGGCCAGAAGAAAAGATATCCGTGATGGTTATGCCACTAAATAGAAGAATCTTGGATCTTACTATTTGGAGTAGAACCACACAAGGAGAAGCCATCCAACCTACATAAGACTATGACGTGCGCAAGAAATACAATTTTATTATATTATCTATTGACACTGTGAGAAGTTCATTTATAATAGCTAGTTTTAATTTTCCTAACATATACAAGAAAGCTTACATGGAGTTAATGGTGAAACAAAAGCTTGAATAATACAGCATTGACCTAGAATTTGGGCATGAGGTTTCCAGAAACAAAGCAAGCTGGATAGCTAGAAATCTTTACCTTCTTGGGTTATAAATTCTAATTATATCTAGACATCAAAGAATGAGAGTTAAGACTTCTGAGCCACATTGACCCAGTACAATTTCACAGTTTAATAAAGTAACAGAGAGCTGTCAGTGGAAGAGCCCACTACTCACTTTCTAAAATAAACTTTCTAAAATAAAAATCTGAAATTATTACTAACTAAGAAAGGGAGATCTGTGCTTGTGAGATAGAAAGTAGAGAGTTTGGGAAACCATGGAGTTAAGGACTTGGCAGATTTTCAGAAACAGAGTTTGGAAATTGATTTTTAGCTAGGAAGTGAGGAAGACTGTTGTCAACTGGCTGTCTTTCAGAGGGATGTTAACTGGAGTGAAGGTGGTGTTGATTGGCTGGCTTTTAAAGTGTGATTACAGATGCAAAGTTGTCATTGATTAAATAGGATGGATTTAAAACTAATTTGAGTTGTTACTGGCTTTCTGTGGCCAGTAAACAGAAAACAGTCTATTTTTTCTTAGGAGATCAATCTATGATAAAATTTAAAATATTTTTTTAACCTTTGGTTAAAGGTAGTTTTAAAATAGGCACTATTAAGTTGAGAGGGTAAGGCATCAAAGTGAGAAAGCAAAATATGTCAGGCTAAGAACTATGTCATGAGAGGGATTTGGAGTAGGGTTATTGACCAGTACTATTGACTATTCAACTGACTGGAAGCAAATAGATCAGAAGCCTACTAAGATTTTGAAGTAATTATATTGCCAGAGAAACCATGAAGATGGACTTAAATCAACCACCGGTCTCCAACCTTCTGTTATTACAAAGTTGGCATACTACCCCATGTCCACCTCCAAACAGTCCAAGGAGACCAGGAAGAACCTAGCAGAGAACAGGCCAGGGGTCATGGAGAATAATGGACAAAGTAGTCCCTTCCATAGACAGAAGCAGGGCCTATTCAGAGCACCTCTACACACCTGCAGTAGAGACCTTTACAATGCCTGCCTTGCTGGATTCCATCAGTGCTATGGAATAGTAACTGCTTTGTGCCTCTCACTCTTTGTTTTTCTAAATGGAAACTTTAATTATGGCTTATTATGTCCCTGTTCCATCATTGTATATTGGTTGGGAGCATGTAGTAGCCACAAAATTGACTCACAATGAATCTTGCTATAAGAATTGCTAAAGAAAATAGTTGAAAAAATTATATATATAATTAAAATATATAAATAAATATAGTTGTAAAAAATAATACAGTTTTAGAACTAAAATCTCAGATGATATTTATAAGATATTTGGAGATGGGCAAATAACAGTGGAAATTAAGAATTTGGCATAACAATTTTTGGTTGCATTTACAGTGTTTCTGAGTCAGGCCTGTAGACTGGAGTTTAAACTGTAAAAGCATTTCAGTCCTTTGTGGGCTAAGGAGCACTGGTGTGTGTCAAACCAGGCATCCGCAGGTTGTGCTAGATCAGCTGTTCCACATTTTAGCTTTTCTTATAACTGCAATCCGAAACGGGAAAGAATGATTGGAAGGGAGTGCCAGCCTCTTGGATTCATGTAGTTTGGCCACAGGTTTTTACTCCCCAGTCACATGGTCTCTAGGTCACTCTACATTTATTAATTACATAAGTTCTGATCATGGCTGCGGATTTCAGAGAGATTTGCAACACAGTGGCTTTACCAATAGAATGGTGATCAATTTTGTTTATACATGATTTTTAATGGAAATATATTTTGGAATTGAAGAAATAGAAACCAAAAACAATTGAATTTTCACAAGTCCAAAGGCAAGGAGGACAATTAAGAAGGCCTATGTCTAGAAGAACACTGTCTACAGAAATCAATTTTAATCAAAAAATGAAGGAAGGATTAGAAGCTTTGAGTCCTATGTTTGGCCTTACTATTAGAAAGGAGCAAAGAGGAAGCAAGAATAAAAACAAAATAAAGGAAGAGCAGGTTTATTAAGCTGGAGGAAGAAATATTTCCTTAGGAAAATTGTTGAGGTTATAGGCAGGTTAGGCAGGCATGATGGAGAAAAGGAGATCTGAGAGGATACGCTAGAGTTTTGGAAAGGGAAAAGGAGGTGTGCCCAGGTATACATAGCTGTTTTAAAAAACAATTTTAAAAAGGGCCCAGTGCAGTGGCTCATGCCTGTAATCCCTGCACTTTGGGAGGCCAAGGTGGGTGGATCGCCTGAGGTCAGGAGTTCAAGACCAGCCTGGCCAACATGATAAAACCCAGTCTCTACTAAAAATACAAAAAAATAGCTGGACGTGGTGGTGGGTGCCTGTAATCCCAGCTACTTGGGAGGCTGAGACAGGAGAATCGCTTGAACCCGGGAAGCAGAGGTTTCAGCGAGCCTAGATCGCGCCACTGCACTCCAGCTTGGGTGACGAGAGCAAAACTCCATCTCAAAAAAAAAAAAAAAAAAAAAAATGTGGAAGGTATGGAGGTAGCGGAGGGCTCTTTTAAGTTACTAACAACTCCAACAGAATGACCAAAACTCACAGAAATGTACAAGACGAAAGCAAGCAAGATCTCAGAGAGAAGCCTGAAAAGGATCCCCTCAGAGAGACCATAATCAGAAAACTATCGATATGAGCCTTTTAAAAGTTTCTGGTAGAGTCCATAAATGCAACTGGAAAATGAACCCTCAAAGACTGAGGATTATTAAGTGACCTTCACAAGGACATAGTTATAGTAAGTGAGGGATGCAGTTATTGCCTATGCCTTGAAGAAACATGCCCAATAAGAAATATAAAGAAAGGCAAAGGGAAGTGAAAATACTGAAGGAAAGCCAGGTAGGGCAATGGTTTATAGAGTAGGTCTGGATTAAATGTTGGTTTGATAGGAGAATGCCTGTTGGGTAGAATTGTGTTAACACTCATGATTGAGATAGTGCAAGTTATTTAAGACCTGGAAAATTCCACAGTGGAGGAGGGATACTGGCCTCATAGAGCACGTGGCAGAGGGATTGCCCCTAATAGGAGGCAGGTGTCAGAACCATCATCAGCTTTCTCAGTGAGGAATGTATGAAAGGGAATTCTCCAGCTGATGCACACTTGGGGATTAGGAAAAATGTTCCTAAAAGTCAGATTTCATTGTTCCTACAATTCCAAACCAGGCTTCATGGTAGAAACCACAATATATGTTATAAAAGACCACTTGTGACTGGGCACAGTGGCTTACGTCTGTAATCCCAGCACTTTGGGAAGCTGAAGTGGGTGGATCACCTGAGGTCAGGAGTTGGAGACCAGACTGGCCAACATGGTGAGACCCCATTGCTACTAAAAATATAAAAAGTTAGCTAGACATCGTGGTGCATGCCTGTAATCCCAGCTACTCGGGAGGCTGAGGCAGGAGAGTCGCTTGAACTCAGTAGGTGGAAGTTGCAGTGAGACAAGATTGTGCCACTGGAAAAAAAAAAAAAAAAAAAGACCACTTGCCATAAGTTTCTTCCTTTCTCTTTCTTCCTTCTTTCCTTTTTTCCTTGCTTCTTTCTTCTCTTTCTTTCCTTCTTCCCTGCCTCTTTTTCTTTTTTCCTTCTCTTTCCTTTTCTTTCTCTTTTCCTCCCTTCCTTTCTCTTTCTTCTTTCTCTTTCCCTTCCTTTCTTCTGTTCTCTTTTTTCTTCTTTTGCTTCCTGCCTCCCTCCTTCCCTCCCTCCCTCTTCCCTCCCTCCCTCCCTCCCTTCCTTCCTTCCTTCCTTCCTTTCCACAGTTCAGCTCCTTAGAGGGAGCTCATTTACCATATCACATTACAGTTTCAGAATTACAAAGTAAAAAGGGGAAATCAAGTTGTGACTTAGAATTGCTTAAACAGGCTGGTCAGGGAAGATGAGTACCTCAGGATGTTTTAGTCTGCACTATGTCTGGAGTTCTAAGGGAACCTCTTCCATTCTCTGCTGTGATTGCTAAGGAATCCCAGCTCAACACAGGCATTGAAATAAGAATGATAAATTGGAAGAATGATTTTCAGATTTAAATTATTGTGAACTTACATTTAACTGCATTTTAACTTATATGAGAGCAAGAGAAGTTTTACTTTAATCATATCCTGCAGATTTGATAATAAAAAGACTTTATAATCAAATTTGAAGTGGACCTGAGTAAGTGGAAGATCTATATTGTGTACAACTGGAGAATGTATGAAAGAAGGATCTATATCGTATCATGTTATTTTATGCTTTATCTCTGGTAAGCTATATTGAATTACCTTCCTCAACAGAATTTGAAGTAGGAAATAAGAGTAAGGAGATAATTTCATCCTATAATGAATTTAGGCCTGGAATTAATTTGATTCATATAAAATTCAACCCATTTCAGTGGCTTCTGTTGACAAAATCTAAACTGCACACTGTGGACTCAGGTCAATCAACAACAGAGAGACTAAGACTTCATGAAGATAGGAGCTGGACCATCATGAGGGAATATCCTTTGTGTATCAGGGGGATGTCGGGAGTGAGCCATACCTTTGGTTCACATTAGGTTTAATGGTTAACAAATTAAAATGCTAGAGAATGTTATGAGGGAACCTCTCTTCCCTTTTGTCTTCTGATTTTCTGCAAAACTTCTGTTCACATAGCAATCCCGGTTTTGTGCCCCATGTTCTTGCTCCATGAAGGAGAATGGAGTTATCTGATTGGCGGATGCCACCTGTGGTCCATATTTCTCAACGGAGTAGAAACTGACTCACTAAAAGGCAGCAAGCCCCAGATCAATGAGAGGCAGAAATCTTATTATCTAGTGATACTGCAGGATCCTCTAATGAGATCCTGTAGGCAAGATGGCCCAAGGTCTAGACTTAGACTTCATTAACATATCTAAAGTCATGTTATCCAATCGGCTTTATTAGTACTAAAGCTGACATTTTTATCTTTATCTAGGTCTGATTTCTCAAATGTATCTGAACGTGAGAGGAGAGGAAAAAAGATATTATTTACTGATTCCTTTTTATGCATCCTGCATTCTCACCCTAACCTGGAGTGGCCGACACCAGAACGCTCTCCCTTTATGACAAGCAAATGCCCCGTTTACAAATAGACAACCTTAATTTACATTGTCTTTCTTTTGGAGACAGGGTCTCACCTTGTTGCTCAGGCTCAAGTGTAGTGGCACGATTATGACTCACTGCAGCCTTGATCTCTAGTGCTCAAGTGATCCTCCCACCTCAGCCTCCTGAGTAGCTGGGACTACAGCGCATGCCACCATGCCCAGCTAATTGTTGTATTTTTTGTAGTGATGGAGTTTCACCATGTTGCCCAGGCTGGTCTCAAATTCCTGGGCTCAGATGATCCTTTTGCACTGGCCTCCCAAAATCCTGAGATTTCAGGCCTGAGCCACTGTGCCTAGCCTAACTTACATTTTCTATAAAATAAAGAAACATGTAATGGGAAGGCCAGAACCTTAAATCGAAAGACACCTAAGTTAACTGCTGGCCCATTCTGATGTGACTGTAGGCACATACACCTTCTTGCCTTTGTCTGTTTTCTCATTTGAAAAGTGAGGATAATATCTCTCTGGCAAGACTATTTTGAGTATTAAAATAGACATGTAATTATGTGCCTAATATCACATGTGGTTCAGTGGATATTAAACAAATGATTATTCTTTGTTAGCAGTTATAACTACTTGTTAAGCAAAATCAAATTTTCATGATAATGTGTTGCATTTTCTAGTACATTATAGTCAATAAATGTACATTCCTTTTACTCCAGACTTACACTCTGACGAATGAGTAATAGAATCCAAAGTAAAGAAATTTTGTTTTGTTTGTTAAATTAAAAAGTGCAATGCAAAAATCTTATAAAGAAACATCTGTCAAGTGAAATTCATGTTTCTTTACTTGAGAAAGTTCTAGTTTGTGCTTCATTATTTATGGTACAGGTTTAAGATCATGTTGGGTGGCCCAGCTGTTTCTCCTGTGCGTTAGGAACACTGGGCACTGCATACTTCTTAAATCCAAAAGCAATAGCTCTTTCCCTATGATCCAGCTCAAGATGTAGTTAGAGTTAGCTGGACCAAAGGCTGAGTAGGACTATTAACCAGAACTAGGCTCTGCCTCTCCAACTTTGCATGCTTTCTGTGGTTTATAATGTGATTGGTAACCAGGAAAGCTCAATATAACTATGTGGGTTAAAATGTATGCAAAATAATAAACAACAGCTTCAGCTTAGGAGAGGCACCATGTTTATTCAAGAATATGACATGATAGCAGTTGGCTTCTGGCATATGAGTTCTTTCTTAAGGCAAAAATCAAGTGACCCATGTTAGACATTTTTTTATTAAAGCCTCATGCACATGGTGCTTAGTTGATTTTTAGAAGAAATCAATGAGAAGTGTAGGTGAGTAAAGGGGAAAAGGGTAGAGAGGGTGAAAAAAAAACCCATGAAAACATGAAATCAACTTTAGGGATTTTTTTAATCCTTGAAAAAGTAATATTACTGAATCAAATGATAGTCTCTCTATTAAGAAAACACTATGCCACTTCTCAAAGTATTTCTTAATATGCATCTAAAGTTTCATTGTTAAAGAGTCAAATTTTCCAAATCAGAGAAAAGTATTACTTCATGGTTCCCAAGTTTCCAATCACTTAACATATGAAACATTGAAGTTTAAGAGTCAAATGCTCCAAGTGAAAAGCATCTGTTTGATGTCGACAAGGCCCTGACAAATTCAGTGTTAAAAGACTCTTTGTGCTGCTCTTTGAAAATATATCACTTTATAATAAATCTCTGGGTTCTGACACTCTTGGTGATGAGGTTTGCTTTACAGACTTATGCAAGAGGATATTTGCCACACCTGGCTCTTTGTGAGTTGAGAGTGGCAGATTTTAAAATAGAAATTAACATAGAGCTTCAGGTTTAGATGCTGACCTAAGTGCCTTTATTTACTTTAAATTTAAGACATATATTATCAGAAGGGTGAAGGTTCTCTCCTGTCCTATCTGATTTTTGATTTCTCCTTTATTTCCAGAAAAGAAGTTATCAAATTATAAAGGGTGCTAGGAATTAAAGCTGTTGAAAATTTAATTATGAAAGTTGTCAAGACTGTGTCATTATGGCACTAATAACTTCAGATTGTTGGTACGATTATTTCAGCCATTGTGGGGACTGGCTTATTTGCACAGAGACTGCATTCGATGTAAAATTTTCTATTTTGTGGTTGCTTCAGGACGTGAAGGCTATAGTAAAAATAAATAGCTTACTCAACATTGAAGACTATTGTGATGATGGATTAGACACCTAAAATTAGCATACTTCTTTAAAATATTATATGTTCACTATAGAAACTTTAGACACCACAGATAAATGCAAAGAAAATAAATCCTACAATCTAGGCATACACTGATTTCTCCTTACACACACAAATTCACAAACACACAGAAATATGTATATATCTTTAATAAAAACATGTACCCCTTCACAAATTGTTCAAGATAGTGGTTGTATTCAAATAATATATTGGGACCATTATTCACCTTCTCACTCTCTCTCTTTTTCTCTCTGGTGTGTGTGTGCTTACACACACACATATATTCATACTAATGGTTGCATATTTCATTATGTGAATTTCTCACTATGAAACCATCACCTTGCTAAAGTACTAGATGGTCATCAGTGACTTACATATACTCTCAGGCTTCTCAACTATTTCATTCCTTTTCCCTCCACTATCACAAGTCTCCTGGCCTTCTATCACTCTTTACCTTTACAAAAATTAACTATACACACACGCACACATTATGTGGCTTATTTTCTCTGGTATTTGGCCTTTGTAAAAATGGGATCACCTTGTTAATGGCCCTCTTTCATCACTCAACATTATGTTTAAAGATTGATTCATAATACTGAATGTAATTCACTCCTGTGTAATATTCCATAGTGTTAAAATGTCACCATTTCTCCATTCTGCTATTGATGGACATTTGAGTTGTTAGGGATTTGTGTGTATGTGTGTTGCTCTTATGAGAACCACTGACATGAATATTCTTGTGCATGTCTCTTGATGTGCAAAAATATCAAGGAGTGAAAATGCTGGATCATAGGTGATGCTAATGTTTGGCTATACAATAAAATACCAAATTATTTTTCAAAGTGAATTCTATCAATTTATATTGTCATGCAAATAATACAAAAGTGCATGAAAGTACTAGTTGCTTCATATTGTTGCCCACCCTTGGTAATTTCTATCTTTTCTCATTTTAGCTCTTGTTGTTTGGCTTTAGTGGTATGCACGGTGCTTTAATTAACATTTCCCTCATAACTAGTGAAAATGAACACCTATTTGCTTGTTGATAGACATTAGGATATATACTGTTCTAAACTGTCTGCTCATATCTTTTATCCATTTCTCATTTGCTTTTTGTTTGTTTAATTGTGAGAATTTTAAAGATCATAATCTGAGTTTATTGTTGCACAAATTGGTGACATATAGTCTCCCATTCTTTGCATTTTCACTCTCTTTGTGGTGTCTTGATAAATTAAGAAACTACTAATTTTAATTTAAGCCAATGTATTAATTTTCTTGTTTATGTTTAGCGTGTTTTGAGTAGCACCAGTTGTGTTTAGGAAATACTTTAGTCTACTCCAAAGTCACAAAGGTATTCTTCTGTGTTTAAAAACGTTAAGTATATTACTCTTTAGATCTATATTCTGTATAATTTGATTTTTGCATATGGTATAGAAGGAATCAAGATTCACTTTTTTCTGTATGGGTATTCAACTTACATAGAACCATTTACTGAAATGATTACCCTTTCCTTACTACACTGCCCTGTTACCCTTGTTGTAATCTGGTGACCACATATCTGTGTTTGTTTCTATTCCCTCTGTTCTTTTGGCATATTCTTGAAACAATGGCTCAAAGCATTAATTACTATCATTTTATAACAAGTCTTGAGGCCTTGTGGCATAAGTCTTGGCATCGTATTTCATTTTTATTTGAACTTTTATTTTAGGTTTGAGGGTACATGTGAAGGTTTGTTACATGGGTAAACCTGTGTTATGGGGGTTTATTGTACATATTATTTCATCAGACATTATTTTCTTCATGTGTTAGTTTGCTAAGGATATTCGTCTCTGGCTCTATCCATGTCCCTGCAAAAGACATGATCTCATTCTTTTTATGGCTGCATAGTATTCCATGGTGTGTACGTACCACATTTTCTTTATCCAATCTGTCATTGATGGGCATTTAGGTTGATTTCATGTCTTTACTATTGTGAATAGTTTTGCAATGAACATTCACGTGCATGTGTCTTTATGATACAATGATTTATATTCCTCTGGATATATACCCAATAATGGGATTGCTGGGTAAAATGGTAGTTCTGCTTTTAGCTTTTTTGAGGAATCACCATACTACTTTTCACAATGGCTGAACTAATTTACACTCCCACCAACAGTGTATAAGTGTTCCCTTTTCTCTGCAATCTTGCCAGCATCTGTTGTTTTTTGGATTTCCAATAATAGCCATTCTGACTGGTGTGAGATAGTATCTCATTATGGCTTTGATTTTCATTTCTCTAATGATCAGAGATAGTGAATTTTTTTCACATGCTTGTTGGCTGCATGGCTGTTTATGTCCTTTGCCCACTTTTTAATGGGGTTGTTTTTCTCATAAATTTGTTTAAGTTCCTTATAAATGCTGGGTGTTAGACCTTTGTCAGGTGCATAGTTTGCAATTTGTTCTCCCATTCTGTAGGTTTTCTGTTTATTGCTGGTTGGTTTGTTTGTTTGTTTTTTGCTGTGTGGAAGCTCTTCAGTTTAATTAGTTCCCATTTGTCAATTTTTGTTTTCATTGCAATTGCTTTTGGTGTTTTTGTCATTAAATATTTGCCTGTTCCTATGTATTGCCTAGGTTGTCTTCCAGGGTTTTTATAATTTGGGGTTTTACATTTAAGTCTTTGATCCATCTTGAGTTGATTTTGCATATGGCATAAGGAAAGGGTCCAGCTTCAATCTTCTGCATATGGCTAGCCAGTTATCCTAACATCATTTATTAAATAGGGAGTCTTTTCCCCACTGATTTTTTTTTTGTCAGCTTTGTCGAAGATCAGATGGTTGTAAATGTGCAGCCTTATTTCAGGGCTCTCTATTCTGTTTCACTGGCTTGTGTGCCTCTTTTTGTATAAGTACCATAGTGTTTTAATTACTGTAGCCTTGTAGTATAGCTGGAAGTTGCATAATGTGATGCCTCCAGCTTTGTTCTTTTGGCTTAGGATTACATTGTCTATTCAGGCTCTTTTTTGGGTTACATATGAATATTAAAATAGCTTTTTCTAGTTCTGTAAAGAATGTACCTGGTAGTTTCATAGGAATAGCATTGAATCTATAAATTGCTTTGGGCAGTATAGTCATTTTAGTGATATTGATTTTTCCTATCCATGAGCATGAGCTGTTTTTCCATTTCTTTGTGTCTTTTCTGATTTCTTTGAGCAGTGTTTTGTAATTCTCATTGCAGAGATCTTTCACTTCATGTGTATTCCTAGCTGTATTCCTAGATATTTTACTCTTTTTTGTGACATTTGTGAATGGGATTGCCTTTCTGATTTGGCTGTTGGTTTGGCTGTTGTCGGTGTATAGGAATGCTCGTGATTTTTGCATATTGATTTTGTATCCTGAGGCATTGCTGAAATTTCTCATCATCTGGAGGAGCTTTTGGGCTGAGACTATGGGATCTTCCAGATATAGAGTCATATCATCTGCAGAGATAGTTTGACTTCCTCTCTTCCTATTTGGATACCATTTATTTCTTTCTCTTGACTGATTGGTCTAGCTGGGAGTTTCAATACTATGTTGAATAGAAGTGGTAGGACAGGGCATCCTTGTCTTGTCCCAGTTTTCAAGGTGAAGACTTCTAGCTTTTGCCCATTCTCTATAATGTTGGCTATAGGTTTGTCATAGATGGCTCTTATTATTTTGAGGTATGTTCCTTCAACACCTAGTTTATTGAGAGTTTATAACATGAGAGGGTGTGTTATATTTTAGCAAAAGCCTTTTTCTGTATCAATTGAGATAAGCCTGTGGTTTTTGTCTTTACTTCTGTTTATGTGATGAATCACATTTATTGATTTGTGTATGTTGAATCAACCTTCCATCCAAGGGATGAAGCCTACCTGATCATGGTGGATTACTTTTTGATGTGCTGCTAGATTCAGTTTACAATAATGAGGATTTTTGCATCATTTTTCATCAAGGATATTAGCCTGAAGTTTTCTTTTGTTGTTGTGTCTCTGCCAGGTTTTGGTATCAAGATAATGCTGGCCTCATAGGATGAGTTGAAGAGGAGTCCCTCCTTTCCAATTTTTTGGAACAGTTTCTGTAGGAAGGGTACCAGCTCATCTTTGTACATCTGGTACAATTTGGTTGTGAATCCATCAGGTCCCAGGCTTTGTTTGGTTGGTAGGCTATTTATTACTGATTCAGTTTCAGAGTTTCTTATTGGTCTTTTCAGGGCATAAATTTCTTCTTCCTGGCTCAGTCTTGAGAGGATGTATGTGACCATGATTTTATCTACCTTGTCTAGGTTTTCCAGTTTGTGTGCATAGAGGTGTTTGTTCCTCTACTCTAGAAGAGTTTTTATCATAAAATATTTGGGGGAATTCACAAGTGAAATCATCTGGGCTTAGAGTTGTCTTTTTGCGGAGGTTATTGGATAACTGATTCAATTCTTAACAGGTAAAGGAGTATTTTAATTTTCTATTTATTCTTGAATTAGTGCCAGTAATGTGTGGTTTTCAAGAAATGTGTACATTTTACCTAAATTTTCAGATTTACTGGAGTATAATTATTTATAATTTTCTCTTATTATATTTTGAATATCTTTACAAAATGTAATAATGATCCCTTTTTCCAGAAGGCTAATTTGAGCTTTGCTTCTCTCTTTTCTTTCTCCCTTCCTTTCTCCTTTCTTCTTTCTCTCTCTCTTTCTTTCTTTCATTAGTCTTACTAGTGCTGCTACTTTTCCTTTTGAAAGAACAAACTTTTGGTTTTCTTAATCCTTTGGTTGCACTTTAGTTTTTATATTTTATTAACTGTTGCTCTAACCTTTATTATTTTCCATCCCTTCTTTATTTATGTTGAATTTGCTGATTTGTTTAGATGGATATTCAGTCATTGAATTTAAACCTTTCTTCTTTGCAATATATGTTCGTAAGATAAAGGATTCCTTCTATGCATGGCTTTAGCTGCATTCTCCAAGTTGTCATATTTTACTTCAAATTACTCTTGATTTTCCACTGTGGCTCTTCTTGATCCATAAGTTATTAAGTATACTACTTATTTTCCAACCCTTTGGGAATTTTCTGGTTATCTTTTTTTGTTGTTGTTGCTTTTTACCTTAATTTCACTATGGTCAAATAATATACTCCATGATTTTAAGCTTTTAAAACTCATTGAAGCTTGCCTTATGACCTAGTATATTGTAAATTTTAGTAAATATTCCATGTGCACTTAAAACAAATATGTATTTTGTTATTATCCTACTTTGTCAATTGGATCAAGTTTTTTAATTGTCTTTTTCAGATGTTCTATATCCTTATGTTTTAGATCTGCTTGTTCTACTTTATCATTTATAAACTGTGTTAAAGTCTCTGCTATGATTGTTAATTTGTCTATTTTTAACATTTTTTAAAGTTTGGTTTCACACACATTGAGGCTATGTTAATAGCTGTATATACATCTAGAATTATTGTATATAGTATTTCTGATTCATTATCTTTTTAGCATTATGAAATATATGTTCATTGCTATAAAATCTACTTTGGTTGATTTTAAAACATCCATACAAGTATTTTTTTTTTTTTTTTTTGGTTACTGTTTGAGTGGTATCAGGGGAACCAGCCCCCAGTATTTTAATGTAGGTTCTTTCTATTTTCCCTAAGTGTCAGCCAGTCTGAGAAATAAAGAGTACAAAGAGAGGAATTTTACAGCTGGGCCACTGGGGGCAACATCACGTATTGGTAGGTCTGTGATGCCCACCTGAGCCACAAAACCAGCAAGTTTTTATTAGGGATTTTAAAAGGGGAGGGACTGTATGAACTGGGAGTGGGTCACAAAGATTACATGCTTCTGAGGCCAATAAAGGTCACAAGGCAAAGGGCACAGCAAAGATCACAAGGCAAAGAGCAAAATTAGAATTACTGATGAGGATCTATGTTCAGCTGTGCACATATTGTCCTGATAAACATCTTAAACAACAGAAAACAGGGTTTGAGAGCAGAGAACTGGTCTGACCTCAAATTCACCAGGGTGGGGTTTTTCCCCACCCTAGTGAGTCTGAGGGTACTGCAGGAGACCAGGGCATATTTCAGTCTTTATCTCAACCTCATAAGACAGACACTCCAGAATGGCCATTTATAGACCTCGCCCCAGGAATGCATTCTTTCCCCAGGGTATTAATTATTAATATTACTTGCTGGGAAAAGAATTCAGCGATATCTCTCCTACTTACACATCTGTTTATGGGCTCTCTGCAAGAAGAAAAATATGGCTCTATTCTGCTCAACCCCGCGGGTAGTCAGACCTTATGGTTGTCTTCCCTTGTTCCCTAAAATTGCTGTTATACTGTTCGTTTTCAAGGTGCACTGATTTCATATTGTTCAAACACACGTTTTACTATCAGATTTCATATTGTTCAAACACACGTTTTATAATCAATTTGTACAGTTAATGCAATCATCACAGAGTCCTGAGGTGACTTACATCCTCAGCTTACAAAGATAACAGGATTAAGAGATTAAAGTAATTTCTTACACCTAAGAAATTATAAGGCATAAGAAATTATAAGAGTATTATTAGGGAAGTAATAAATGTCCATGAAATCTTCACAATTTATGTTCTTCTGCCGAGGCTCCAGCTGGTCCTTCCATTTGGGGTCCCTGACTTCCTGCAACAAATAGCATATTTTCCTCTACCTTTTTACTTTCAACTATACTATGCTTTTAAACATAAGGTATATCTTTTGTAGGCATATTGTTGTTAAATTTCAACAATTCAAAAACTGTTGAATCTCAACAATTTTTATCTTTGTACAGTTTTTAGTCCATTTATATTATGTCATTACTAATATATTTGGGTATAAATCGGCCATCTTCCTATTTGTTTTCTATTTGTGCCATCTTTACTATATTCCTTCATCTTTCTTTTGGGAATGCCAAGAACCCAAAAGCAAATGCAACAAAAACAATGATAAATAGATGGGCCTTAATTAAACTGAAAAGCTTCTGCACAGCAAAAGGAATAGTCAGCAAAGTAAACAGATAACCCACAGAGTGGGAGAAAATATACATAAACTATGTATCCAACAAAGGACTAATATTCAGAATCTACAAGGATCTCTGATCTGCAAGAAAAAAACAAATAATCTCATCAAAAAGTGGGCTAAGGACATGAACAGACAATTCTCAAAAGATATACAAATGGCTAAGAAACATATGAAAATATGCTCAACATCACTAATTATCAGGGAAATGCAAATAAAAACAACAATGCAATGCCACCTTACTCCTGCAAGAATGGCCATAATTAAAAAATAAAAAAAATATAGGTGGTGGTGTGGATGTGGTGAAAAGGGAACACTTTTACACTGCTGGTGGAAATGTAAACTAGTACAACCACTATGGAAAACAATATGGAGATTCCTTAAGAAAGTAAAAGTAGAATTACCATTTGATCCAGCAATCCTACTGAATATCTACCCTGAGGAAAAGAAGCCGTTATGTAAAAAAGACACTTGGACACACGTTTGTTGTAGCACAGTTCACAATTGCAAAAATATAGAACCAGCCAAAATGCCGATCAACCAATGAGTGGATAAAGAAAATGTGGTATATATATATATATATATATATACCACATGGACTACTACTCAATATATTGGAATATATACCATGGAATATATACCATGGAATACTACTCAACCATATAAAGGAATGAGATAATGGCATTTACAGCAAACTGGATGGAGTTGGAGACCATTATTCTAAGTGAATTAACTCAGGAATGGAAAAATCAAACATTGTATGTTCTCACTTATAAGTGGGAGCTAAGCTACAAGGACACAAAGGCATAAGAATGATATAATGAACTTTGGAGACATGGGGGGAAGGGTTGGAGAGAAATGAGGGATAAAAGACTACACCCTGGGTACAGGGTACATGGGTCAGGTGTTGGGCACAACAAAATTTCAGAAATCATCACTAAAGAACCTTAACCACATGCCATGTGTTCCCCCAAAACTATTGAAATAAAAAAAAATTTTTTAAAATAAAAACAAGAAAAAAAGAAAAATTCATGAGATTACTCGAACAAAGTAGCTGATATGGATAAATGCATTTTATTTAAAAATTGAAATATGTGGAAATTAATGAATATGACTAAAAGAAGTTTGAGTAATTAAACCAACACTCATAACTTCTGAAGAATATTAACAATTTGAAGCTTATTCTCATTAAAACTCAGAATGTGTTCTGCAAATTTATGAAATGAACAAATCTGTTCAAATTGCAAGACAAGGGTAAATTGGTACAAATCTAAAAAGATACTTAATTTTACAAAACAGCAGAATTTTTAAAAGAAGAAAGATGAAGAGTAAATATCAAAATAAAGTTTAAAGGTTAAAATGGAAGTAATAAACATCATTTATATCAATCATTACACTGAATGTGAGTGGTTTGAATATTCCCATTAAAATCAGAGACAGTAAGATTGGTATTAAAGAAAAAAAATCTGTGTTAGAAGTCATATAATTAAAACTGAGTGAGGAAAAAATTGTATCACTGGAAGAGTCAAAGAGTTAAAAGGCAAATACAAAGAGAAACAAAGACTTCCAGTATAAATATTAGATACAGTAGAATGGTTAAAAGAACTAATCAGAATAAAGAAGGAAATAATAAGCATAAAATAGCAGTCATAACTTCAACACATCAAACAAATGACAGTGAAATAACTAAAGAAAAATGATTTGAATTACAAGAAATACTTGATAAAATATATCTTCTTAGAACTGGAGATACTTAGTAGGCTCCAAAAAATATTGAATATTGATACAGAGGGGTAGAATAATACAATAAAGAACTTCATTTTATATATATATTAAATTTTATATGTATATAAAATATAGGTGGCATTATACATGTACATATACGTATATACAGACACACGCATAAATACACACACATATACAGAGAGAAAAAAAGCCTTATGATCTCAAATAGAGAATGCCTTTCTCTGTATTTCCATGGAATATTTGCAGAAAGCCATTCAAGTTCTTGAAGACTAAGAAACCTTTAATAATTTTTAGAAATTAGGTTCTATAGGCCAAATTTTTTATCCTAATCATTAAAAAATAATTAAAAAGTGATTCTCTTCTTTTTAAAATACTTGAGATTTCAAGCCGTTTATATTTGGAAATTTTAAAACATGCCTTTCAATAATCCTTGGGTCACAAAGAAAATATCAAAATGACATATAAACCATATCAAAAGCAGTGATATGGAAAAGATAATACTTTAGGAAATAATACTTTATCTAAAGGAAAAGATAATACTTATATCAGATCCAAAAGGCTCAGTAGTGACTGTATTCAGAAGAAAAGGCATAGCCTTAAATATCTTTTTAGAAAAGAAAGAGAAAAAATAAGCTATCATTAAACCTCACCATAAAATGATAAGAAAAGTTCAAATTTATTCAATTACATTTTTATATGGTTATTGAAATGACCTAGATGAACTTGTACATCTAAGCGTCAGGTGTCCAACTTTAAAATCTAAATCTCTCATGGTCCTGTGTATGATTCTTCACCACCTGGTGGTGATTGTCTGCTCAAGATTCATTATCAGTTGGGAAGGTTTGGGGTTATATTACTAGCTAGGGCTCCAGGATAGGAACAACAATTCAAGGAATATTGTAGTCAGTTGGCTTCATTTCCTGGAGCTGATCCAGCGAGAATGAGCTAGGATATTACTGGTATATAATACTAAATACTAACTCATGAAGAAAAAGGCAGAGGTGGTGGTAGCACTCCTTTTAACCTTTCTTGTAGTGCTGACTTGGTAGTGGCAATTCTCTCAGCATTTGTTTGTCTGAAAAATACTTTATCTCGCCTTCATTTATGAAACTTAGTTTAGCTGGATACAAAAATCTTGGCTGATAGTTATTTTGTTTGAGGAGGCTGAAGATAGATCCTCAGTCCCTTCTGGCTTATAGGATTTCTGCTGAGAAATCTGCTGTTAATCTGATAGGTTTTTCGTTACAGGTTAACTGATGCCTTTGCCTCACCTCATCTTGGCCTTGTGTAACCTGATGATTATGTGCCTAGGTGATGATCTTTTTGCAATGAATTTCCCAGGTGTTCTTTGAGCTCCTTGTATTTGGAGGTCTGGATCTTTGGCAAGGCCAGGGAAGGTTTGCTTGATTATTTGCTTGAATAAGTTTTCCAAACTTTTAGATTTCTCTTCTTTCTCAAGAACACCAATTATTCTTAGGTTTAGTCATTTAACATAATCCCAAATTTCTCAGAGACTTTTTAAATATTTTTTTGTTCTTTCTTATTTGTCTTTGTCTGATTGGGTTAATTCAAAAGCTTGTTTTTGAGCTTTGAAGTTCTTTCTTCTACTTGTTCTAGTCTATTGTTGAAACTTTCCAGGGTATTTTGTATTTCTCTAAATGTGTCTTTCATTTCCAGAAGTTGTGATTGTTTTTTCTTTATGATATCTATTTTTCTGGAAATAATTCATCTATATCCTGTATTTTTTTTTACATTTATTTAAGTTGGTTTTCATCTTTCTCTGCTATCTCTTTGAGTAGTTTAATAATCAACCTTCTGAATTCTTTTTTTTTTTTTTTTTTTTTTTTTTTTTTTTTTTTTTTTTTTTTTTGAGATGGAGTCTCGCTCTTTCACCCAGGCTGGAGTGCAGTGGCGTGACCTCGGCTCACTGCAAGCTCCACCTCCCGGGTTCATGCCCTTCTCCTGCCTCAGCCTCTCGAGTAGCTGGGACTACAGGCGCTTGCCACCGGGCCCGGCTAATTTTTTGTATTTTTAGTAGAGACGGGGTTTCACCATGTTAGCCAGGATGGTCTCGATCTCCTGACCTCGTGATCCACCCGTCTCGGCCTCCCAAAGTGCTGGGATTACAGGCGTGAGCCACCACGCCCAGCCCTGAATTCTTTATCTGGCAATTCAGAGATTTCTTCTTGGTTTGGATCCATTAATCTTTTGGGGGTATTATAAAACCTTGTTTCATCATATTACCAGAATTACTTCTGATTTGGGTACACTATTTCAGAGGAAAAGTCTGGAACTCAGGGGCTGCTGTTCAGATTCTTTTGTCCAATAGAGTGATCCCTTGATGTAGTGCTGTCCCACTTTCCCTAGGGATGGGGCTTCCTGAGATCCAAACTGCTGCGATTATTATTGCTTTTCTGGGTCTAGCCACCCAGTGGGGCTACCAGGCTCTGAGCTGGTACTAGGAAATGTCTGCAAAGAGTCCTGTGATGTGATTCATCTTCAGGTCTCCCAGCTGTGGATACCAGCACCTGCTTTGATGGAGATGGCAGGGGAGGGAAGTAGACTCTGTGACAGTCCTTGGTTGTAGTTATGTTTAGCATTTTGATTTTCTCAAATGCTAGTTATTCTAGCAGTGAAGTTGTCAAACGGACAGAGTCAGGACCTCTGGTTAGCCAGGATGTTGCAGGCAGAGGAATTAGCTGTTGTTTTGTCTTTCCTTGGAGCAGGATTATTCTGTCATGAGTTGCTGTAATGGTTTGAGTTGGTTGGCCTCTAGCCAGGAGGTGGCACTGTCAAGAGAGCACCAGCTGTGGCAGTAGAAGGGGGATATACGCTTGCCCTAAGTTGGACAGGATAAGTTTCTCAGGTAATGGGCAGGGCCATAAAGCTCCCAAGAATTTTTGTGTTTTGTGTTTGGCTACCAGGCAGGTAGAGAAAAACCATGCAGGTCAGACTTTCCTTGGGTCGAGCTTGCTACGTCCACTGTGGGGGATGGGGAGGTGGTTATCAGGCCAATGGAGTTATGTTTCAAGTGGGATTATGGCTGCTTCTGCTTCATTGTATATGTCACCAGGGAAGTGGGGGAAAGCTAGCAGTTACAGGTGTTATCCAGCTCCCACACAGCAGGTGAGGCCAGTCTCACTTCTGCTGTACCCCACCAATAGTGCCAAGTTTATATCCAGGCAGCCTGCATGCAGGGCTCAGATCTTGCCCCAGGTTACAAGCCTGCCACTGAGAAAGCAAGCATGGCTTTTAGGTCTCATGCTTCTCCACCTTCCCATACTGATGGCCACTGCTCTTGTGCTGGTATCTCTAGCAATTCCTGTTTGCCCCCTAGATTTTGCTCAAGAAAATTCATGCTTGAACTTAATTATTACAAAGTTCAGTTGGAAGCTTCTTTCACTCTGTGACCCCTTCCTAGTTCTGATGGCTACCTTCGCCAAGGACCCCTGTGAGATAGAGCCAGTGATGGCTTCCCTGGGCTTGAGCTGGGACCTGGGAGTGCCTACAGGACTCTTCCTGCTGCTTCTTCTGCTTTAATATTTTGCTCAGCTCCCTAAATTTGTTTCAGTTCTATGTAAGGTTAAATCTTTTTCTCATGACCTGGATTTTCAGATTCCCCAGTGGGATGTGTGTTCAGAGGCATATTTTCCCCTTTCATACTTTGGGAACTTACAGTTTTTTGGCTATCTCATGGAGTTTGCAGTGGTGAGCCACTCCTTCTGCAGGATCTGTGAACTCTTTCAGTCTTCCTGGCATGTTCCTGTGGCGGGTCTTAGAGCAAAAGTTCATAGTGTGAGTCTTCACATGCTGTCCTGTCTGTCCAACTGGGAGCTACCCATTAGTCCTGTCTCCTGTCTGCCATTTTCTCTCCTCAATATTGATAAACTAATCCAATTTTTATTTTTTTAAAAATCACTGCTATACCTATATCCAGTGTCAAAGTCTTTCCAGAGTAATCCTATATTCAGGTCTATATCACAGAGTACTAACCAAAGAGTCCACTCTGTTCTAACAGATGAATATTTACTATTGGCAATGGTATCAGAGAAGGAAAAATTAAATTTTCAGACCACCAATTGGGTGGACAGAGGAATTTAAATATATTATCTCTTTGTTCTGGCTATATATGATAGAGTTTCTGGTCAGTTTAAAATATTTTTTTTTTCTGTAAAATACTTCATAAACAGCTAGAAAAATATTTGGTTAATTATCCCTTTATATTTAATCTAGATTTACATTGCAAAGCCAAACATGAAGAATGTTTACCAACTTGGGCAAAATAACTTCATAGATTTTCCAAAGTAGACTTCATCCTCTCATGATGGCTTTATGCCTATAAATCTAGGCTGACTTTATGGCCTTTGGGTCTGTCTGTGACACGTGAAGGTGAATGCTTGGTTGGGTTGGGGTGGGCAGTCTGGAGTCATGTGTGTGGGATTCTGGACTAACCTGGGGTTTTAGATGATCTTCTCTCCTATTTGGTTTTCAAAAGGTCAGTGTGTGAACCACTTCAATGCCTTCCACTGTTTTCCTTTGCATTTTACAATGCCTGTGTGAGCTCCAGGAGGGAGCACATTTATTGTGCATGCCATTCAATTTAGATTCTACTAGAGCAAATGATTACAACAACTCAGAGGAAAAAGCTGGAAAATAAGTCCCTGATGTAAAACTGGTCACAGGGCCAAAACGGTAGTGCCAATTATGATTTCAGTGCCTTATACACATTACATCGCCAACAGTCTTTTTAAAAATATATAATTTATTTATTATTGGCTAGGGTGGGCATATTAAACAATATTTCTTCTCAAGTAGCCAGTTGTCTTTCCATTAGAAGTTAGGATTAAAAGTTTACATTCACTTGTGTTAATTTCACTTTTTTTGTTTTTAAATGAGGAGTGTTAATGGCAATAAATGGGCAAAAGAAAAAGAATGCCTGGAGGGCTGACACAGCATGGGTGTGGTCCTAGGGTATATATAGCACTCTCTATAATTTTCCAGCTAATGTTCCTTTCCTTGATTACATGGATTAAAAGCGGCATGTTATTATATCTGGCAAGCCAATCACATAAACAATAAAGGCTTATTACATTCTTCTTATGTTGAAGTCACAGATCCAGGTCCCATAAAAGCCTTGACATGATGCTTGCTCCTACATTAAGGCATTTGTGAAGAGATGAATCATAAACAAGTACATGTTAATCTTGATTCAACAGTTACACAATAATCTATTATTTAATGATTGAAAAAACTGTAAAACAGCGCTTGATTGTCAAATAAGCTGCAATTCTTTTTTCCCCAATTTAATTGAGATATAGATGACAATTAAAAACAAGTATTTCAAAGTTCTACTATAGAATTCTATTTTAATAACATTAGCATTTTGTTCTCTAGTTTAATAATCATACATTTCTATTGTAGTATAATCAAGCATCACTTAATGACAGAGATACCTTCTGAGAAATGCATCCTTAAGATATTGTAATTGTGCAAACAACATAGAGTCTACTTTCACAAACCTAGGTGGTACAGCCTGCTACACACCTAGGCTATATGGTATAGCCTATTGCTCCTAGGCTACAAACCTGTACAACATGGTATCATACTGAATACTGTAGGCATTTTTAATAAAATGATAAACATTTGTATATCTAAACATAGCTAAACACAGAAAAAGTACAGTAAAAGTACAGTATAATACCATAAAAAATGTAAGCCAGTATAGGTCACTTAGGAATAAAGTTTGCGGGATGGGAAGTTGCTCTGGGGTGGCAGGTGAGTGAATGGTAAGTGAACATAAAAGCCTAGAACATTACTGTACACTACTGTAGACTTCATCAGCACTCTACATTTAGGCTATATTAATTTAAAATTTTTCTTTCTTCAATAATAAATTAACCTTTGCTAACTGTAGCTTTTTTATTTTATAAACTTTAATTTTTTTAAAATTTTTTACTCTTTTGTAATGACAGTTAAAAACAAACACATTTTAGAGCTGTACAAAACTATTTTCTTTCTTTATATCCTTGTTCTATAAGCATTTTTTCTGTTTTTAAAATGTATTTTTCTTGTACTTTTCAAACTTTTTTGTTAAAAACAAAGACACAAAAACACACATTGGCCTAGGCCTACAGAGGATCAGGGTCATCAATATCTCTGCCTTCTACTACTACGTCTTGTCCCACTAGAAGTTCTTCAGAGGTAACAGCAAGCATGGAGCTGTCCTTTCCTGTGATAACAATGCCTTCTTCTGGAAAATATCCTAAAGGATAAACCTGAGGTTTTTTCACAGTTAACATATTTTTTTTAATAAGTAGGAGTATACTCTAAAATAATGATAAAAAGTATAGTGATAGTAAACGCAAAAATCAGTAACAGTCATGTATTATCATCAAATATTACACACTGTATGTAATTGTATGTGCTATACTTTTATACAACTGGCAGCATTGTTGGTTTGTTTAGATCAGCATCGCCACAAACATGTGAGTAATGCGTTGCATTATAATGTTATAATGGCTGAGTCACTTAAGGATAGGGCTTGTTTAGCTGTAGTATAATCTTATGGGACCACTGTCCTATATGCAGTCCGTTGTTGATGGAAATGTCATTATGCTGTGCATGACTATATTCTCTTCAGCAAAGTACACTGATATCTTTCCCCAAAATTATGTTCTCCCTTTATTTCTTGTTCTCCAAATTGTACCACAAATTGAGAGTATGTAGAAGATATATAGTTCTATAAAATTTGTTCCTATTACTGGTTGTGTCAGAGAAAGATCACAGTGAATTTATGGATGAATTACTTAATGCTAGAAAATACCACCCCAATTTTTTCTGTGAAAATAAACCCCAGAGTTGCAAGAAAACTTCAGCTTTTGCATGGTAGATATATATGAGCATTCATAAACCCTGGATTTCTTAAGCCACTGAATCAATTCTCTTTGTGGCTTTCCAAAAACCCTAGGAGGAGTCTTCTTGAGTGTCACAATCATTGAAGCCAGAGAACACGAGGTCATTTCAAACAAGACCACTCATTAATCCCCCCAGCAACACACCCCTTATTTATTTTTATCAAAATGTGCGCATCACATAAACTTGATACATTTTCCCAAAGAACTAATAACATGGAACCTCTGGCCAAAGTCAATAACAACAAAAAAATATTCTGCTAGCTTTAGCCAACCCCTATCTACTCCAAGTACAGAGATTAAGTAGTTCATGCCTGGATGAAGCCCCAGTAAACTCACCCTCTGCCAAACCAAGAAAGCTGCAAATATATACTGGATATGCCTCTGCTTATTTGTTAAATATAACTACGCCTGGGGAAAACTAGGTCATTAATATCTCTTAAATGCCTCTTACATTTCAGGCCTGTGTTACCTTCATTAATGTTTATAGAAATCCTTTTGAGGGCTTCTGAGCCATTGCTTCATTCAATTATTCATTCACTAAATATTTGTTCCCATTTTACAGATGAGAAAACAGTTTGCTAGAGAATAAGCTTCAATAAGTAATTTGCCCAAGGTCACACAGTCAGCTGATAAATTGCAGAGTAGAGATTCAAAGTTAGATAGATATGACTCCAAAATCATGTTCTTTCTATCATTCAGAGCTTCTATCAGGATCATCTGAGGCCCCCATACGTATTTCTGAGTCCCATCCTATATCATTTAATCAGAATTTACTTTGGTTGAGCCAGAAATCTATTTTAACAGGGGTTTCATGTGATTTTGATTTGTAGCTTGGTTTAGGAACAACTAAAACACACAGTAGCTTTACAACTCCTAATATAGTAACTGGTCCAAAACACCTTATAAGTAATAATTCATTTTACAAATATTTATTAAGCACTTACTATGTGTTAGGCATTGTTATAGGTATGGCAGTGAGCAAAACACAAAAATTCCTGCCCTCGTGGAGCTTATATTCTAGTGTGGAAGTGGAAGCAGTTCACAGGGGACACAGGAAAACATAAGTAAGTACATTAATGCATTATATTAGGAGGTGGTAAATGCTAAGAAGACAATAGAGAAGTGTAAGGTGATAAGGAGGGGTGGGGTGGGGGGAATGTATTAAATAAGGTGGTCAAGATTATTTTCTGTGCAAAGGTGAGATTTAAAGAAGGCGAGGAATGTGCCATGTGCTTGCCTGGGTAAAATCATCAGGCAGATGGAGTAGCTGGCACAAAGGTGGTAAGGCCTCTAAATATGTACCTGGTGCATCCAAGAACCACCAAGGGGACCAATGGAGGTGGAGGAAATGGGCTGGAGAAAGAAGTGAAAGCTAAAGTCAGAAAGGTAATGAAGGGAACAGTCAGATAAGCTCATGTTGGGTCTTACAGGCTATTGTAAGTAATTTTACTTTTTCTCTGAGTGAAATGGGAAACAACTGTTAAGGTACTGAGTGAAAAAGTTATATGTTCTGATAAATAAGAAACTAAGAATTCCATGTATTAAGGCTAGAAGAAGATTTTGAAAGATACATCATCCAGACTCCTCTGCAAAGGCAGGTGTTTTTCTACATTACTCTAGGGAAACTTGTCAATTTCACACAAAAGCAGACTTCATTATTCTGTAGTCACTCATCCATTTAATTCACTCATTAACCAAATATTCATCAGCCTCACAGCCTGCCCTGTGTAAGGTGCTTGCTAAGTGCAGAAGGCTTTCTGGGATTTATAACTTGGCCCCCAAGGTGCTCGTGGGCCTTAGTAGCAATGCATGTGGTCCAGCTTGCCTGTGAAGTAATTGTTTATTCCCAACCTATTTAACATTCATTGTAATTAAACCCCCTTTCCTGTGGCTGATTGTCAAAGGTGACGTAGCTGGTCAAGGCAGTCACCCGCTCTAAGTCTGTGACAAGCCATGGCCAGCAGTCTCTTCTAAAGGTTTATTGGAAGGGAAAAGTGTTGTATGCCCAAGTGTATATGAATGGAGAGACTGGAGATTATTGTCAGAGAAGAGAGTTTTTCTTCTGTGTCCCACAAGTGAAGATGGGAGAAGGATACAGTGATGCCTGGGAATCTTGGGGAGTAGAAGGGAAGCATGTGTTAGCTAACTGCTTTTGCTTATGTAGTATATATTTTGAACTTCATTGCTAATGAATAGGGAAATGCTTCAGAGCAATAGCAAAACACAGAATGAAGGCATGCCAAAAGTGAAAACTCTTAACATAGTGACTAATTCTTTTAAAATGATTTAGCTCACAGACTTCACAGGTAGTGGAAATAATGTGGTAATGTATAACATAACAGAATAATAGTCACCTCAGTTTTCTTACTCAGAAGGGGTAAATAGGCAGGGACCAAAAATCTGATTAATATTCTATCAATGCTTTAATGCAAGGACGTTTCAGTGGCCACATTTAAAAGATTTTTCTTTGTGCTTTACATCCAGGCCAATTAATCTATGCTGACTTTATGGCATAATTATTTTGTTTTATAAATACATCAGTCTAATGGACAGTTGAAACACATCCCACCTCCCCCATTCACTTTTTTAATCCTAGAGATTTAAATCAATGAACTGAATTTTTATTTTTACAAGACATATTGGCTATAAATATATCACAAATCATAATTATAAACATATCATACTATGAAGAAGTAGAAAATCTCTGATATAGAGGCATCATTTTCTAAATATATTCTTGCCATTTTACATTGAAGAATGAAGATAAATAGGAATGTGACTAGAAATCATAAAAAATACCAAACTGCTATCTCCCAGAAGTGACAAAAATATGAACAAACTTTTAAAAATAATTGTTTAGATGGGCTATAATACTTGGTTGAGAGTTCAAGTCCTACTGACAACCAAATTTCTCTAAATCTCAAGCTTAGATATGGATGATGGAAAATGGGCATAAAGACTAGATTCTGGCTGCCCTCCAGTTACTGGCAGAATCCAGGTGGAAGTGCAGTGGTGTGACACCAAAGTATCCACTTCACTCAGTCAAAGATGCCAAGTGGTTCTATTTTAGTGGTGATGTTGTTTGGTGCCAGTATCCGAGATTCATTGTCTTATGGCCATGGAAAATTAGGATGCAGGCACACACAGAGTGAAGTTCAGAGTGGAAGTTTAATAGGTGAAAGAAAGAGAAGTGCCCTCTCTGCTGAAGAGACAGAGGTCTTGAAGAAATGTATTGCTGTTTTTGCAGTGAAATACAGAAAGTTTTTTGGATGAGCTTGAGGTGGTGTCTGATTTACATAGGGCATGAAAAATTGGTTGGGCCAGGTGTTCCATTTGCATAAGGCATGAAAAACTGATTAGAACTGGGTGTGCCATGCATAGTGCACGAAAAGCCTGGCCACCCACCTTAATCTTTTACTATGCAGATGGGTTATCTATGTGGCTGGCGTGCCACATTGCCTGGTTTTTTACCGTACACATGGTGACAAAGAAAAAGGAAGATGGAGTCGCTGTGCTGAACATACCTGGCTTCCAGGTAGCTCTTTCCTATTGGCACAGCTGCCAGCATTCATCCGTGCAAGTTTCCAGCTTGCTTATCTATGTTTGCAGATAGATTTTTCAGGCTGCTCTTTGTTAGAAAAGAAATGATTTGGGGACTGCTTTTTTCGTTGTTGTTGTTAAAAAGGAAATTCACTGAGGACTCTGTTGCCTTACTATCTGCCTAAATAATTTATTTCTATCTCCTGTACTACTATGACGGGGGAAACAAACAAGAAGAGAAGGGCTGATCCTGTCTTGTACGTACTTGGTGATGCTGTTTGTTCATTTATTGGGCACTTTTTTGTTTTTGAGACGGAGCTTGGCTCTCGTTGCCCAGGCTGGAGTGCAGTGGCACGATCTTGGCTCACCGCAACCTCTGCCTCCCGAGTTCAAGCGATTCTCTTGCCTCAGCCTCTGAGTCGCTGGGATTACAGGCACGCACCACCACACCCAGCTAATTTTGTATTTGTAGTAGAGATGGGGTTTCTGTCTTGGTCAGGCTGGTCTCGAACTCCCCACCTCAGGTGAACTGCCTGCCTCGGCCTCCCAAAGTGCTGGGATTACAGGCGTGAGCCACCGCACGTGGCCTATTGGGCACTGTTAAGTGACATTTTGTGAAGATTCTGTGGGACATGGAGGAACTTCCTCTTGGGAGCTAGCTTGTGCTAATCCCCACAGCACAAGTGGGAATTAATGTGTGCTCACTGATTCATGCTGGTTGAATGAAGCCTTTTTTCCTTTGACATTTTCTATATTTCTAATTAGAAGACCAGCTCCATGAGTTTAAAGGATTATAATATTTTGCATTTGTATTTTTCTGCATGCATTGTAGAGCATTTAAAAATATTGCCAATTAAAAGAATATACATTTAATTTAGAAATATGAACTTGATTAGCTAATGTTCATCTTTAACATTTTCTAAGGCTGAAATGCTAATCTCTTTGCTTTCTTGTCAGACTAATGTTCAGATCACACTGGCTTGATATCTGACTCACTTTCTCAGTGCATCAAAGGGTGGCCACCTGCCAATAAATGATGCCTAATACCACAGTTAAACGAAAGGTAAACTTTTTTTTAACTTTGCAAAAGGCATGATTCTAGTATCTTGAATGAGGAGAACTCTGGCTATGAAGAAATGAAGAGATCAGCAAATCATTTTCCCCTAAACAACTATAAAGCTGGACAAATTTGATGAAAACAATTATCCCAGCAACCTGGAAATCTTCCAAGGCAGTCTGTGAAAACCAGCAGCTTTGCTTTGCAGGAAACTGACTTTATTTGGAGTGAAAGAAGGAAAACCCACACCCAGCAGCAAATGAGAAAAGTCTGCCGCTCTCCTAGCCTAAGGTTGCAGTCCCTGTTGGGGTGTAAGTAGAATAACAGAGGGTTAGTCAGGGAGATCCTGGAAACGAGATAGTCATTGAGGGCCTTAATAAGCATTTCATACATCCTTGGCTGTCTGGAAGCTTCTACACTTATGCAGCACAGACCTGAGAGGGCCCAGCAGAAAGAACTGGGGCTGACTTCCCAACTGCCCAGACTTAGAATGCAACCCCCTAAACCAAACACAGATCCACAGAGAGTAGATGCCTTATTGACTGGAGGTATTGGAGCACAACCTGTGACCAGTCATTGGCTGACCACTAAGCTACGCAGACACAGAGATGACCCCTAAAAAGCACGCTGAAAAGGTAAAGTAAGAATTTTTTTCAAAAATCTGAGGTGAGACGTCAGTAGCCATACACCACAGGGGTAACAGGTTCTGCTGCTTTAGTCTAGGTTAGTTCATTTAACAAAAGAGAAACGAGCTGGGCCTGGTGGCTCACGCCTGTAATCCCAACACTTTAGGAGGCTGAGGAGGGACCATCATGTGAGGTCAGGAGCTCATTACCAGCCTGGCCAATATAGTGAAACCCCATCTTTACTAAAAACAAACAAACAAAAATTAACCGAGCACTCATCTGTAATCCCAGCTACTTGGGAGGCTAAGGCAGGAGAATTGCTTGAACTCGGAACTCAGGAGGCGGAGGTTGTGGTGAGGCTAGATGGCACCATTGCATTCCAGCCTGGGCAACGGAGCAAGACTCAAAAAAAAGTGGGAGGAGTAAACAAAAAATCCAGCAATAATAGAAACCCTCAGGAGAAAAAAAAAAAAAGAAAATTAGAATAGGAATTGCTGTATCATCAAAAATGTCCCGCTTTCAATAAAAAATCATAAGACATGCTAAGAAGCAGAAAAGTGTGAACCATACTCAAGGGAGAAAAAAAGAAGTCAATGGAAATAGACTCTGAGAGGCCCTATAAATTGTATTTAGCAGACAGCCACTGTATTAAAGAACCAACAGAGAATATGACAATGACTCAATATATAGAGAATATCCATAAAGAAATCAAATCTGTTTAAAAGCACCAGATAAAAATTTTTATATTTAATACCATATGTTAAGATTATTTACTATATTTTGCTCTCCACATGAGCTCACTTTCTGGATAATTGCAAAGTTAAGTAATTGCCTGGAAAAGGTAAACATTTTTAAAGTTCTTAAAAGGAGGGTTAACTTACTTGATACAACTGCAATAAAATAGCAGTTTGAATCAACATACAGTCTTTCTTGTATCTATCAGATGATGTCATGCAGAATTGCCAACACACACTTTTTGATGTAAGACTTTCTCAATAAACTTCATTCATAATCAGAACCCTCAGTGTGATATAATTTTTCCCAAATCTCTGAATAAATAAATAAAAGTATGTTGACTTTAATTTATTTGTGTTTTTCTTAGGCACCTAATGACGACAGCTTAGGTTAGGAAGAGTCAATTTACAGGTGTGATAGAATTAAATGGCTAATGACTGAGGAGGTGAGGCATTTTAAATTTTAAACTAACAAGCTTAATTCCTTCAATATTTATACCTTACTTTGGGCTCATGATATGCCGCTGAACTTCTGTTCCAAAGTACTGTTCCTTTCTTGCATGATCTTTCTTCTCAAAAGGAATTGTTTCTCTGTGAGCAAAACCATATATTTTGTCCTCTTTCTGTGACTCCTACAGTGGTTTTTGTACGTGTTTATTTATTTTTTATTTTTTGGAGATGGAGTTTCTCTCTTGTTGCCCAGGCTGAAGTGCAGTGGCAAGATCTCAGCTCACTGCAACCTCCGCCTCGCAGGTTCAAGCGATTCTCCTGCCTCATCCTCCAAGTAGCTGGGACTACAGGTGCACACCACCACATCCGGCTAATTTTTTATATTTTTAGTAGAGATGGGATTTCACCACATTGGCCAGGCTTGTCTCGAACTCCTGACCTCGTGATCCACCCGCCTCAGCCTCCCAAAGTGCTGGGATTACAGGTGTGAACCACCATGCCTGGCCCTGTATGTGTTTCATAAAGTTTTACTGATGGCATAGCTGTAAAGGAATAAAGAGAAACTTGCGTGTAGAATTTTAGCCACATCTTGAAAATGCAAAGAATTTTGAACAAAAATGCAGTGAAGTGGGATAGTGGAGTCAATCGTTTCAGGCACTGAAAACAGCATGCCCAAATGTAGAACAGAAGGAAAGCACACTGATGTAGGGGCCCAACAGCCCAACTAGTTCATCAGGGGTTAGAGGGCAAGCAAAAGGACACCCAGAAATGATAAAACAGAAGACTTCCCTCTATCTTTTAACTGAAGAAAACTTGAAGCATGAAAGAGTTTGTTTGTTTGTTTGTTTGTTTGTTTGTTTGTTTTGAGATGGAGTCTTGCTCTGTCTCCCAGACTGGAGTTCAGTGGTGCAATATCGGCTCACAGCAACTTCTGCCTCCCATATTCAAGTGATTCTCCTGCCTCAGCCTCCTGAGTAGCTGGGATTACAGGTGTCTGCCCCCATGCCCAAATAACTTTTGTATTTTTAGTAGAGACAGGGTTTCACCATGTTGGCCGACCTGGTCTCAAACTCCTGACCTCACGATCCACACGCCTTGTCTTCCTAAAGTGCTACTATTATAGGCATGAGCCGCCACCCCCAGCTAGTTTTGTATTTTTTAGAATTGAAGTGATATTGATCAGCATATTTCAGGAAGTAGGTTTTATTTTCTTTGCTGAGTTTTAAGGATTCAGTCTCTGAAAGCAGTCAAAGGAATGGATTTTCCTGACATTATCATATGAGATCATCGATAATTACTTGTTAAAAGTTTACATGCCCTCCTCTTATAGGAGGCTTTGAAAAATGATTTTACTACTAATTATTATTATAAGTTTTATATACTATTCTTCAAAGGTAACTCTTCTTTCTTTAGTATCACCCAATGAATAAGAGTTATTTTTCCTAAGTCGTTCCTATTGTCCCTTCAGTCTGATGAAAATCTTGACATAAACCTAAAAGAAAATACTGATTTTTCACAAATATGGTTTTCAACATATTCTATTCTCCTCTCTCTTCCCTGCCTACAGTTGGGACCCAAACTCCTCCCCAGCCTCCATCCAATTTTATCTTCTGTATTTAAGAAAATTTATTAGGAAAAGAAATGCAAGTCTCTTCTGACTGATCTCACCCCACAGCAAGCTTTCACTCATTTAAAATGTCCGTGGCCCCAATGTCTGTAACAACTACATGGGCTTTGATTTCCTTGTGCAACGCCTAATAATTATCAGTCTTTAGGGACATGCTTTAGTCTTCCCACTGGTTCCCAAGTTCCTGGAGAGCAATGTATACCTGTACAGCCAATTTAATCTTGTATGGTGTAGACATGATGGTTAACTAAATGCACAAACAAGGGAAAGACATTCATAATTTTCTATATATTCAGAAACAATAGACTGTATTATATTAACTCTATATTTTTCTCATCAAATTTTAAGTTGATTTGCCATTATCAAATGAAAATATTTAACAGCAAAATCAATTTCGGAGAACATTTTCTTCTAAAAGCAAATTATAAGTCTATCATAAATATTAAAAATATTTCCATAGAGTAGATCAAGAATGTACTATCTGTTAGGGTGATCTATAGGTAAATAAAATTGTATATTTCATCTCAAATTATTATTAGTGCTTTAAGTGTTAAAACTTTAATATAGAGTTAAATATAATATGTAAATATATTGTAAAATTTAATATATGCTAAAAACAATATTTAAAATATTAAACCCATCTTAAGGCTCAAGATTCTAGACCCTAGTTTCATTCTTTGCTCCTAAGATACTACTCTAACTAAAACAGGTCTTGCACACTTGAGCTTTATATGCTGCTACTTTTAACTACTCTTTAAAAGTGAAATTTAAGTGTTTTCTTCCAGAGAATTGGAGCAAACAAAATTAAAGCTATCATCTGTGATCTTTTACCTTGACTAATAGAAAAGGGTAATCCTAACGTAATTATTGAAACAGTGATGATATCGAATATAAAAATAATGTTTACTGCAGCTCCCTCTGCTTCCCAGCCGGCCTTTGAAGTGAGGTAATTTCCAAATCAATTTGCCTCTCACTCAAGTCACTTCATCTTTCAGCCAGGCCCACTTGAAGAAAAAAAACATTAATTGGACTTGCCATTGTGTCTTGGACTCTTTTGGTGACAATTTTCTGTGACAGGGTAAAAGAGTTGCTAATTCATTGCTTCAGGAAATGAAGGCCTAATAGCTTCACATCTGGTAAATTATGGCCTTCCTGCTCCTCAAGGCAGCAGCGGTACACAAGGCATTATTTGGAATTAAAGGAAAAAAAAAAACAGCAAAGGAAATCAATTTTTACATTTACAGTGGACTCTTTTAAAAATTAAGATTTATAAGCCAAGAACATTTCTTTATAAAAGCATCCATTGTCTAAGACATAGAATTGAGTCAGCCAGAGGGTAAATTGAGCAAAAACGCTTCCAATATCTTAATGGAAACTCTGAGAAGTCACTGTAGAATTAAATCACATGGCATAGCTTTTTGCCCCTGGGGGTGGGCCATGTGTAAATTGTGCAAATGTAATGATACAGTCTTTTGGGCCTTTGGGGAATATGACAAATAAAGATTGACTTTACTTTGAGTGGGGTTCATGTTGCATATTGGATGGGAAATTCAGTTTGGCCCCATTTTTACATGATGCCTAGACAGATCAGTTTGCAAAAGAAGTATGGAAAAGGAGAAGTATGGAGGAAGTTCCCCCAAAGGACACATATGGGACACCGCAACCTTCTTTATGAAGAATTACAAGAGCTCAGGTATAGAAATTGAGATGTTTCACCCCAGTTATTGTCCCGATAGTAGGATTGGTGGTGAATGGCTTTTATCACAATAAGACTAAGTTGCACCATGGACTTGTGAAATTACCCCAATGACTTCCATATTTTTCCTTATCTAGTTCACAAGGAAAAATGAACAATGATAACCAAAGAGACAAACTGCAGAATTTCAGCAGTAGGTATCAGAGGTCTGGCAAAAACAAATCTAATATCTAGAAGGGCTTGGTGGTCCTCAGAGATGAGGACTCTTTTTATCCTGGCAGTACAGTGACCACCACAATCACAGCATAGAATTTACTTCCACCTAATCTTCTGTAATCCCCAATTGGAGCAATTAATTTTACAAGGGGTCATGCTCCCTTTCTGTGGTATTTCTATTGAGAGCTTAATGATGTGTCCTTTATGATGCATTTTGGCAGCACCTTTCACCCAGACCTGAAAATATTCATTGATTATGATCAGCAATTTTGGTATTGTAAATGGGGTGTAGCTGAAGTGTTTTCTTGATGACAGAGCATAGAACAGCATGTGCTTAGAAAAGGAGAGAGAAAGGGAGAGAGACACTGTGGGTTTAGAACTCATTTCACTTATCTAAACATGGGCCTTGTTCCATACAGATGACACAAAGAGGAACTGAAGTGGAAAGTAGAGTGTATACTAGGATCAGCAGCTCCAGGCAGAACTAGGAGATAAGGGAAAGCACCACATTTTAGGATCAGAAGTTGGAAAACAACAAGAATCTGATGGCCTCACACACTATCTTCTTTGTCTTATTCACTTTAGCCCTCAACCACTAAATGACCCATGTTCAGATATCTGCTCACCTGAAGGCATTTTAACAAATTGGCTTAAATAATTGACATATTTTTCCTAAGCTCCCCGCATCTCCTAAAACCAGGAAATTGTCATTGTGATTTTTTTTTAAATATCAGAACAAAGCTTTGAAAATTAATTCAATTCACTGGCTTTTGTCCAAAAACAAATCTGGGGACTTCAAATAAGTTAAGCTTTTCCAGATCCACTGTTTCCAAGGAGAAGAAGAATTTTTATTGTTGTTGTTGTTGTTTAAGTGTTGGAGATGTGAGGGAATACAGAAAGATGGAAAATGTACAACTTTAAATATTCTACAAAAAGTTCAAACCCATCACAATTTCGAAAATTGTTTTTATATTTATTATATCATTTTATCTTCCCAGCAACCTTATGATGTGGCCAGTGCCAACATCCTCATTTTTCACATAAGAAAATTGAGGCCCAGATTGTTGTGTAAACCATTTTGCCAAGGATCTTAACAAAAGCAAACTAGAACACTAGAACATAACCTACCCCTGGACTCTTTTCCATAAACCACATTGCTGCTATGTCTCTTGCTCCCCTTTTTAGAGAATCAAGCCTCTTTTTGTCTGAGGACTCATAATGTGTCCCAGGCATGTTAAGTGGTACACAGAGAGAGAATGAGAAAGAGAAATGGAGAGAGAAAAAAAAACAATTTAACAATTTAGTCTTTACTATGTGGCAGGTCTATTCAAAGCCTTTATATGTAAGAATTCATTTAATCATCACAAGATTACAATGTATGTCCGGTTGTCTGGGAGTATTTTACAGATAAGAAAATATCCAAAGAGGATATGGAACTTGCCCAAGTACACACAGCTCATAAGTGATGGGGCTGGGGTTTGAATTGAGGGAAGTCTGGCTCTTGAGTCAGTACTCTTACCCACTGTACTTTATTCCCTCTCTAAAGTCAGTGAAATTCTTTCTTGTCTTTCTCAATATTGAGCACAACTTTTGTCACATAAAAATCACTAAACAACAACAACAACAAAACATGTTTCATGGATTGGGAAAGAAGGGCGGACACCCTGCCATCTTGTCTACTTGCCTTTTGGCCTAGGACTGGGTTTTATGGCCTCCCCAGTATTGACATTTGGACCTTGATAATTCCTTGTTGTGGGAGCTGTCCTGTGCCTTGTAGGATGTTTAGCAGCATCCTTGGCCTCTACCCTCTAGATGCTGATAGTGCCCCTCAATTGTGATTATCAAAAATGTCTCCAGACATTACCAAATATCCATGGCAGTAGGGGTAGGGGGATTGAAAATCGCCTCGAGGTTGAGAATTTCTGGCCTAGGGCATGAAAAAGAGGTACAGCCTTGTAGGGGGATTCCTTCCAGGAATCCAGCGTCAAGAATGCTCCCGTGTAACTGTCTTTTCCCAATGCAGTCTGGAAAAGAGCATGAAGGGCTTGTGCATTTTTGCCTCCTCTGCCAACAGCTAGGAGATAACACTTGTTGGGTTAATGTTCTTGCATCCAGGCAATATTCTGACTACGTGGGAAGAGGAATGTGGTTGGGCAGGGGATTCGTGACAAGGAGAGGATGGCATAGTAGGTACCAATGCTCCTATAAGACTCCATGCCAGTACATTTAGCATATTTCTGAAAAAAGAAAGAAATGGGGCACGCCATCAGGTAATGGATCCAATGCCCAGATGAACTGAGATATGGCAATTTCCCCCAGTCAGGAGCTTACTTCAGAATAATGTTGCTTTGACGTGAAGCTGTAAGGACACTGGATGAAAACAATCCAGAACCTGCTTATCTTTCAGCATGAGAGACATTTGGGTGTTTTCTGAGTCATCTGAAACACAGAGTGTAGGATTTTCCTGATGGATAAGGAAACCTGATGTACTCATTTATTATAACAATGAGATCATTGGAAGACCCATAAAACTGAAGTCTGCTATCCAAGTTCAGATCTAGTTTGTTATTCAGATAATGGTTCCAAGCTTATTTAACAAGCCAGTTTTGACAAGTTGAATTTTTTATAGGATGTTTGTTTAATTGTAGCATGGCCATCCTATCATAACAGTATTTTCAACTATGCAGAGAAAACCAAAGTCAAAAGGATTTTTCACAGTGAGATTTACACGTCCTTCAAATGAAAACTCTGAGTCATATTTTCATCAGTCATATTTTAATTTTCAATAAAGGAAAAGACTCCAAAATATCCATAGGCATTTCTAAAAGCCACATCAGAAAAGGAGAATATAAATGGGGTAGAAGAAATTACATATAGGCTGATATCTTTAAGAGAGCTCAAGATTATTGAAAATCTGATTACATATACATCAAACGTTTTAACTTCTTTCACCCAGATGAGGTAGCAGAATAGAATGAATATTACATAGGCAGACAATTCTCAAGGGAAGTCTCCGAAAATTTTTTAGAAGTTTATAGGTGAATGCCATTTTCATCGCTTTCTACTGCAATATGAAGTATGCAGGCTTTAGAGCCATGCCGACTGCAGTCCAAAACCCTTCTGGAGCTTCACTGAACCTCATAACTTTTCTAAGCCTCATTTCCACATGTAAACAAGCAGATAATACCTATTATATAAGGTTTTTTGATGTCTAAAGAAGGTATTTTTAAAACTTAACAAAATACTTGACTTGGAATAGAAGCTATTATTATAAAATTATTATTCCTAATATCTTTATGACAACTCATTTAGACAACTGGATATCTGCTTTTCCAGGATTTGAATCTCCAATTTATTCCCCCCATCACGCTATATTTTTACCTATTTTTTGAGATATATAGAGGTGGGAGAGGGAGGATGAAGGGATAATGTCTAATTTTTTCACATTTATTGGAATCACATTAACAATTTGCTTATTAATAATTATGCATTCTGAACAACATATATGTTTAGTCTAGGAAAAAGTGTACAAGTTGATTTCCATAAGCATCAAATCACAAATAATAACTGAACACAATCTACTCTCATATTCATTGATTTTTTTTTGCCAGTTTGAGAAAACATCCATCAGCTCTTTTTAGGACCCTCTGCAAAAAGACTCTAACATTTTAAAAAGGCATAGTAGGCAAAGCTTGGTGGCTCATGCCTGTAATTCCAACACTTTGGGAGGCCTAGACAGGCAAAATACCCGAGGTCAGGGGTTCAACACCAGCCATGGCCAACACAACACAACCCCATCTCTATTAAAAATACAAAAATTAGCCAAGTGTGGTGGCGGGCGCCTGTAATGCCAGCTCCTCGGGAGGCTGAGGAAGAAGAATCACTTGAACCCAGGAGGCAGAGGTTGCAGTGGCCTGAGATCACACCACTGCATTCCAGCCTGGGTGACAAGGTGAGACTGTCTCAAAAAATAAATAAATAAGTAAATAAATAGATAATAAAGGAATGAGACTTCATTAATTAATTTTAAAGAAGTACTCAGGGTGATTGAGATGACATTCCATTATGTTCCCCTGATTAGGATGGGCCTGGCAGTTTGATTCATAGAACACTGTGTAGAAAGTATCTTTTCCTTTGGCATGAAATTAGTTAAACTGGCATGTAAACACATGCAATTAATATCTTCCCCATCTACCCTGTGCCAGTAACTTAAAAAAACAAAAATAAAGAGAGAAAGGCAATAATTAATCCATAAAGACAAAGACAACTGGGAAAAAGACAATAGTAAATAAAAGATTTAAAGATATATTTGAAAATTGGAAAACAGTAAATGAAAATAGGTAAAAATCTAAATAAGGTAAATCTAAGCACTTACTATCAAGGAAATAATACGTAAGTTAATTCACCCTGCAAAACCCAGAAAGGCTCAGAATTGGAGGACTTGGTTTCAGAAGAAAGTGGAGTTCAGGAGAAGGTTTGGAACCAAGTTTCTCCCTCCACTGCATGCAGCCAAGCAACTACTATAGAACCACCCTCCCCAACACACACACATAACGGGCAGATGAGACTGGAGAAGTCTCATTCTCTCCAAAAACCAAACAGGGGAGAACTCTAGGAAAAATGAAAACTGTCTCGCCTCCATCATACCCTCTCACCTGCTCCCAGGATGCCAGTTGTCAAACTTATGCTGGTCCCTCCACACCCACCATCATGCTCCATAACTGACAGAAATTAGATTTTTTCTTTTTTTCTGAACGGCCACTGAAAAGTGTCTCTAGATAAATATCTGGAGCTCCTCAATGAAAAGGGGACGTCATCCCCACAGACCCTGCAGTGGTGCCTGAGAATCAGCACCTCTGCTCGTAGGTACAGTAGTTCCAGCAGTATTTTAGCCATTCTCTCTTACATGTACTTGGACAGAGAAGAATAACCAGACACTAGAGAAAAATGTGCTACATGAGCATGGAGACCAAACCCCACAAAACAAACAAACAACTAGACACAGAGGACTTAGATGAATCAGAGTCAGTGCAGACATTCAAAGAAACTTTTCGAAAATCATAATGTCCTCAAAGATACACAGGGAAACAAGTCTGTAATATAGATAACGGTTACTATGAGAAAGGATCAGAAGCAAATAGGAACTCCTGTCTATAAAAAATATAAAAAGTAAAATCAAGCATTAAATAGAAAATTGTAAGATAGGGCCAAGCAACTCTCAAAAGTAGAACAAAAATTAAATAAGAGAGAAATGGGAGGGAAAAAAGATAAGAAAAAATATATCATAGATCTTGTGAGCTCTCCAGCTACTAATTAGGAGTTCCAGAAAGAAAAGAGAGAAAATGAAGGGGGGATATTATTGAATAAGTAATTTAAAACATTTTCAGACTGAAAGACGTGTGTCTTCCCATTGAAAGCGCAATGGAGCACCTAGCACAATGAATGACAAAAAAAAAAAAAATTCCAGGTAGGTTATGGTAAAATTTAGAATGCTTGAAATCAAGAAAAGATCCTAGAAGCTTCCAAAGGGGACGTGGAAAACACAGTCAAATACAAAACAGTGCTCTTGAATTTCTTAAAAGCAACTGAGTCTTAGAAGACAGTGGAACAAAGCATGAAAAATTCTGAGTGACAGTGATTTTCAACTGAGAATCAGGAGATCTGATGATTTTATAAGGCAGTTCTCCCTGCTCTTTCTCCTGTCTCTCCTTCTGCCATGTAAGACATGCCTTGCTTCCTCTTCTGCCATGATTGTAAGTTTCCTGAGGCATCCCCAGCCATGCAGAACTGTGAGTTAATTAAACCTCTTTCCTCTATAAATTACCCAGTCAAACACACTAATACACATGGCTTAATGAGCAAAAGTCCTGATCACCAGAATCATTAGAGATCAAACAACCCCAGAGGAGCACTCTGCCTCACTCATCTTATTCACAAGAATGAATAATAAGTAACGCAAAGGAAAAATGCTTGAGGTGATGGATACCCCGTTTGTCCTGATGTGATTATTACACATTACATGCCTGTATCAAAATATTTCATGTAACGCAATAATATATACACCTACTATGTACCTACAAAAAGAAAAAAATAAATGAACAAGAAAATGTTAAATGGATTCTCATAGTAAATTAAAAAAAGAATAAGTAGCAGCAACTATACATATGCTACATATATGCCAAGCACTGTTCTGTGTGCTTTTAATGTATTAACTAATTTAATTTCACAACAACCCTATGATGTAGGGACTACTCTTACTGTCTTTATTTTAAAGATGCAGAAACTGATATCAAAGAGATGTTAAAGACCTTACTGTGGTCCACAGGAGAGTTGGGGCTGGCTCCCAGGCCAAGCTCGTAACCTTTCCCTGCCTCCATTCCCCAACTCTCCTCTGTGCCACTGCACTGGTGCTGAGACAATGACAACAGAAAGCAAATTGGATTGAATCCTCTATAAAGAAAACTGATGCATTTGAATATGAATTTTAATCCAGGTAGTGATCAACCAAGAGAAAAAAATGGCCCATTGAAAATACTAACATGAAATTAACGGTAATAACACTTTAAAATTATACAGTAGTAGTGTCTACACAGTTAAGAAGGCAAGAAAGACTAAAATTATTATGTGGAAAATTCAGCTTAAAGAACTCACCACAAAATTATTGGAAAAATTATTTAAAAAGTATTTGTCATGAGTAAGTCTTCAGTTGTAGGTTTTCCTTAAGGAAAAGAAATCAGCTTTATCGATAAAGCACTTTTCTCATCTTCTTCATCTTTAAACATACAAAAGAAATAAGAATTAAAGTAAAGATTAGTTGAAAAACTTACTGTTTTGACTAATGAAAATTTCATTGGTGAAGGAGATAGACTGCTGTATAATACAATGCTAATTGAAAGCAGTCATAAAACACTAATTGCATTGGAAATAAATGACAGGTGCTTCACATGTGTTTATATCACTAGCGGGACACTAGCACAGGGTAACATTTAAAATATCTAACACATTATTCACAATAGCCAAAGATCAAAACAACCCAATTGTCCATCAACAAATGAATAAATTGTTATATCTGTGTAATGGAATATTATATAGTCACAAAAAGGAATTGAGTACTAACATATAGCTACCACATGGGTGAACTTTGAAAACACTATGTTAAGTGAAAAATGCTAGACATGAAAGGCCGCATATTTTATGATTCCATTTATGTGAAATGTCCAGAATAGGCAAATCTAGAGAAACAAAGTAGATCAGTGGTTGCCTCAGAGTCTGAGGGGAGGTAGGAATGGAAGATGAATGCTAATTGGTATAAGGTTTTCTTTTAGGGGCAATGAAATTGTTTTGAAGCTAGATAGAGGTGGTGATTGCACAAGTGAGAGAAAGTACTAAATATCACTGAATTGTGCACTTTAAAATGGTCAATTTTACATTGTAATATGTGAATTTCATCTTTTTCTCCTTCCCTTCTCCCATATATTTATGTATGCACACATAAACACATTACTCAGAGCTAGAAATCAGAGACAGAGATAGAGATAGAGATAGAAATAGAAATAGAGCTAGAGATATACACACACACATACAAAACAACCAGCCACAGTGCATTTGGAGGGCTGCAGGTCCCACAGGCAAGCAGATAACTGAAGCCCTTGGGGACTAGATGGCCACCAGGTACTGGCCCTCTAGAGTTCCAGGGATGCAGACTCTCCCACTGGGGAGCAGAGATATGGGGATGGTGCATGACAGTTGCAATAGGCTGGCTAGTGGCTTCCTTAAAGTGACGAACTAGGGGGTTCCTAGGGCCTTGAGATCATTTGGGGGACTAGAAGCAGGAGCTATTTACTAATTGGCTAGTTACTATTTTAATATTAAACCACAAGAATAATATTGATGAATTTCAGTCCTGATTGGAACCAAGCTCAGTTTAAGCTTTCAAAACAAACAATCCATTATCCTTGCTTATATGATATGAAAACAAGCACAATTTCATAGCAATAGCTACCCCTGGCTTGCAGAGGGGAGGTCAGTCAAGGTCACTAAGAAAAAAAATAAAGATGCTTGCCTTTAAAATGCTTTCTCTCTGAATTTTGCAGCATCCTTCTGTAAAATGCATTATAGCAAATGAGGAGTCTCCTTCCCTGAATGAAAACAGAAGCTGCCAGGCCTCCTAGGCACAGGCTGAGAGTGGGACAGTGTCACTGCTGCTTCATCCCACTGGTCAGAACAAGTTACGTGACGCTCATCTCATCAAGTGTTCCATCAGAAATTCTGAAAAGCATACTTGACTTCTTCTGCACAGCCAGTTTCAGCTCCACAAAAACAGCCTTTGGCTTTTGCTCCATAAGATTTGCCTGTTCTCCTCTGTATGGTGACAGTTGCAACTCATAATCTTGATTTTCATGGCCCATCATCTCTGCTTTTTGACACTTTCCTGTAATGGTTTGCTTTCACTTTTTTCCATTCACATTTTTACTTCTTCCTTGAAAAAATCTGCAGGGAATTGAAGCTAGGGAATGGTATGGAAGGAGGACACACAATGAGAGAAAAACACACTTTGTCATCTTTCCAGTTGAACGGCAGGATGGAGCAATAATAACACATCTACCATGCACTTACTCAGCTAGGTTAGTTCATCATTTTGCTCCTTGAGGTATCGGTTTGGGTTTTTTAACTCAGAATCTCTATAGAGATGATATTGGCCTCACTCTGATACCTCTAAGACCAAAACAATCCTCTTTTTATCCAAATGCAGGAAAAGAGGCGAGGAAGAATGACAAGGACTTGCTGCCCAGACTTCTTAGTTCCGCCAATACGTAAATAATTTAGCAATGTATTTAACAGAGAGATAACCTGTCTACAGAAAATGCTTTAAGAGTGATTTCCATTGCTACCCCATGCTACCCTTATGCCAGTGCAGTTAGGTCCCAGGTAGGATTTGAAAAATCATATTTTCCTCCCCAAAAAAGATATATGGATGGCAAATAAGCAAATGACAAGTTGCTCCACAGCGTATATCTTCAGGGATATGCAAATTGAAACAACAATGAGATACCTATTAGAATAGCCTACACACCTATTAGACACTTACACATCTATTAGATGCCTACACATTTATGAGAATGGCCCAAATCCAGATCACCAACAGAGCACCAAACACTGATGAGAATGTGGAACAACAGGAAGTCTCATTTGTCACTGGGAAGGCAAAATGGAGGAGCTACTTTGGAAGAAATTTGGGAAGTTTCTTACCAAACTAAACATATTCCTTACCATGTGATGTAGTTTAGCTCTGTGTCCGCACCCAGATCTCGTGTCCAATTGTCATCCTCACTTGTTGATGGAGGGGCCTGGTGGGAGGTGCTTGAATCACGTGGGTGGACTTCCCCCTTGCTGTTTTTATGATAGAGTTCTCACAAGATCTGGTTGTTTGAAAATGTGTAGCACTTCCCCCTTCACTCTTTCTCTCTCCTGCTCCACCATGGTAAGACGTGCTTGCTTCCCCTTTGCCTTCTGCCATGATTGTAAGTTTCCTGAGGCCTCCCAGCCATGCTTCTTGTACAGTCTGTGGAACTGTGAGTCAGTTAAACCTCTTTTCTCCATGAATTACCCAGTCTCAGGTAGTTCTTTATAGCAGTGTGAGAACGGGCTAATACACCATAAAATCCAGAGATCACACCTTGGTATTTACCCAAAGAAGTTAAAAATTTGTATCCACACGGAAACCTAAACAGGAAAGTTTATAGCAGCTTTATTTATAATTGCCAAAATTTAGAAGCAACCAAGATGTTCTTCAGTAGGTGAATGGATAAGGAAACTGTGGTATGTTCAGACAATGCAATATTAAGTCGGTGCTAAAAAGAAACAAGCTATCAGGCCATAGAAAGGCACAGAGGAAACTTAACTGCATGTTTTAATAAGTGAAAGAAGCCAATCTGAAAAAGTCACATAACATACTCCAAATATATGACATTCTGGAAAAGGTAAAACTATGGAATCAGTAAAAAAAAGATCAGTGACTTCCAGGGTTTGAGGGGTGGGATAATTTATCTACGGAAAATTTTCAGGGCAGTGAAAATTTTCACAGAAGCATAGAAGATTTTCAGGGCAATGAAAACACACTATATAATGCTATATTGATGAATACATATTATTATACATTTACCTAAACTCATAGGATGTACAACACCAAGCATGAACCTTAAGGGAAAGTATGGACTTTGGGTGACATTGATGTGTCAACTGTAACAAATGCACCACTCTGGTGGGGGATATTGACAATGGGGAAGGCTGACCATGTGTGGAGACAAGAGTATATAAGGAATCTCTGTATCTTCTTCTCAATGTTGCCATAAACTTAAAACTGCTCTCAAAAAACTTGTCTTACATGTTTAAAAATTGTACTTTAACTTGTGAGAATTGTGGTAGAATTAAGCTTTAAAATTAATTCCTGCCTCTAAAATATCGCATTTGTCATAAAATATCATTAGGCATGCTCTCATTTAAATCATCTTGCTCGAATTTCGTCAGGAAATGTTAATGTCTTAATACATCTGGATGATAAACACAGGCTCTTTTCCTTCTAGGGAGGCCGTGCAGAAATGTGCTGGCACAAGTTACCTCTTGTTTTTTTTCTTTCTTTCTTTTTTTTTTTTTTTTTTTTTTTTGCCTTTGGAAATTTCTTTGGAGGCACAGGACCCAAGGGTGTGTAACTGAGATACATTTCTAAGGGCACAAGGTTAGAGAGAAAAAGGAGGTGGCAGAGAAAAATTTGATAAGTATCAGAGTACATGCTATGCTTAATGCCGAAACCTGATCATTACTTAGTCTGTCCACCTCCCAATCATTGTGATCTGAGAACCAAGGAAGCCCGTGAGAGCTGTGGTGAGATCAAATGAGGGGATGCATGTGAAATAATTTTGTAAATTGTGAAGTGCTATATATTTATATTCGTCTCACAGGATGGAGGCTCTGTGGGGAGTTTTTATTAGGTACTATGGGAAGAGAATATAAAAGAAATCGAATTCACAATCCTTGTGCCTAATGATCTTACAGATTAATAGCAGACAGAACATGGCAAGAGAGCTAGTGTGAGAAAATAATATACCACACACATAAAAATCTATAATACAAGCCAATAGGCTGTAGAGTGTGGGCATGGTCAGAAAGAAGTATGGTTTTCAGTGAAGACTCTGCTTCAAGTACAAAATTACTCTCAGTCTTTTCACCCACATTCTGTTTTAGATGTTTTTCTTTTTCTTGAGCTGCTGGTATTGTCAAACACTTTCAAGCGTATTGTTTTAGTTAATGCCAGAACTGCTTGCACCATCCTCATTTTAGAAATTAAGAAACCAAAGTTCAGAAAAGTTAAATAAATATTTCAAAGATGACATAATTAAGTGACCAAATTTGGGTTTAAATCCAAGCAGATCTCTCTGATATTAATGCCCCTTGGCCACCCTACTTTTTTCATCAGAGAAACACATTAGTTGTTATCCCTTCCTTAATTGAACGAGAATTAGTGTCTAATGGCCAATCCTAGTGATCCACAATCCTCTAAATCCAGATAACCTGGGGCTCAGTGAGAGCTGCAGGTAAGCAGCAAGATCCTGGAGGTTTGGCTCTGCCTTTCTAATGCCAGGAGATTGAGAAATGTCAGCCTTGGAGAAACAACAGGTCACCTTGGTGCTCTTGCTAGACCCATGAGAATGCTCAGGTGCAATGTCTTGGTTTCATGCTGCAAATAAATAAGTAAATAAATGGACACGATTGTGGCTCTATTGTGCTGTGTCCTTCTTAGGCATATTTGGTTTCTCCTGCTAGTGTGCTTCCATGGCTTCCATCTCACTGTTAGAGGCATTCGAACCAGAGGAGCTCCATCTTGAGTGAGGGCGAGGAGAAATGAAGCCGGGATTTTCTGGGCTGCATTCCCACGACATTAGTTATTCCTAGCCCCTCTACATGTTTAGGTTTAAAAGAACAGATTGATAACATTTACTAAACAGACCCAGGCTCAGTAATGTCTTGATATTCCAACATCTTGAGAAGCGTTTCTAATTTTGCTTTAAAAATAGTAATATTGATTTTTACAAAATATGGTGATTAAGAAAAGTAACCCTTTATCACAAACCCTTATAGCAGAGCACAACTCCCTATGATATGTTGTTGTTGTTGTTGTTATCCTATATATAAACAAGCATTGTACCTAGAGTGGGAGCGTTCCTCCTCTTACTTTTGGGAATGCCCTACTCTGTCTGTGGAATAGCTATTCTTTCACCACTTTACTTTCTTAATAAACTTGCTTTCATTTTGCACTGTGGACTCGCCCCAAATTCTCTCACGTGACATCCAAGAACCCTCTCTTGCGGTCTGGATCGGGACCCCTAACATAACTTGCGACCATACCCAAATGCACTATCTTTATATTCTGTACATGCACCTTACACGTGGCAGGTATTCACAAAGTTTTGTTGAACATACTCTATTCACAGACCAGCCTGGTGTAGGAGGTAAGCACAATTTATGGTCATGGAAAACCTGAGATCAAATCCTATATCTACTATTACTGGCTGTAAAATCTCAATCAAGTTACTTAGTATCATTCTGTCCATTTCCTTGTTTGTAATATAGGGAATTAATAGCACCCACTTCAAGGGTTGTTAACCATCACTTGAGTAAGCTTCTATAAAATGCCTAAAATAACACTTGGTATATAGTAAGTATCAAATTAACTCTATTTAATTATGTTGTTTCATACAATGGTGTTTGTTGACAGAAAAAAATCATCAAACAACAAAGGAAAATACTCAAATAATCTTTGCATATTTATAAATTATCAGTATGTTACATAATGCAAGACCAAAGAATCTCTGATCCAGATACAGTCAGTTTGTGTTTTAGTTCAGTCTTTTAGCTTCTATTAAATGTGGAAGAAAATACTCTTTTATTTATTTTTGTTTGCTGTTTTGGATGGTTTGGAAGTACAAGAAGTAAAAAGCATACAAATATTTGAAATAAGTGCCAGCTCTGGATCTTCTCTACAATCTACTGTCCCTTGTTCTGTTGGGAACACATGTCAGCTGACTTCACTAATGATTCCTCTCTAATAATAATGCTTACTATGTTTCAGGGGTGTTAAGCCACCACCTCCCTAATATTCAGGTTTCACCAGGTCTGTTGACTCTTGGAGGGACTGGAGATGGTGATGATTACAGTCATATGTCCCCGATTTATTTTACTTCCACTCAAAGATAAGATTTCTCCCCCAACCTCTTAGCTCTCTATTTAGGTGCCAAGTTAGGCTGAGTCTTTTTCTTCTATGCACCTAGATTAGTAATTAAAATCACCTGTCACAGGGTTACAAATGCCTTCATGCTCCATTCATATGTGCAAAAAAAAAAATGCAGCTTCTTTATTATGTTACAAAATGCTCCCATTGTCATCAAATGCCACCATTCATTGGAAGCAGGATAAAGCAGAATAAAGCAAAAACGAAAGAAGAAAGAAAGAAAGAAAGAAAGAAAGAAAGAAAGAAAGAAAGAAAGAAAGAAAGAAAGAAAGAAAAGAAAGGAAAGAAAGAAAGAAAAAATCTCAGTTTGCTTGCTTTTTTCAGGATTGGTTACAGTTTAATGCGATAATTGAAATAATCTACATATCTCAGGCACTTATGAATATATTTCTTCCCAGTCTCCTGCTCTTCATAAGCGGGCACCTGGGTGTGTGGTGGGGACCCACATGATAGACATGAATGCGTGGGCTCTTCACCCTTCCTTTTGCTCCTCTTGTACTGCAGCGATGTCTTGTCTCTCCTGACACCACCTTGTGTTGCTGCTTTCTCATCCTCAAATCTCAGCTGACGGGACAGGTGGTCCTCCCTGCTGACCCCCTACACCTCTCCTGGGAATGTGAAAGCCCTGAGATCTCAATGGGACTCAAATTTGGTTCCCAGCCAGATAGTATGCCCTGAAGTTCACAACCACAAGGCACTTTCACACCAACCACTGGACTCCCCTCTTGTAATCCTAGATTCTCAGTAATATTACATCCTCCATTTGGAACAAATAGGAATTGCTGAGTCCTGCCCATGCTCCCTGGAAGCCCAACTGAGGGGTTTAGGAAGATCTAAGCTCAAGTGCTCTCTCCGCCTGTCAGAGCAACCATTTTGGCACTGATGCCACCTTCTGCTGGTGCCCTACCAGTCTGCAGGACATGCTTCTGTCAGAGTCCCAAACCTAAAACTGGGACTAAAACCTCACTGCCCTCATTTCCCCAGCACAGCTGCCTTTTACACCTCATCTAGTCTTCTAGCTACATCCAGTTGATTTAAAAACTGATTTTATCTTTAGGATATTCACTGAACACTTTAGATGTACTACATACTGTGCACTACACTGGGGTACAATGTCAAGTAAGGTAGGCCCTCTGTTTCTAATCACATAAGAAGGTTATTATAAAAATACGTGTTTTATAGTGTATTGAGATAGAGAGGAAAGGCTTCCTGTGTACCCATAGAAGAGCTATGGAACTAGCCTGGCAGATGGGGCTTCAGAGGAGGCTTCCTGGGATAGGAGACATCCATTCTTACCAACAGCAATTACCTCTGCTCCCACCCAAAGGCATGTGTTGTTGATGTCTTGTTAATATACTAGTGGACTCACTGCTTGGGGACCTTTGGAGAGCTCTGCCACCTTTTAGCTGTGGCCTCCAAATAATTTTCACATAGTAGATTCAGTGGTAAGGAAACTTCAGTTCTACTGCATCTGATCATTTCTTTCAAAGACTACAAAATCAGTCTCCGAGTTTACATCTGGGGTGGGATAGCTTGCAGGAGGCTTTTGAGGAGATTCTGAGCACTTCCTTAGCAGATGAGCCAGAAATGAGAACAGCTGTTCTTCACAGAGTTTTGACATTTCTGGTCTCTGCAAACCATACAGAGCTGAAAAAAATAAAAATAAAAATGGTGGGAGAGATAGTAGAAATGGGAAGGAATATAGGGTATTTCCCCCCAAAAAATAGGTTGATTATGATATTATGTAAAAGATATTAGAAAGAAAGAATCCCATTCCCCAAATTTATAATTTTAGTTTTTGCATCCCTGGCTTACAGTTCAAAATATAGTCTCTCTCCTCGCAACTCTCTCCCCTCCCCCAACTTGGCAATTTAGTGCAATAATATCACTGGAGACATTGTTTTTCTCATCTGTCACAATTTGTTGTTTATTTAAATATGGAATCAAGAAATTCACATTGAAATTAAACATCTTGTTTCCTATGGCTGAAAGCCAGCAAGAATTTGTCTTTGGAAGGCTGATTACAAAACACGAAACAGCATTTTTGTGTAATGTCTTTCCTACTGATTTCATCAAGTGATTAGTATCCGATTATGACTGAGCCACTAGATATGTGCATATATTAAAAAACAGCTTAGGTATCTTAATACATGATATATCCAGAATAGAATTAATATGTATTGAAGTAGCTTGTGTTTCCAATATGGCATTTGAGGTTAATCAGAACCTCAGGTTTAAGGAAGAGAAAAGATGCCCTTGGAAAGAAAGTAAAAACATGCATTACAGGACTTCTGTTTTCTCTGCCTTGTCCCCCAAGCTTATTCAGTCTCCATGTGTCACATGTCCAGCATAGACCTGTGTGGTCTATGGCACTGATTCCTGGGGAAATATCCAAATTGCAGATTATCTCCAAAGCCGTTTGAATATTTTCTCACTGTCTTCTCCTTTAGGCTATCATTGAAATGGAAAATTTGCTGGAGAAATTTGATTAAGTAACATTTCACGGAAGAGGAGAATTGTAATAACCATTTGATAGAAAAGAGATGTCCTTGAACTCAATCAATCCTGAAGATGTTCCTGAGAGGGCAAACAAATAACATCTCTCTGGAAGGACGCCTGCCTTTGTCAAAGCTTTCAAATCTCTATGACTTCTATCTTTCCTTGGCTTCCCTTACTCAATTAGTCAAGAATCCTTGTGGATGTTTAACGTAAAATGTCACTCACATCTGCCCTCCTCCACAACTTTCCATTCCATCCTCTCCACAGATGCCTGTTTCATTTTCTTCGGACTCAGTCTTCTGTTTTTCATGGAGAACAGAGTGAGACAGAAGCTCCTGACTGTGGCATCCAAGAGCAACTTGAGCTGCTCCCTTACTTATCTCTGGTAATGATTTGAATTCTTTGCTTTTGCCAGACTGATTCATCTAGTCATTGCTCCCCAAATATTCATTTCCCCATCATTCCTTGTGGCCTAAGCACCAAATTTTGGTCTTTAAAAATCTACTCTTCCTTCAGGTCTGGCTCAAATTCTTTGTGATGACTGTTCTACCATATGGCTTAATAGCTAAGTACACATGCATTGACCTCAAGCCTTCCCACAGCTCAGGTTCCTGAGGCACAGACTCTGGATGGAAATTAGCACATAATAGGTTTATTAGAAAGTGCTCTTGGAATTAACATCTTTGGAGGAAGAAAAGAAGCAATATTGTTCAGAGAGGGAAGTTGAACTGCAGTGAAGTTGCCACGGAGGCTTCAATGAATCCTTCTGGGAGTAGAGCTGGGATGACCTTTCCAGAGTTTTCCAATTAAGGGAATTGTATCTCACCTCAATCTCTAGTCTGAACCTTGGGTGAGGCAGCTTCTTTCAGCCAATGACAATTCCTGGAGGCACCAGGAGTTATGAGCAGTCAAAACTCTTTCTTTGCTCCTGAGAATATTGAGTGCCCCCTTTGGTCCTGAAAGCAGCTCTGGGCAGCACTCCACAGCATCTGCTACAGACTTAGTGAGTTCACCCTGGCTCTCCCGCTTACAGATTGCAGGTAAGTTTCTTAACTTGCCTATGCCCTTATCATCACTGCTACTAAAAACCTACATATGCTGCCTTCTGTTGTCATTTTAAAAATCTAATTATGACTCACATCACAATTATTCACAACACACAACCATTGAGAACCATGAAGCTGGGTTATGAAGTCTCTAAGGAAAGAGATTGTATCTTTTTCGTCTTTATATCATCCACCTCCTCCCACACAAGGAACTTTTGTCATTGTAAATTTGCCTTGATTTGCTATTTTGGGGGTTTAGCTCTGAAGTCATGTATTAGAAAAGAGAGATATAAGACAAATTTTCCTGCTATTTTTATAAATTCAGTATTGAAAAGAGATTCCCATTTCCCAGCTTTGAGACCTTTTATTTTAAGCAATATTTGTTAGCAGAAAATGTCTGTTCTGAAAGAGGTGTGCCATGAGGTCGTGTTGACTTATCTCCCTTAATTTACCTAATGTCCCCTTCTCTTCAACTTCTCTTCACTGCTTTCATCAAGAGTTTTCAGATTGCCAGAGCCTTTCTACTGGTTTATTTGCCATTGGTCTGTCCCCTACTCCAGCTACCTACCAAATTACAACTAAAACCATCATTGTTCCTCATCACAAATCTGATCATATGGTTTTTAAATTTCTCTTTTGCTTACAGAATCAAATCCAAAATCCTCACTTTGGCATTCAGAAGTTCTTTGCAATGGGCCTTCTCAGCACCTTCCGCTAAATCCCCCAGCCTTCTGGCCCCTTCCACCTTCTCCAATGAATGCTAAGCTCCAGCCACATTGACCTACTCATTTCCTGCAATATATTATGTAGCCTTTCTTGTCTTTAAAATTGCTTTTTCTAAGTGTGCCTTCTCCCTCATTTCTCTCATTGGCACATAGTTGTTGTTAAATCAATATCTGATAAATAATAAATTAATGCATACATGGTGAAAATTTTCTAAATTTTAAAGTTCTCTGTCCATGGGGTACAAGAACATAGCATCTGACATTTTGGCAATATATGAATACATAAATGAATCAATCATAAAGAAATAATAACTTCTGAAAATCCAGCCCATATAAACAGTTATTTCTAGATCCATCGAGCTTCTGCATGCTGGGCCAGGAGGATGCCTTTGATGGCTAGGGGATACGTAGATTTCTGGGTTATGTTCCAGCTGTCACTCTGTGCAGGGCCTCTGGGGTTCTGCACCTGAATAAATGGTTAAATCTTCAATCCTAATATGGCTGGGCATCCAGTTAGTCATGACTGAGACAAAGGGTAAGGAAGGTGAGTACCTCTGTGAACAGTGGTTAGTTTGTTTGGGCATTTAACCAAAAGGGTACTCAGGGTCTTTCAGACACCTGCAGAGGGAATTATCCATCAACCAGGCACATAAGTGGAGGGGACAAGCTCGTGAAAGAAAAACATCACCCTGAAGACGGGTAGCTGGGAGGCAGGCAAGGGAAGCTAACAAAACACCCTTCTTTTATGAGTCACCTTTTTAAGGTCTTGCTTAAATTTTTTGTTTAAAAAAATTATGATTTAAAAGGTTCAAACAGCCTAGGGAAGTAAATCCATGCATACTTCCAACATTAGTTAATATTTACTAAGAAATCATAGGTTACAACAAATTAAACTTTTTGGCTCTCTTACTGAGCTTTTCTGGCCAACCATGTTAGGGACTGTTCCTACAGATAGTTTATAACTATTTTTTTACCCCTCTAAGCAACTAAAGTGCAACGAATCAGAAGAACTCTGGGTCCATGTGGTTCTTAAGCCAGGGTCTTTGGAAAATGGATTTGAGGTTGAGGAATGGATCAATGTGAACAGGCAGACACTAGACGTGCCCGCTAATAACTGGGAAAAGTGAGTTAGATTTCTCCTTGTTTGAGGTGGAATTCCTTCATATAAACCTGGGCACTCTCAGAGAGAAATGCTTTATAGTCCAAACTGATGTTTATTTTGGACTCTGTTTCTCTTTCAGCTTTCAGTTGTGACCTTAGGAATGAGCTCACAATTGGAAGCAAATCTGTCTTCTGTTTCTACTGTTAAAGAATTACCTACCCACTGACAAAAACACATAGGATTAACAATGGTTTTGTCCCAGATAGATGCTTTTTGGAATTGTACAAACTGTATTTATGATGCTTGTACATTTTGGTCCAACTTTTAAATATTTCAATAAGACTGATTGAATTCTTAGTAAATAGAATACTTCCTCTATTCAGTTTTGCTGTGTTGAATGCTGGAAGTTTGGTGAGTCTGACCCATTACACATATCTCAGATGATTTAAAAACAAAGGCAGGCCATTTGGTTTTGATGCTGTGTCTGTTTTTGGCAGTGTCTCAGATTGAAATCCTGTGAATAAAAAGTGGTTCTGAAAAGTTATTCTTAGCCACTTAGGTATAGGCTCTTAGTCTTGAGAAATGGGTAAGGCTTCTGAATGTCTGATTTAGTCATACAAATCATAATTTGGCATATCTCTTTTGTGGATTTTTATTGGTATTGATTCAAAAACATTTTCAAAATTACTAAAGAGAGTACTAGTGCATTTGTACTTCATTGGCTGGATCCTTGAACGGACTGCAAGTTATTCACATTGGAGCTGACATTTCCCAAATTCTCTGGATGCAATAAAGAGGGTAGAAGGAACTAACATGTATTTATTCATTTGTTTTACCAACAAACTTTTAGTTGGTAAAACACTAACACAACAAACCTTTAGTTATTCAAACACTGAGCTGCATGTTTTACACAGAACAACTACCTTACTCCCCTTAACAATTCTATAAAACCCATTTTATAGATAGAGACTCAGAGAGGTTAAGTAACCTGTAAATGAAGGAACTAGTAATTGGAGAACTTGAAATTTAAATTTAGATCTACTGGCCTGAATGGGTGGCTCATGCCTGTAATCCCAGCATTTTGGGAGGCTGAGCAGGGTGGATTCCTTGAGCCCAAGAGTTTGAGACCAGCTTGGGTAACATGGCGAAACCCCATCTCTACTAAAAACATAAAAATTTGTCAGGCATGGTGATGTGCACCTGTAGTCCCAGCTACTTGAGAGGCTGAGGTGGGAGAATCACCTGAACCTGGGAGGTCAAGGCTGCAGTGAGCCGAGATACGGCCACTACACTCCAGCCTGGGTGCTGGAGTAAGACCCTGTCTCAAAAATAAAATAAAATAAAATACATTTAGGTCTTTCATTTTAAAAGTCAAGGCTTTTTCATTAAGCATGGAACCTCACGAATGTGTTATGCGTATGAAAACACGACCACTAAAGGAGGTGCTGAGGCTCTGATTTGAGCATAGCCAATCCCTCTAGCCATTAAGGGAATGAGAATATATGGAAACCACCTTCTTCCTCTTAGGGCAGTTACTGAACCTCTCTCTCCCCCATATTTCCTACTTCTGTCTTTTTCCCACCACCCAAGATGTCCCATGAACTCCCACAACAGGCAAATTAGGGAACATCATTTTGAGAGTTCTCGCCAAGCACGCCTCTGACACATCTCCTGGCTTTGAATATCCTCAAAACATTTCAAAAGAGAGGATTTTTAAAAGGAGGTTTAAAAAGAAGCAGACCTGGAGTTGCACAGAGGCAGTGAAGACATCCTTGAGGTCATTCTTTCTTTTTTCTACACTGATGTATTCTCTCCAGAGTGATAATAATCTTTTTTGAAATGCAGGTCTAAGACGGAAGGAATTTTTATCTGGAAGAGTAATATAAATTAGCTTTGACTGCCAGTTTCCACTGATTATTACTTTCCAGGCGGAATTCCTACAAATTCTTGAGGCATGACCTCCAATGAAAAAATAAAACCCCTTTAAAAACTCGTTGAGAAATTCCAGATAACTTTCACAAGAGACTTAATTTTAGAGCATTAACACAATCTTGGTTGGAAAGATAAAACTACAATGCAGTTATTTGGTAAAAGTCATTACTTCACAATGAAGTCATTGGAGATTATTTTACTGTGCTTATCTGCCCTCCCCCAGCTTTTTTTTTTTTTTTTTTTGTCTTTTAAACTTGGTTCCTTACCCCCAAAACTAATTTTATTATGCATTACTCAGTGCACTCTAGATTCACCCTTATAAAAGGATAAAGTGTTTCCACAGATAACCAACTGGAAGCAGCCAATGTGGGACTCAACCTACCAGGGGGAGCAAACACTGTTACCGGTTATTACATAGTAGTAATATGTACTATGTAATATCACACACATTTGGTTTTGGAAACCACAGGAAAGGTTAAAAAAAGAAGGTATCATATGAAATAACAGACTCAAAGAGATATCTGTGTTTTTTTTGGAAGAGGGTTAGTTGTGGGGGAAGTGAGAGCATGAATACTGGTGTTTACCGAAAGCCTAATAGGTAACGGGGTGGTGGTGAGTCATCCCCATTGGACAGATGAGGAAAATTCAAATCAGAAAGGTGAAGTGATTTGTCCAAGGACTTGCGACTTTTAAATAGTGAAGCGGCAGCAACTCGAGTCCAGGAATGTCTGACTGTAAAGTTGGTCCTCTTCCCACTGTAGAGTGTTGCCCTTTCATGAGCTGGCCTAAGTTTAGATGGGAAAACATGAAGACTGGAGCCACATGTGCAAAATATATCAATGGTTCAGAATGGCCTGAAGGGAAAAAGTTATCACTACCTACCACTTGCCCTAAAATTTTCACTTACTTGAAGCTGACTAGTTTTTTCTCGAAGCTGATTTTTTTGGTTGTACGTATATATGCACACACACATAGGTATATATGAAGTGTTTCCACAGATAACCAATTGGAAGCAGTCAATGTGGGACTCAACCTACCAGGGTGAGCAAACACTGTTATAGGCTTGCTCAAATATATATATTTGAGACAGAGTCTCGCTCTGTCACCCAGGTTGGAGTGCAGTGGTGCGATCACAGCTAACTGCACCCACAGTTTCCTGGGCTCAGGCAATCTTCCCATCTTACTTCAGCCTCTTGAGTAGCAGGGTCTACAGGCAAGTGCCACTATGCCCAGCTAATATGTTTAGTTTTTGCAGGGATAAGGTATATCTGTGTTCCCCAGGCTGGTCTCAAACTCCTTGGTTCAATGGATCCTCCCACCTCAGCCTCCCAAAATGATGGGATACAGGTGTGAGCCACTGTGCCTGGCCTATATTCAGTATTTGTATACAAATGCAATCATAAGGAAAAATATGGTTAAATTATTATCTTTGGGGGCATTTACATGAAGAAGCATGATTATCTTGTGAAAATAATGGTTATTTTTAAATAGAATTTATCTTTCTTATCAATTTTTTAAAAATTTTACTTATGGCCCATGAACAGGTGGAAAAGAGATTTATAAAAGAAGAAAAAAAGGGGGGACACTTTATGAACCTACGAGATTCTTTATCCTAACTTTTTTTTTTTTTTTTTTGAGATAGAGTCTCACTCCGTCCCCCAGGCTGGAGTGCAGTGGTGCAATCTGGGCTCACTACAAGCTCTGCGTCCTGGGTTCACGCCATTCTCCTGCCTCAGCCTCCTGTGTAGCTGGGACTACAGGCACCCGCCACCACGTCTGGCTAATTTTTTTGTATTTTCAGTAGAGACGGGGTTTCACCGTGATAGCCAGGATGGTCTCGGTCTCCTGACCTCGTGATCCACCCGTCTCGGCCATCCTAAGTGCTGGGATTACAGGTGTGAGCCACCGTGCCCAGCCTATCCTAATGTCTCCTAATGTCCTGAGAGTTCAGAATTAGCCAGTGATGGAAATTATCTTTTAGATATTTCAAAGTTTGCTTCCTCTTTTCAAGAATATTTATATTTTCAGAAGTGGTGGCATGCACCTGCAGTCCCAGCTACTCAGGAGGCCTAGATGACAGGATCACTTAAGCACAGGAATTCGAGACCAGCCTAGACAACATAGCAAGACTCCACCTCTAAAAAAAAAAGAATATTTATATTTTACTGGTTGGCATGCATGAAATCAAAACGGGTTGTCTTTTCAATAACGATTCAACATTATTTATTCTTCAGCAGTAAAATTCCACAGCATGAATTACATTACATAAATCTACTCATTAAGCTTATTGATTGAGCATCCTATTTATTCAAGGCAAAGGAAATACAAAATAAATAAACATATACTTTTCCCCAAGGTATTCACAGTAATCTAAGAAAACAGGTACAAAAAGGCATAATTATGGTACAGAATGGTGAGGCTCATGTCTGACATATAAACATATGAGGGAGCATAATTGGGCTTTCCAAATTCCAAGCTATCCAGAAATGAGAACTATATAGAAGAAAAATTGTACTAGAATAAAAGGAATTTGTGATTATATAGCAAGGGAAAAATATAAGTTTATTTGCAATTCTATTTAGACCATGCTTTTATTGTAAAATATTTTTCAATAAACCACAAAAAAATCCAAAGCAATTTTATTTGCATTATACTTCTTAATCCTGTAGTGTTTCTGGGACATGGAAAAAGGCAAGTGCTTTTATTTCTAATTTATAAATAAATGTGTATCTTAACTTCAGTTACTCAGTTGCCCCCTAGAAAATATAACATAACCCTATTCAATAAGATTCTTTAAAAATTTGACAACTCTGAAAAGCTCTTCTATACTCTCCTATTTTTAACTAACAGAGTGCTTTTTAAATGTACAATTTAACTCTTTTTCTCATTTTTGATACCTTATATATTTTAAATGCCTCTCTTTTTTATCACTTGCAAAAAGTGGCCAGTAACTAATTCTCCCTTCTCAGATTTCTTTTTGATTTCACAATAGTTCATATTTGTTTTGAATTTTTTAAAAAACACATGATACAGATAAGCAAAAACAAAGAAAAGACAGAATGAAAAAGAGAGAGAGAGAGAACTGGGAGTAGGGGCTCTAATTAGAAAAAGGTATTTCTGGAATGAGCAAAAGGGGGTGTGCATAGCAAGGCAGCATTACCAGCAGTGTTAAGGCTGCACATGCCTCCTGACTTTCTCCCTGTGATGATCCCATTATTCTACAATTCTTAAATGTAGGAATGTAAGTCCATCTATTATACTTATTTCTTTCTACTTCATTCGTACTTACCTCAGCTCAGAGGTGCTTCAATAACTGTTAACTGATCTTGCTTCTATCTCTCTCCATCCATTCAGATTATATTGCCTAAATTAGTATTTTCCAAGAGTCACTCCTCTGGGCAAGCATTTTCATTACCTTCACTGGTCTTATAGTATAGAATACCACTCCAGGCCCTGAGCATATTCTAACAGTAAGTTAATTTCAGCTTTATTTTTTACTATTCCCCTCTCCACCCCTGCTTTCCACAGCCCAGAAGCTCCTTATGTTGGTGAGGTGTAGGAGGAGCACAGTCCTCAGAATGAAACTGATCTGGGTGCAAATCCTGGCTTCATTACTACAGAGAGGTTGTGAATCTAGGCAAGTTTCCCTATCTCTCTGAGTCTCAATTTTTTTTCATTTATGGAATAGACATAATATTTTTCACCTTGCAGGAACGTGTGGAGGATACATGAGAAAGGTATCCAAACATACATTGCCTACTGTGGGGCGCACCTTAGGTTCTCATTAAGAGTTAGTTTCTTTTCTCTCCAGTCAGATTGTCCCTTTCCCTTTTTCATCTCCAGTCTTTGCCTGGGATGCCCACTTTTTCACATCCTTCTATTCTTGATGTTTTTCTCCTCTTTGAAGATCTTCTAGGTCATTCCAGCTCACAGGAATTCCTCTTCTTCCTCTAAATGCCTAATGCATTACATGGTCTCCTGCTTAGCCATTCACCATTTGTTGGTGGGATCTTTGAGATCTTTCTTGATATGCTGTCATGTCTTATTATTATTCTCCTGTATACAGTCCTCCCTGCATTCCTGCTTTGTTTCACAAAATAGACTATGAGCTCACCAAAAATAGGTCTATTCACTCTGTATTCTCAGCACCTCACACATTTCCAGAAGTGTAGAAAATGCTCCATTATCTCTTTATTAAATTGATTTTTATATTTTATTATCTTCCCTAGGTCTTCTCTTGAATCTTAAACCATGAAATATTATTAATTAATCAATCAATTCATTCATTTATTTGTGCGTTTGTTTTCAACAACAATGAATTGGATGTTTACAATGTTCCAGGCACTGATCTAGTTACTCAAGACATAGCTATAAACTAAATAGACAAGTTTTTTGCTTTCATGGATTATCTTATAGTCTAGTGGGTAACAAAAACAATACAAATGTAGATTAATAAATAATTTAAGAGTCATGACTACTCTGAGGGAAATAAAACCAGGTGACAGGAGAGCTAGTGACAGATAAGCAGGGTTGTGCCTGGGGCTTGGGAATCCCCAAGATATTTTGGCCATGGGGCAGATGATCTGCAGCAGGCAATTGGTTGTTTCTTGTCACCCAGTGTCACTGGTGGTTGGAGCTCATCTACTATGTGCAGAGCATAGAACACGTGAGCTGTGAGAGAAGTCAACAGTGATGTAGTCTAGCAATTCTCAAATACTATTTTATTGCCATATATTTATTCAAGTGAAATCTCATAGGGAAGCCCATAACTCCTGGATATTTTCATAATTCCACTGAAAACCTTTGATCTGGCTTATGTTCTTTACTTTTACAAATGAGGAAACAAGTACAAATGGCACATGGAGATGAATGGTCAAAAATTGGATGCCAGACAGGTGTGAATGACATCATAGGTATCTTATGATACCTGATTGGCTCAGGTGGCTATTACATTTTTCTGTTTGAAGAAACAGTTCCCTTCAAAACAAGTTTCCAACCTAGGGATATGATTTATTGCTCCACTGCAATTTTTAACAGTATTACCCAATTATTTACGTAACTTATTCCCTAACTAGTTCTAAATAGTTTTTAGTTGTTGCTTAAGACCAAAACAGTTATCTAATAAATATTTACAATGATTTACAAACATAAAGATTGAAGTTGTATGTCCTCTTTAGGCTCAGCTGTAAATTACCTCTTCTTTCTCCGAACCCTATAATCCTTTTTACCTCCTGTATGATATTTGCCAGATTTTACCTTGTAAAATTGTTGTCACAACCTTTTCTGACCTTATACATAAAACTGCAAAAGGTCTGAGACCAGGAAATTGTATCTTAATATATTTGTGGTACCCACTAAAAACATTGCCATGCATTTATAGTAGATGCTAAATAACAAATATTAAATAATTATCCAAAATGCTCAGTTTAATTCAAGCAGAGACAGTCACTGAAAAATTATTTTGAGCATTGATAACATCACTGGCATATGTGGGTAGCCTGCCAGGTGGCAGCCTTGCCAAGGAAAGCATTCATTTGAATGTGTAAGATCTGGTATGTCATCAAAAGCCATTCATATGATTTCATCGTCATGGCATCTATTTAGTGAGTGACTCTTAGGTTACTTAGAGCAGGATGCTAGGTGCTTTGGGTGGGATTCAGAAGAGGCATAAAATACAATCCATTCCTTTAACAAATTAGCAGTGAAGACTGGGAAACAAGAGTCCAAAAATATAAAATCGTGTATAATTAAGTTCTAAATTGTGTAGTGAAAGTAAGTGAGGCAGAAGTCCAAGGAGTGATCACTAAATGGTGGCTGTGGAGGGTAGGGAAGGTACCAGACCCCTAGATTGCCATGAAAGCACATATTGAGATGCCAAGTCATCTACACAGATCTCTGAGGGAATTAAAGGCTAGTCTACACAAGGTCGTGGCACAATGAACCAGTCACAAGAGTGAAGAACAAAATTGGCTTTCATTTTTCCTATCAGGAGAGAGGCTTGGCTTGACACAGTACTGCAGGTTTCAAAAATTCCAGTGTCAGATATTGTTCCTAAAGGAGAAACATTCTGAGAACTTGTGAGAATGTAAATTTGTCCTTGCACAGGAGGACGTCAGCCAAAGAGTTCCCAGACATTACTCACTGGTTCGGCATATCCCTCAACCTACTAGGCTAAGTTGTGCCATGTCACTGAGGGGACCACAGTCTGTTTTTACATGGATGCTGGCTCAAGAAATTAGGAGTGGGAAGGACCAGAATTTACAGTGTGGAGATGAAAGGTACAAGCCTTATAAGGAGAGATCACAAAAGAAAAATGTTAGACAATCTGGAATGCCAGGTGATGAGATATGACATGTAACATGGGTAGTTAACCCATCAGGAGCTCTAGACACAGATATACTCCCTTTCTTTCAGGGTGTAGAGTACTCTGTAATTGGTGTATGAAGCATATAAGGTGCTGTTTTCATAAGTCTTTAGCCTGGATGGAAAGTTATGCAGAAGTTAGAAAAGAGACATACTGATGAAAAAAACAGCTGAGGATGTCTCCTCCTCAAGACCATTCATTTATCTATAAAGGATGTTTTGGGGTCACAACATTGGATGATACTTCCAAGGACTTCATAAAATTATTGTGAAGGCTATAATGGCTGATGTAAAACACTAAAATAACAGTGTATGTCTTAAACTGATGCACACACTTGATTGAACAGGATAATGGCAGAATGGCAGAATGTGATATTCAGGGTATTGGGTATCTGTTGAAAACCCTATCGTTTACAAACAGAAATTTGTTGACCACTTGCTCTGTGTTGGGCGCTGTACCGGATGCTGTGAGAATATGAAAGAAATACAAGGCTGATTCCTCTGCTGAGAGAAATCTAAACTTGGGGTGGAAATGAGGATCCATATATGTCCTTGGTAAAACAACCTCTTTCTTCCAACACCACCACCTTCATCATCACTATCATCTCTGAACTACAATACTTCCATTTTGTTTATGCGGTATTTTATGATTTAACCCAGGAATGTTGACAGTATTCTCCCATTTCCGGATTAAAGATATTTCATTGGTCCACGTTATCTCAGGTTACATGAAAAGTAATCTGATCTTTGACACTCTGAGAGTCTCAGCTACTACTAGTGTTTTCTAGCAGACAATGAACTCCATACATGTAATTTAGTTCATATCAATCATACAGAACATATAAATATATACATATGAATGTTACCTTCTTCAGTGGAGACTTTAAGAGGCCAAAGTCCAAAATACTTTTGGAAAATCTCTTTGGAAATTGCCTTCAACAAATGCATTGCATTCTCTGGTTTCTTAATGCTGTCAGATATGTAACTTGTAAACAATAAATTTTACAAGTAACCAAAGGTTATTGGGAGCTCTGATGGTTAATTTTGTGTCAATATGACTGAGCCACAGGGAGCCCAGATATTTGGTTAATGATTATTCTAGTGTGTCTGTGAGTGTGTTTCTGGATGAGATTAACATTTGAATCGGTAGAATGAGTAAAGCACACTGCCATCCCTAATTTGGGTGAGTGTCATCCAATTAGTTGAAGACCTTAATAGAACAAAAAGTCTAGTAAGAAAGAATTCTTTCTGCATAACTACAATCAAGATGGGACATAAGTTTTTTGTATTTTTTTTTCCTTTGGACTTGAATGAAAGCACTGGCTCTTCCTGGGTCTCCAGCCTATTAGACTTGGACTGGAATTATACCATCACCTCTCCTAGGTCTCCAGCTAGCTTATGTAGATATTGGAACTTGTCATCCTCCATAATTATGTGAGCCAAATCTTTAAGATATATAGGTAGGTAGGTAGGTAGACAGACAGATGCATAGATGATAGATAGATGATAGATAGATACATAGATAGATAGATAGATAGATAGATAGATAGATAGATAGATAGATAATAGATAGATAGATAGATAGATAGATAGATAGATAGATAGATAGAGATAGAATGTAAATCTCCTATTGGTCCTGTTTCTCTGGAAAACCCTTACTGATGCAGAGGCCAAACTCAGTGAATACATTAGTTGATAAGCTGGTAATACAATTTTTGGTCACATGTACTCCAAATGATATATATACACATACATATACATACATATATATACACATGTGTTAGTGTATATATATGTGTGTATATATATATATATATACACACACATATACATCTCATCCCTTATTTTTCTTATAGGATCGTAAACTGGCTTTGAAAGTAACTTTAAGGACCGGGCGCGGTGGCTCACGCTTGTAATCCCAGCACTTTGGGAGGCCGAGGCGGGCGGATCACAAGGTCAGGAGATCGAGACCACGGTGAAACCCCGTCTCTACTAAAAATACAAAAAAATTAGCCGGGCGTGGTGGCGGGCGCCTGTAGTCCCAGCTACTCAGAGAGGCTGAGGCAGGAGAATGGCGTGAACCCGGGAGGCGGAGCTTGCAGTGAGCCGAGATCGCTCCACTGCACTCCAGCCTGGGCGACAGAGCGAGACTCCGTCTCAAAAAAAAAAAAAAAAAAAAAAAAAAGAAAGTAACTTTAAAATGGGAATTCCAAATAGCTCTTGAACAATGGAAGTATGTGGCAGAGACAACTAGCTGATCACAAATTCATTTCTTCTTTCTCCTTAGAATGCAGCTTGACTGCGTTTCCCGACTATCTTGCTTGTGACTGAGTCTTCACATATACCCCTTTTAGATGTGGCTCATAAAGACCTCCCACACAAGATTTCACACTCTTTTCTATTCAGTGGTGACATTAGCCATGAATCAAAGATGGTGGAATGTGAGATGGTTTCTTCCAAACCCAAGTGCCTGCATCAACTAGAAGAGAGCTGATTAGGAATACTCATTTTGGATTTTACAGGACCAAAAACTAAACTTGTATTTTGTTAAGCCACTGAGATATGGGTAGCGTGGCTATTTTGTAACCTTAGTTGATGGCTGAAATTGCCTAATTAATAAGCAGCATCATTAGAATTAGAGCAAAGGTGAGAACATTAGAGGAGAAGATGCATGTCAATAACTTCTGATTTTATTTTTAATATTTGATATGGTTTGGCTCTGTGTCCCCACCCAAATCTCATCTTGAATTGTACTCCTATAATCCCCAAGTGTTGTGGGAGGGACACAATGGGAGATAGTTTGAATCATGGAGGCAGTTTTCCCCATACTCTTCTCGTGGTAGTGAACAAGTCTCACGAGATCTGATGGTTTTTTTTTTTTTTTTGAGATGGAGTCTTGCTCTGTCACCCAGGCTGGAGTGCAGTGGCACAATCTCGGCTCACTGCAAGCTCCGCCTCCCGGGTTTACACCATTCTCCTGCCTCAGCCTCCCGAGTAGCTGGGACTACAGGCGCCCACCACAATGCCTGGCTAATTTTTTGTTTTTTAGTAGAGACGGGGTTTCACCGTGTTAGCCAGGATGGTCTCCATCTCCTGACCTCGTGATTCACCTGCTTCAGCCTCCCAAAGTGCTGGGATTACAAGTGTGAGCCACCCCGCTCGGCGGGAGATCTGATGGTTTTATCAGCGCTTTCTGCTTTTGCTTCCTCCTTATTTTCTCTTGCTGCCACCATGTAAGAAGTGCCTTTCACCTCCCACAATGATTCTGAGGCTCCCTAGCCATGTGGAACTGTAAGTCCAATTAAACCTCTTTTTCTTCCCAGTCTTGGTTATGTCTTTATCAGCAGCATGAAAACAGAGTAATACGGTAAATTGGTACCAGTAGAGTGGGGCATTGCTGAAAAGATACCCAAAAATGTAAAAGTGACTTTGGAACTGGGTAACAAGCAGAGGTTGAAACAGTTTGAAGGGCTCAGAAGAAGACAGGAAAATGTGGGAAAGATTGGAACTTCCTAGAGACTTGTTGAATGGCTTTGACAAAAATACTGATAATGATATGGACAATGAAATCCAGGCTGAGGTGGTCTCAGATGGATATGAGGAACTTGTTGAGAACTGGGGCAAAGGTGATTCTTGTTATGTTTTAGCAAAAAGACTGATGGCATTTGGCCCCTGCCCTAGAGATTTATGGAACTTTGAACTTGAGAGAGATGATTTAGGGTATCTAGTGGAAGAAATTTCTAAGCAGCAAAGCATTCAAGAGGTGACTTGGGTGCTGTTAAAGGCATTCAGTTTTAAAAGGGAAGCAGAACATAAAAGCTTGGAAAATTTGCAGCCTGACAATGTGATAGAAAAGAAAATCCCATTTTATGAGAAGAAATTCAAGCTGGCTCCAGATATTTGCATAAGTAATGAGGAGCTGAATGTTAATCCCCAAGATAATGGGGAAAATGTCTCCAGAGCATGTCAGAGACCTTTGCAACAGCCTCTCCCATCACAGACCTGGAGGTCTAGGAGGAAATAATGGTCTTGTTGGCAGGGCCCAGGGTCCCCACACTGTGTGCAGTCTAGGGACTTGGTGCCCTGAGTCTCAGCTGCTCCAGCCATGGCTGAAAGGCGCCAACATAGAGCTCAGGTTGAGGCTTCAGAGGGTGCAAGCCTCAAGTCGTGGCAGCTTCCACATGATTTTGAGCCTGCAGGTGAACAGAAGTCAAGAATTCGGTTTTATGAACCTTTGCCTAGATTTCAGAAGATGTATAGAAACACCTGGAGGCCCAGGCAGAAGTTTGCTGCAGGAGCAGGGCTCTCACAGAGAACCTCTGCTAGGGCAGTACAGAAGGGAAATGAGGGGTTGGAGCCCCCACACAGAGTCCCTACTGGGGCACTGCCTAGTGGAGCTGTGAGAAGACAGCCAGCGTTCTCCAGACCCCAGAATGGTTGGTCCACCTGCAGCTTGCACTGCACACCTGGGAAAGCCACAGATACTCAACATCAGCCCATGAAACCAGCTGGGAGGGAGGCTACACCCTGCAAAACCACAGGGGTGGAGTTGCCCAAGACCATGGGAACCCACCTCTCACATCAGCTGACCTGGATGTGAGACCTGGAGTCAAGGGCAATCGTTTTGGAGCTTTCAAATTTGACTGCCCCACTGGATTTGAGACTTGCATGAGCCCTAACCCCTTTGTTTTGGCCAATTTCTCCCATCTGGAATGGCTGTATTTATCCAATACCTGTGTACCCTCATTGTATCTAGGAAGTAACTAGCTTGCTTTTCATTTTACAGGCTAGTAGGCAGAAGGGATTTGCCTTGTCTCTGATGAGACTTTGGACTGTGGACTTTTGGGTCAATGCTGAAATGAGTTAAGACTTTGGGGGACTGTTGGGAAGGCATAATTGGTTTTGAAATGTGAGGGCATGAGATTTGGTGGGGCTGGGGCTGAGTGATATGCTTTGTCTCTGTGTCCCCACCCAAATCTCATCTTGAATTATACTCCCATAATTCCCATGTGTTGTGGGAGGAACCCAGGGGGAGATAATTTGAATCATGGAGGAGGTTTCCCCCATACTCTTCTCGTGGTTGTGAATAAGTCTCATGAGATCTGACGGTTTCATCAGGGGTTTCTGCTTTTGCATCTTCCTCATTTTCTGTTGCCTTCACCATGTAAGAAATGCCTTTCGCCTTCCGCCATGATTCTGAGGCCTCCCCGGCCATGTGGAACTGTAAGTTCAATTAAACCTCTTTTTCTTCCCAGTCTCAGGTATGTCTTTATCAGCAGCATGAAAATGGACTAATACAATATTCATCTCAAAACACAGGACTTACATCTTAGCTTGTTAGAACCCAGTTACTGCCATGTGTTGTCATGTCAGTGACTAGAAGTCACAGAAACCAAAATGGTAGGTGAGTTGGAATCCCAGTCTTAGTTTTGATCTACTTAGGTTGCCCTTATTAACACTGAACCAGCTACATTTCTTATTTAATGAAGATAAAATTTAATATTTAAAAAGCAGTGATAGTGTGCTCTCTGGGAAATAATATTATTAGGGGTCAGAAGATCTGAGACTGAGCCTGAGCCTCAGCTTTGCTGTTTACTGATGGAGTGAACACTCCAAGTCTGTTACCTCATCTATAAACCAAAGTGAGATTATAACTCTCCTCCCTGTGTTGTTGAGAAGATCAAAGTGATACACACTGAAAGGGAGGGAATGTTTTTGACTGTTTTCAAGGTACAAAAACATTGTGCCTATTTATGGGGGTGATGAATACTAAATCCAACAGTTTTTCTCCCTCATTTTCTCACATGCAGTCAGCCCTGCCTGCTCCCTATCTGAGGTCCCCATGGCTTTCCAAGAACCTGGGAACCTTAACTCACAAGAGCCCAGATTGGAATTTGTGGGTTTGAATAGCTGATTTGAGTTGGAAGACATGCCATAAGCAAGCACTCAAGTGTCCTGAAAGCAGGAACAAACAGATGAAAAGATCAAGGCCTATGAGTAAAATAAACAAAATGGGAACGCTTTGAGGATGGTTGGAGCCTGCCCTTATCTCACTTTGTCCAAGCTTGGACTTCAAAGCACATTTTGTGACTCAGATCAACTAAAAGCAAAGGCCATGCTATGAATTATAGAGTAGGGGGGAAAGGAAATAATGGCAGTCTTGAGAAAAAAGTGAAGTGAAATAAAACTTGTCTTCATGATTTTCATTTTTCCATGAGTGTACATCCCTTACTCGTATGGGAAAAACTAACAATACATGTAGGAAAGTGGTTAAGAAAATGGATTTTGCTGTCAGAAAATCCTGAATTAGCATCTCAGTTCAACTACATGTTCTCTTGCAAAATTTAACTCTTAGTAGCCTCCGATTCCCTGGTAAAGTGAAAATAGTTCCAATGTCTAAGGATTGCTGAGAAGTAAGAAAAGTGTTGATGAAGGTGAAACATTTAGCACAGTTCTTGGCTCGTAGGGAGAGAGATTAAATATTCACTTTCATTGCCTTTGGCTTATCCATTCTATCATTTTGGTTTATCCATTCTACATTACCCACCCTGTAGTCTTACCCATCATATAAAATTATTGCAGAAAATATTTTTTCCCTAGTTGTCTAGTCTAAGAGTTTTGTTTTTTTTTCCTTTCTCCCTGAGCCTGGACATGGAGTTTGTGCTTAACCACAACCTTTATCTTTCAGTCATGGAATGGAAAATAGGAAGTGAGAAATGCAATATATGTTCTTGAAGTTTAAAAATTGTGAGATGCAGCAATATCACCTGAAAAATGGTGAAGTGTGAACATGCATGGACTGTGTTGGATGCTGTAATCTACAGATTCCTGATTGGCGATCTATCTACTTTTCTGGAATAACATTTGTCAGCAGTATGAACATATTTGCTTGGAACTAGGAGAACAAATATTCTTGGTAGGAACAATATCAGCATTGTTCCCCCACCATACCAACACCAATCCCAATCTTTGATGTCATTTACACATTGGCTTGCCTTCCCTTCCATGTTGTAGGTGTTTTGTTTTGTTTTTTTCTTTTAAGGTGGGCACCGTGTCTTTTTTATCTTTCTATCACTCTCTTTTCACAACCTAGCATGGTGCTTTGGATATAGTAGTTCCCTAATACAGATTTTAAACAAGATAAAAGGCTTAAATACATTTAATCTTTCTCATAGTTAAAGAAATGCATCATGATTATACCACCAGGACATCAGATATTAATGGCGAGAATTTGAACATACACATAATCCAACAAACATTTCATGAGCACTGATTTTGTACCTGGTGCTGTGCATTTTTTCTTTTCTGTATTTCATGTAACTTTCTATTAAAATGGTGTTGGCTAAATACATAGAATGCTGTTAATAACAGGTGTCCTGCTGCTAACCAATAAAAACCTTTCACCAATAATATTTTGAATTCTATACATTAAAAATATATATTGTGTGATCCAGGAAACCCCTTGGAAGGTTACAGTGGAATCATCTTACTTTTGTTGAATTACTCTAATCATTCTGCTTTCTGAGCACTTGCCAAGCTGCTGTAAAAGGAAGAAGTTTGTGATGTGAAAGGAAAGAGGAAGAGTGAATGCTGGTGCATTGGACAGTTTGGGAAAGGTGCTTTCCCAAGTTTGGTGCCTTGGGAAGTTGAGGAGAAAGACATATTGCAGGAGGAAGGAGGGCACTGGACTTCTGAGGAGAGCTGGGGCAAGTGAGGGCTGCAGAGAGGTGGGAGAGGGTCGAGGGCTGCAGAGAGGTGGGAGAGGGTCAAGGGCTGTAGAGGAATGAGTGAGAGGACAGCTTGTATAAACTTCACTTTGAAATTTTGCCAGGGACCCCAAGTATTCCTTTCCCTGTTTCTTTAGGTCAAGCACACCCTTTGTCTTAGGGTCTTTGTGCCTCCTTTCCTCCTCTCCCTCAAAACAAAAACAAAACACACATATCACAGTTTTTGGAGTTGAGGAGGTCTCAGTGAAGGCTGTGTCCAATGAGCAGCTGCATGAGGATACAGGCAGACCCCTGGGGAAACCACACCAGGGAGCCCTTGGGGCTGGGAATGCCCAGTAGAACCTGAGCATGGGAGAAATGTTTTCTGGGGGCACAGTTCATGGGCACAGCTTCAAGAGTACTATCTTGAAAGAGAAGGCAACTAGGGGCTCTCTACCTCTTTCTTCTAAAGCACTTTTGTGGGCACCTTGTCTGTTTTTTCAGTGCTCCTCGGGACTTTTGTCCCAAATCTAACAACAGTCAAAGCATATGACTTCAGGAGGTATTGGGCTGAATTTGTACCTAAAGGCGATAGGCTGCGTTAGAGAAGGTAGCAGTTCCTCTTCTCCTGGTCTATTGGTGGGCCCTCCAGGGATGTAGAGAGGAAGCATTGAAGTGACAGCTTACTAACCAGAAGTCTTATCACTGTGACTACAACTACCGATAATAGTCCTTACAATGATTATGAATGATGATACTAATAATACAGTCACACTTCAATCATTCCTGTCTTTTAACATCTCTTTTTCTGTTTAGTATTATAGGTTATATTATTGTAGGTTATTGTGACTATGCCTCCTCTTGCCTGCCTATCTGTAAGTTTTTGGAAGGCAGAGCTCGTTGTTCTGTCTCTTCATGTTTATAATCCTTTATATCATCCAGTGTAGAGCCATGTGCTGTGACCCTTGGGAAATGATAACATAGAACAAGTCGTAAGTGAAAGAATGTGGGCTCTGGATAAGTAGAAAGGAGTTCACTCTCTACCGCCACTACTAAGTTGTGAGTCACCAACAACAAACTACTTAACGTCAGTGTACCATTTAGGATTATGTTGGGTTTGTCTTAAACAAATAGTTTTATTTTTCTCATGTGACAAAAGCCACCTTTAAGGTTATAGCTTTTATCCTCGTGTTAGTGACTTTGCACTCACAAGACAGCTGCTCCTCTTTCAGCAGCATACCCAAATTCCAACAAGAAGGGGAAAGGCTGTGTGAAAATTTATTCAAAAATAAATTTTTATAGTATCTTATGTTTTCAGAGAGTTTTCTTTTTTAAAAAAACTTTTTTTTTTTTTTTGAGATGGAGTTTCACTCTGTCACCCAGGCTGGAGGACAGTGGTGAGTGGCGTGATCTCGGCTCACTGCAACCTCCACATACTTCCGGGTTCATGTGATTCTCCTACCTCAGCCTCCCAAGTAGCTGGGATTGCAGATGCCCACCACCACACTCAGTTAATTTTTGTATTTTTAGTACAGACAGGGTTTCACCATGTTGGCCAGGCTGGTCTCCAACTCCTGACCTCAAGGGATCCGCCCACCTCTGCCTCCCAAAGTGCTGGGATTACAGGCATGAGCCACCCACTCAGCCTTTAAACTTTTATTTTAGGTTCATGTGCAGGTTTGCTACATAGGTAAATTGAGTGTCACAGGGGTTTGGTGTACAGATTATTTTGTTACCCAAATAATAAGCACGGTACCTGACAGTTCTTTTTATCTTCACCCTCTTTCCACCCTCCACCCTCAAGTGGGCCCCAGTGTCTGTTGTTCCCTTCTTTGTGCCCATATGCACTCCGTGTTTAGCTCCCACTTATAAGTGAGAACATGCAGTATTTTGTTTTCTGTTCTGGTGTCAGTTTTCTTAGGATAACAGCCTCCAGCTCCATCCACGTTGCTTCAAAGGACATGACGTCATTATTTTTATGACTGCATAATATTCTATTGTGTATATGTACCACATTTTTAAATCAAATCTACCATCATTGGGCATTTAGGCTGATTCCATGTCTTTACTATTGTGAATAATGCTGTGATGAATATACATGTGCATGTCTTTATGGTAGAACAATTTATATTCCTTTGGGCATATACCCAATAATGGGATTGCTGTATCAAATGGTAATTCTGTTCTAAGCTCTTTGAGAAATCACAAAACTGCTTTCCACAATGATTGACAGAGAGTTTTTATTTTTTTTCTTTTTATTTATTTTTTTGAGACAGAGTTTACTCTATCGCCCAGGCTGGAGTGCAGTGGCGTGATCTCGGCTCACTGCAAGCTCCGCCTCCCAGGTTCAGGCCATTCTCCTGCCTCGGCCTCTCTAATAGCTGGGCCTATGGGTGACTGCCACCGCACCCGGCTAATTTTTTGTATTTTTAGTAGAGATGGGGTTTTACCATGGTCTCGATCTCCTGACCTCGTGATCTGCCCACCTCAGCCTCCCAATGTGCTGGGATTACAGGCGTGAGCCACCAAGCCCAGCCGACAGAGAGTTTCTAAATACACCATTTCATTTGATAATATATTGTGAATCTGGAGCTAGTGTATCTTTATTGATCCATTAACGCAAAGATTTTGACTCAGTAGGCCTGAGATGAGGTCTTAGAATCTTCATTTTAACAAATACCACAGGTGATTCTGATCCAAGTGACTCAATGAAAATTCTTTGGAAAACAGTGTCTTAAAAGAAGCATCTGAATAATAGAATAATAACTATATGTTTGATATCTGTGTGTGTACATGTTGGGAGGGATGTTTGTGTATGTGTGTGTGAGTATGGGTGTGTATGTTTTGAGGAGGGGTTGATTCTATAAGCTTTACTGTTGGTAACATAACCAGATCTTAGCATAAATGAGAAATATAATAGATATTTTAAGTATTATTGGGAATCTCAAATTTAGATTAAAACTGAAATCTTTGCCTTTAAGAAGTGTGATATGTTATTATAGAAATACTACCTTGCAAGAATAGTTAAGATGATGTGCAAAAGCAAAGACAAGAAATTAATGAAACATCATCGAGATTCATATAAATTTTGATAAGTCAAACATTTTTATGAAATTCAGGACTTTGATTAGGCAATTTACAGTTGGCAAAAGCTGCACTTGAGTCAATCTTCGCCTAGAAAATTTGACTTCCTCTTTCTAAGAAAAAAAAAAAAACTCCTCTTAAAAAACTCTCATAAAACAACTCCCAAGGCTTCTTGCACATCAAATAGCTCTTACAGAAACAAATTTTGATGAGGTAAGTGTAAGGAATTTAGTAACATATGGATTAAATTTCCCTTAAAATAGACATCATTTTAAAATTAGGGGTAAAAAAAGTTTTTGGTAAAATATGAAAATATGTTTTGGTTTTCCCTGAACCCCAAACACAATTTGAAAAATAGTTCAAGATGTTCACCAACACCCCTCCAATACAGCTGGTTTCACCCATCTTTAGTTCCAAGATATGAACTATTGGGAGTTCTGGTGATTATAAATACTACAAAAATATCAGCAGATACTGGCAAAATGTCAGAGACAAATAAGGAAACAGCAAAACTTTAGAAATAAGTACATTTAAAAGTTAGGGTGTTTTTCTTCAAAAACTTAGGGATGGGCAGTCCGTCCCCTAAAAGCTAATGGAATAATTTAAATTCTTTATTATATTTCAGAAGACAATGTGGATAGCTAAATATTTCAAGAAAACTTCTGATTATAATAAAATGGAAAAAAAAATGCCCCATGGCAAGAAAAAATTTGGTGAAAATTACATGTACCTATAAGGACAAACCTATCTCAAAGATCCAATAATATTAATATTATTTTATAGGAGCAGATATGCTTACAAATTTTGATCATGACTAGCTCAGTTGATGAAGGCTGGTATTAGCAAAATTAAGATCATGGTGTTTATCATCAAAGATTATTGAATTTTGCTAAATGTTTTTTCTGCATCAATTAAAATTACCATTTCTACACCCTCTTCATTCTGTTAATGTGGTATATTACATTGATTGACTTTTTAAAGTTGAACCATCCTTGCATTCTAGGAATAAGTCTCATTTTGTCTTAGTGTATAATACTTTTAATATGCTGTTGAATTTGGTTTGCTAATATTTTGTTAAAGATTTTCATATCAATATTCAAAAGGATTATTGATTTGTAGTTTTCTTGTAGTGTCTTGTCTGGATTTAGTATCAGGGCAATGCTGGCTTCATAGGATGAGTTGGAAAGTGTTCTTTCCTTTTAAAGTTTTTGAAAAAGTTTGAGAAGGATTCATATTGATTCTTATTTGAGTGACTGATAGAATTCAGTAGCAAGGCCTCCAGGTCAAGGAATTTTCTTTGTTACAAGATGTTTGTCCATAGCAGCAGTATTTACAATAACCAAAATGTGAGAGCAACCCATGTGTCCATTGATGGTCAAATGTATATGCAAAAATGTGGTGTGTAAATACAGTGGAATATTATCCAGCCTTAAAAAGAAACAAAATTCTGATATATGCTGAAATGTGGATTAATCTTGTGGACATTACATTAAATGAAATAAGCCAGTTGCAGAAAGGCAAATACTTTATCATTACACTTATATGAGGTACTCAGGGTTTTCAAAATGTTGAAGGCAGGAAGTAAAATGGTGATCATTAGGGGCTGGGTGGAGGAGGAAATGGGGAGTTACAGTTTTATAGCTATCGGGTTTCAGTTTTAAAAGGTGAAAAGTATTATGGAAATGGTAGTGATGGATGCACAACATTACTAATGTATTGAATACAACCAAACTGTACATTTTAAATCGCCAAGATGGTCAATTTTATGTTATAGGTATTTTACCATAATTTAAAAAATTGGAAAATAATTAAGGTTCAATTTGTTGTTCAATTTTTATAAACTTGCCCTTTTCAATCAGTTTTTCTCACTAGAGTGGCTGTTCTAAAATCCAAATACTTCATGTCAATTTTCTTAAATCCTTCATGCATTCTCCATTACTTCAGAAGTAAATCCAAACTCCTTAGCATGTCAGCAAGGACTTTCCTGTGTATCTCTGGTGTCTCATCTTTCACTATTTCATGTTTCATCAACACCTAAATAGCTATATTCCATTCACATGAACTATTTTCAGCCCCTCCAGTGTTTCTGTAGTAAATGTCCTGTTGAATATTTAACTTGGATTTTTTTTTCTCTTTCTCTTCTGAGAGAGGTACAGGGAAGTCACTTCAACCATCTTTAGAAAAGCAAATAATCTTTAGGCCCTGAACACAGTGTTCCCAAACAAAGAGGGGCTATATATATGTATAGTCATATATACAAACCCTGGAGAAAATGAGGTGATGATGAGAAAGTATGCAGTTATCCTAATTGTCCCAGGAATAAGTGGGTAGAAAGAACCTATTTTCAGGATCAAAAATAAATAAATAAGCTACTTGACTTTTAGTGGTATGAATTTTTAGAAAGGAGAAAACAGATGAGGAATTTCAGATCTGCAGGGCATAAATGCTTGGTTTAATCCTGATAGTATACTCCTGCAGTAGTTGTTAACTCAGAGAATGACTTTATATGAGATCAAAAGACCCATGCTTTGAGCCTAGGCATCCCTCACTCCACTGGACTTGTGCTGAGGATGTGGACCCTGCAGCCTTTAAGATCCATAGCAACAGGTCTGTGGTCTATCAGCATCTTTTGTGGACTCTGTAGGTCCAGTTGTCAACAGTGTCACCAAGCGGCAGCAAGAAGCAAAAGCAATAGCAGACTGATCAGACCCCAGGCTCTTGGGGAACTCTTGGGTGTTCAAGTCAGAGTGTTGACCTTCTGTTGGATTGTGCAAGCCTTTGGAGTTTGAGAAAACTCTGAAACATGAAAAACTGCAAGTGGGAGATAACTGAATGTTGGGCTAATCTAATGTGTATGGGCTTGAGCTCATTTTCTCTGGGATAAAAAAAGGAAGTAGATTCTCCCTTTGGGCCAATTGTGTGGATCAGTTATTATCAATATCTATCATGCTTCTCTAATTTTCCATCACCTTGAGTGTTCCTCATTCTCCTTGTCTTACAATTAACTCAAGTGTCACTCTCCCAGGAAGTCTTCCCTGCCTCATCAAGACTGAAATATCCCCTTAGCACTCCAAGCAAACACCAATGCTACCCCCACCCCTCCCCACAGTCCCCCATCCCACCAAACCATGATCTCTTCTTCACATTGCAACTTGAATTGCCTAATTTAAATGTCTGATTTTCTCATCTCCACCAAACTGTGAATTGTATAAAACAAGGATTACATGTCATTTACGGTTGTGTTTTTACTATCTAGGATGTACTTAATAAATACTTATAATAAGAGAATGAAGCTCTCTGATTAGAAAATAGAAATATCCATGTCAAATTTTAGGCTCAAAGACCACAACCCATAGTGACTAGATTACTAGTCCTTGGAATTAAATAAGTAAAAGATCACAATTTGACCAAGGTCATTAGGGAATTTTGTGTTTAGAGAAAGGGCTAATGATGAAATCTTGGGAGCTCTCATTCCCTGATGAATTACCATGTCCTCAAACACTCACCAAGAGGAAGGAGAGGACCCCCAATGTGTCCCTAGAAAAATGGGCAGGGAAATATTCCAGAGTGCAGAGTTGGAGGCTGACAGGGCTTGTCCAAGGAGCTTACTCCACTGCCTGTAAGAAACCCTGTTTTTCTTTCCAGGAGAAGATGATGTGTGCTTTGGATCACTGACCCCTTGGGATTGCTTCCCATTCTTTCTCTTTTTCAAATGAAAGGCTTCATCACAGTTATCTTTTTTTTCAGGCAGGGTCCAATCAAGAAAATAGAAACCATATTTCAGCGGAGATAATATGATGCAATGAATAAACTAAACAGGTGTTGGTAAACTAAAAAGCAAACAGTAACACAGAAACAGTAATTGCAGAAAGTAAGGACTGGAGGAGAAAGGAAGAGATGGTAGTTAAGCTCAGAGCATGTTGCTGGGCAGCTGGACTCAGACTTCTGAGGACAGAGCTTGTGTAGACCCTTCAGAAACTCAGAGGAAAGACCTCCCATAGCTGAGCCTCTGACCCGTGGAGAAGGAGTGCCATTCATCTGATCCCTGGGGGAGCTTCCCCATCGAGTTGGAACCCAGATCTGTGAGATGTGAATGGGGAGTGCTTCCTGGCTGCATTGGAACTGCTGAGAGGATTCCACGAGGCTGATTCTGGAAATGCTAAAAGAAGCACAAAAAGATGCCCCAAGAATCCCCTAGAATGCAACTACCTATGCTGCGAAGGGCCAATTCTGGGGGATTCTCCAGAAATAGGAGAGAGCAAACCTTTTCTCCGCACTCCTCTCTCCCAATCTCTAGTACCCTTTATGGGCAGAAACCACCTGCTAAAAAAGAAATGTGCTTCACAGGGTCCCAGACCCAGCATCACAGAGCAGGGCACAGAATGGTGAATTGGAGCAAGAGGCAAGAGTGTAACAAGCAGGACTGTTCAACTCTTTGTTTACTCACACTGACACACCCCCTTCTACATGTGTTTGAACTTTTATAAAGCAATAACATCAAGATACAACCATCATTCATAAAATGAAAACTCTGTCATCCTCTTCTCACAAAGGGAAGATACCAAGTCCCAATAGTCAACATATCCATCCTGAGGAACAGGCGCAGTATCCATCTCTGTGTGGGGTTAACTAGTCTTATAACCCAGTCACAGTCCCACCTGAATATTCTGTGACCTAAACACTAATCTTTAAAATAATTCAACTGTACAATAACCCTTACATAAAATATTGGTAAAGGAAACTGGAGAAAATAGCACAGATATCACACAGCACAATAAGCAAGAGAGAAAATATGCATGTCTGCTACAGTCCTTGTTTCTGTAAGTGGTCAGGATGTCATAGTAGGTAAGCGTTTATAATTTCTGTCTCCCATCCTCCATCCCATGTTTTCTTTTCACTCAGCATCTCAGCTAATTTTGCTCTTTACCTGCTGGGATGACACAACCTTCAATCTATACTGGTCCTGCCTTCTCTTGGTTGCTGTCATTTTTCCATTAACTTTTGCTACTGGGCATGGAAGCACAAAAAGATGCCCTCAGAATCCCCGAGAATCCAGCCATAATTTTTCTTGTCCCCACTGTGAAGCAGCAATCCAACTTCTTCTTGATCATCAATATTAATCACCCAAGCAAAGAGTAAGATCCTTTTTTAAATTAAATTTAATTTTATTATTATACTTTAAGTTCTAGGGTACATGTACACAACGTGCAAGTTTGTTACATATGTATACATGTGCCATGTTGGTGTGCTGCACCCATTAACTCGTCATTTACATTAGGTATATCTCCTAATGCTGTCCCTCCCCGCTGCCCCCATCCCATGACAGGTCCTGGTGTGTGATGTTCCCCTTCCTGTGTCCAAGTGTTCTCATTGTTCAATTCCCACCTATGAGTGAGAACATGTGGTGTTTGGTTTTCTGTCCTTGAGATAGTTTGCTGAGAATGATGGTTTCCAGCTTCATCCATGTCCCTACAAAGGACACGAACTCATCCTTTTTTATTGCTGCATAGTATTTCATCATGTATATGTGCTGCATTTTCTTAATCCAGTCTATCACTGATGGGCATTTGGGTTAGTTCCAAGTCTTTGCTATTGTGAATAGTGCCGCAATAAACATACGTGCATGTGTCTTTATAGCAGCATGATTTACAATTGTTTGGGTATATACCCAGTAATGAGATGGCTGGGTCAAATGGTATTTCTAGTTCTAGATCCTTGAGGAATCGCCACACTGTCTTCCACAATGGTTGAACTAGTTTACAGTCCCACCAACAGTGTAAAAGCATTCCTATTTCTCCACATCCTCTCCAGCACCTGTTGTTTCCTGACTTTTTAATGATCGCCATTCTAATTGGTGTGAGATGGCATCTCATTGTGGTTTTGATTTGCATTTCTCTGATGGTCAGTGATGATGAGCATTTTTTCATGTGTCTGTTGGCTGCATAAATGTCTTCTTTTGAGAAGTGTCTGTTCATATCCTTCACCCACTTTTTGATGGGGTTGTTTGATTTTTTCTTGTAAATTTGTTTAAATTGTTTGTCAATTCTGGATATTAGCCCTTTGTCAGATGAGTAGATTGCAAAAATTTTCTCCCATTCTGTAGGTTGCCTGTTCACTCTGATGGTAGTTTCTTTTTCTGTGCAGAACCTCTTTAGTTTAATTGGATCTCATTTGTCAATTTTGGCTTTTGTTGCCATTGCTTTTGGTGTTTTAGACATGAAGTCCTTGCCCATGCCTATGTCCTGAATGGTATTGCCTAGGTTTTCTTCTAGAGTTTTTCTGGTTTTAGGTCTAACATTTAAGTCTTTAATCCATCTTGAATTAATTTTTGTATAAGGTGTAAGAAAGGGATCGTTTTAGTAGCATGAAGATCCCAAAATGGTCAGTGGCACCATCAAAATAAAGAAGTAGTGACAGCATAAACCAGATTTGTTTGACAAGTTCTCAAGATTGGTTCTTGGGCTATTCCTTGGAGTCTACCAGGAATAAAAGTTAAGATTCGTTTCAAGAGATGAGGAGCAGGAAAAGAGAAAACTATAGTGGGAAGTAAAAGTGATAGAACGGCACACCCTTTTTTACTGAGTAGTATACCCTAGACCAAAGCAGCAGTTCTCAAAATATTTGAAAATATTTAAAGTTTTGGAAACTGGAAGCACAATTTCTTGCTGAACTTGAGTCCCAATGCTTTGGATAAAACTAGACAAAATCTGAAACATAATGGAGGCACAGTTTTATCTACATTTAGCACACCTATATTTAGTTTTATTTTATGGAATATCAAGAACTAGCTTAGAAATATTTGTGAAGAAGGCATTTCCCTAAATTCTTCACTTCAGTTTTCATTGTTAGAACCTCCTCGATGTCTTATAACTTCCCTCCATACAATTATGGCCAGGTTTATCATCACTGCCTGGGAAACCCCAAAAATCAGAGCTTACACAACCTGCCTATAATATACTTGTCATTTAAACTCACTCTAAAACCCAACCTCTTGGCTCTCTTATTTGCTCAGTTGATAAATATATCCACGCTAATTAAAAGGGATGTAGGAGCTGCAGCAGTGTGATTAATATACTGGCTTGCACAGATAAACATGGTGTTTATAATAGTCAAAAGTAAATTCATTCTGGAAGATAATGAGGTGAACAATTTAGTGAAGCATTAAACTCAGGCACAGTAATTTTGGAATCAGATAACTCATATAAAACATATTCTATATTTTATAGAATATAAATAATGAAATGTATTTTTTCTTTCTTGGGAACTATTTTTATGTCTTGAATGCTTTTAGGCATTCTTCCAGAAGTCAAACAAAACAGGAGAAATTGTTTACTTGAAACTTCTAAGAGGTAAAGAAGGTAATAACTTACACAGGTCATCTCTGAGCTTAAATTGTACAATGCTAAGAACAAAGAAATCAGAAGAGTTAAGATTCCTATGTGTTTTCACTTCCTCACTTAGCCCATTTTCTGTCCCAGTTAGTCAGTACTCTGTTGTTCCTGTTCTTTCATGAGCATCACTGTGTGTTCAAATTAAAAATTGAATGCTTAAATACTGCAGCAAAGGGAAATTAGAAAATCTAAAGTTAGCTTCAGTTTTAGATTTTAAGGCTGGATTCTAAATGCCAGTTTGTTTAAGCGATGCTTTTCCCTTTGTTTCTAAGTGTTGAAATAGGAAAGTTCTGTGTGAAATTGGCTTCATGGTGTGAAATGCAAGACTTGAAGTTCAAATATACTTGTGAAATCCAGTCCTTGTTTTGTTCATTAATTTCTATAAGCAAGCACAACTATTTAGCTAAACAATTCAAGACCTAACTGAACTGTTAAATGTATAAACAGCGGGACAACCATGGGAACTAATTGGCCTTCCCTGAGATGCAGCAACATTTGGGGAAAAGTCACCATATGCACATTTCAAAAGCTGCAGGTGCAACCACATGGAAAGGTTAGGTCAGTTATGGAATTGAAAGTATACTGAAAATATAAACTAACATGAACTAGGAAAAAAGACCTCATGAGGAGGAAGGAAAATGACAGAGAGGTGGGTGGATTCAGACCCTTGTAAAGACTTCCTGTCCATAGTCCTGGTTTCTCAGGGAAGCCTCATTATGTGGCCTTCATTAGGTGAGTTTGAAAGAGGTTAGGGAGGAAGGGCCTGAGCCAAACAGGGAAGCAGTAGGGTATCCCTTCTCATCTGTCTGTGTCCCACAAGGTTGTTGATTGCTGAAATGGGCAGAGCAGCCTGCCTGTCACATGTGGCATAATGAAATTCCTGCCCACCTCTGTTGTGAATTCTCTCCTTTGAAGCTGAGCTCTGTTACGGCTGCTCCAAACGAAACATATACCAAAGTGACCCATGGACGGGGAGAGCTGTGGTTTCCATAGAGCTGGCATTTGTTCAACAATGTATAGTATAAGCCTCAATAATAACCAAGGCAATTTAAAAGGGAAGAGGGCAAAGGCAAAAACAATAATAAAACCCTAGAAAAAAGTACAGTGGATTCCTGCAGTTGCTTTAATCTCCTCAGTATAACAATATTTATGGAAATATGCTATCAACACTGAGAGAGAAATATACACACACATGCATACATACTAAAACACACACCCATAAACACCCATATAGTAATATTTAAAAGGCAGTGACTTGAGCCTCCTTACCTTTCTGAACATCTGTCATGTTTTGGCAGATCATCAAAGCTCCCAGGAACATGGTAACTGACTAGTAAGCCCATGCTCTGCTCACTACCCGGTCTAAATGTGCGTTTCTCTCTGGTACTTTTCCCAAATGGTGGTTCTTTCTTACCCATTGTAAGGCCCCTTTTTCCTGCAGTGTGCATTTATTCTTTACCCTACAAGAAAACAGAATGTGACCAGATGGTTGTTACTAGGAAAGAATTATCCTGAAAAGAAACTAGATGCCAGTTTCTAATTCTTAATTCTCACTCTGTAACTTATGGGTTAAAGGCCCTGAATTTTAAGCTTCATTCTTTTTGGAGGGATAAGTGTGGCCACGAGTTCTCCTTTTCTCCACAGACAAGCATATAGCTCCTTTATAGAATGTTCTGAAATGTCTGGAGGAACTGGGTCAGCTCTGCAAACAGTACTTACTATCCTTTCACTCTGCAGAAAACCTGACCTTAAGAATTCCACATCTATCCAAATATAAAGAACAAAAGGTAGTGACTCCAGCCCTCTCTGTCATCCCTTCCCCCTCTGCACTTGTGTTTCCTGCATTTAATAAAGGCAGCAGCTAAAATTTAATAGGAATTGGATAACCATGAAGCCATCTCCTGGAGTTACATAGTATGTTTTGTATTATAGTGTTAGGATTAAGGAAGGAAGAAGGCTAAATCTGCCTCTTGCTTCAAAAACAGGTTTCTTGACATCAGATTGATATGGATGGTGAGTGAAACAGGATGAAGCCAAATAGTGTGTGTGTTGGTGTGTGTTGGGGTCAGGTTGAAGAGTTGCAAAGTAAAAGTCAGTACATATGATTTTTGTTATTGTGGCAAATTACTGCTCTAACTGATGTTTTACTGAGTCATCTAAATGTGCATAGAGTAACCTCCTTAAATACAGAATGTATTCCAGTAAAAGTGCTATAGCAAAACTCCTTGGCTTTTTTCAGATAAGGTGTTTTCAAGCTGACATGTTGTTCATTGGGTTTGATGGTGCACATAGGAGATCTGTGTGTTCCCAAATACACCAACCTTCTTAACCATCACTGGACTCAGGCTAGTTCCTATGGGAAATATAAACTTCTTTGTTTTCAAAAAAACATATGGGGCAAATTAGAAAGTAAATAAATGAATACCTCTCAAGAATCCATGATAACACTTGCCGAGCAGTGGGTCAGGCCAGATTTAATCTAAAATCTTTCTGCTGCGTGTAAATGATTATGTCATAGCATTTGTCTTTAATTACTCACCTCTTTCCGAAGGCTTGACTCATAATGCGTTTCTCGGTTAACCACAAACACTTGTACTACAAGATTTGTCATATAGATTCACTCACTCCCTATACCCACCCCTTCTTTTTTCCCCTTCGCTACAACATTGTTAAGTCATAGCTCCTGAAAAAGAAATTTTGAGACATTGTCTAAACCACCGCTTCCCTGATGTTTTGAAAATTTCCGTGCAAAGAAAAATGGCACCGTCTTCTCTTGACTCATGAAGACCACTACAGCAGACTTAATAGTGGTGGGAAATAGCAATACTCTATCATCATGGTTTTACACTTATATGACTTTGTTCCTCTGAGAATTTCTAAGAGTTTCAGAACATATGAAAAGAATAAAGACAATGGATTGTAGCTTGTAAATGAGTACAAGTCAATTAAGCACCCACATACATATTTTTTCCTTCATCACTTCACTTCTCACCTCACCTTCCCCTGTGAGAAATAGAATGAATTCTGATTTAATTCTGAGTGAATTAAATCAGTCATGCCTCAGCCCACTTAGCACATATTGTTAATCCACTCAGTTTTAGCAGAGGTGTTGGCTCTCATTGGTGAGTGTTTCCATATCTTCTGACCAATCCTGTAAGAAGTTTGGGATTATAGAATTTGGGGGAAATATAAGAAATGACACAATCCTAAAGGTATGTCCATCCAGGATTGGTGTTATTTGTAGGTAAAGTAAGAATCACCTAAATGATGCAATTTGGGAGGTTTAAAGGCTTTTCATCTCAGCTTACTGCAACCTCCACCTCCTGGGTTCAAGTGATTCTCCCCGCCTCAGCCTCCTGAGTAGCTAGGATTACAGGCACCCACCACCATGCCCGGCTAATTTTTGTATTTATAGTAGAGGCAGAGTTTTGCCATGTTGGCCAGGCTGGTCTCAAACTCCTGACCTCGGGTGATCAGCTTGCCTCGGCCTCTCAAAATATTGGGATTACAGGGGTGAGCCACCGCGCCCAGCCTTAAAGGCTTTTTGACTCCCAAATCTTGATCCTACTAACCTGAAATTTCCACTTTGTTAGTTTGTGAGGGTTTTTTGTTTTTGGTGGGCGGGGGGTTGGGGGTGGGGAGGCGTTGAATGAAAAGGTCTCTAAATAGCCTCAAGAATTTTCTTCAGGTTAGAATGAAAATTGCAATAGTGGCAGGGCTTAGTGTCATATTAGTTTGTGCCTCCAGGAAGGAGGTGGAAAGATGGCTGGGACCCTGCATCTTCATTCTGTATCTGTTGTCTATTATAATTCCAGTGGAGGTTATTACTATATAGGACATGATCCCCAACTCCCTTCTGGGATTCTTGACTCAGGGTAGTGGCCTAAGACCCTGTATCAACAAGAACATTCCTTTAACCTATTTGATTCAGATTAGATTAAGTAGCCTCCTTGGCCCCTTTCCTCTAGTGCGGACCCTAGTAACTTAAATCCTCAAGTCTTGTCAATTCGACAGTGAGAAGCAAAAGAAAGAGGAGCCTTTTAAAAAGTGTCAAGGGGAAAAAGTGTCTCTTGCTCCCCGTAAGCCTCTCATTCCATGTCTGTTTTCCTCTGGATACCACACAGGTTGCGGCATGGGATTGCATCAGCCTATGGGAAAGAAAAAGAAGAAAATAGACAATCCGCACAGAATATGTAAAAGGAGAATCAAAGCCCAAAGAGAAAAATGCTGAGAAGTCGCCAGCAAAGAAAGCACAGTAAACAACAGCAGGGGCCGGGCGCAGTGGCTCACGCCTGTAATCCCAGCTACTCAGGAGGCTGAGGCAGGGGAATCGCTTGAACCCGTTAGGCAGAGATGGCAGTGAGCCGAGATAGCACCACTGCACACCACCTCGTGACAGAGCTAGACCCCGTCTCAAAAAACAAAAACAAACAAACAAAAAAACAGCAGGAGGAGGAGGAGCTTTCCATAATTGTATACCTTCTACTGATGTGCTCTCCATTAGCCAGCCTTGACTTCACCAACATCACTGCTTCTCCTCCTTAGGCCTGGGTGGAATGGGGTTATGGTGGAGAGCTGCAGAAAAGCTTTAGCCACCCCCAGCTGTTAGAGGGTGTAGCACAACTCGCTTTAATTGCTCATTTATTCTACTGGCCCAAGCAGTCTGCAAGGCTGAGAGTGAGTTGAAGAACACTGACTAGGCAAATGAAGACAAGAAGATTTTGAAATCGTGAGGCAATTGAGGTCCTGAAGAAATGAAGCACATGAAGATGTGTGAGCAGCTCAGAACATCAGGAGGCAGTAATGGGATACTGGGTGCTTGGAGGGGAACGAGAGGTAGTGGCAGTGGATTTCATCTGATCAGCAATTTTATTAGACTTGGTGTGACAAATGGGCCAAACAAAGAAACTATTCTGTTGATGATCCCTATAATCATTCCCTAGGAATAGTGTGATATGGTTTGGCTGTGTCCCCACTGAAATCTCATCTTGAATTGTGTGGGAGGTAATTGAATAATGGGACAGTTTTCCCCATGCTATTCTCTTAGTAGTAAATATGTCTCTTGAGATCTGATGGTTTTATAAGGGGAAACCCCTTTCCCTTGGTTCTCATTCTCTCTTTGCCTGCCACTGTGTAAGATGTGCCTTTCACCTTCCACCATGATTGTGAGACCTCCCCAGCACGTGAAACTGAGTCCATTAAACCTCTTTCCTTTATAAATTACCCAGTCTTGGGTATGTCTTTATCAGTAGCATTGAAAATGGACTAATACATAGGAAAATTAATTTTTAAACTAAAAACTGTTCTTTCAAGACGAGAATCTTTATCCTATACTTCCTGCTGTCTGTATCTAAAGGTTTGGCTTACACATGCCATGTTTTGCCCCAAATGCCTGTCCTCGCTTCTCTAACCCAGACCAACTTGAGCTTTTTCTGTATATTTCCTTGTTCAACTGAGGAAACATACCTCTTGTTGGCTTCTTTCTTACATGCAAACTGAGCTCCAGTTCCTGACATCTGGGTTGGCGACACTTCCAGTTTCTCACTCATGCACATCTCTCTGATCCAGTTTTCTTGGCACTTTTTTTTTTTTTTTCTGACTAGGAAAAATTCCCTAAGCTGTTCTTGCAGTTATCATGCCTTCCCAGGTGATGTACCCTTCATGAATGATTTTCTTTCTACATGATAGTAAGTCTTCAGTCTAGACCTAGTTGTCCTACATTCTGATCTAAGCTTCAGTAGAATTCCCTTCTCTTTGTGCCTGCCATTATCCTACGTGCCAGAAGAATTGTCATTTTCTTTTCATTAATACTGGCCAGTTGTGGATTTTTTCTTTTGTCTGATAGAGTCATCATTCAGATCATAACTGATATCTCACACATTTTCTTTTATACTTGATATGGAAATAAATTATGATATAATATACACACACTCACATATGGAACCACCCTTACCTTGGGGCACAATATCTATATAAATAAGCCACATTAATAAACCTCAATCAAAATTATATACAATATCTATATCAATAAGCCAGAAACCTCAACCAAAATTATAAAATTACACTTGTACTACTAGTGCTAATATTATCATTTGCTAACACAAAAAGTACTTTTATTGCAAGTATTTTCTTCTTTCCACCATTCTAAGTTTGAATACCTGGAATTGACTAAAATTGCAAAACTATCTCTATGTTTAATGTTTTTATTCATGAATAAGTGTCTTGTTTTCTATCCTTACTGACTTTTTTTTCTTGCTACTAATGAATTTATTTTATTTCTTATACCACAGGGGTTTTCATAAGTTACTTTCAATCCTTTTTGGAGCAAAGCAGAAGTTATTTGGTAAATTTATTAATGTAAATATTCTTTTATTCTCTTTTTTTGTTCCTTCTCCATTTTTGTAGTTCAACATTTTTCAGATTAGTCTTAATTATTTGATCTGACCATTGCCATAACCTGTAATTGGATAAAAAAGTCTAAGTACTGGTCTCAGTTTGACACTTAGAAGGAGTAACCTTAGAATGTTCCTTAACTCTACTTAATGAAAAGAGGACTGTCCTTACAATGAGGACAAAGGGACAAATAAATAAAATCATAAATATGAAAAGTCTTAACATGATACCTGAATCATACTGTATCCTTAATAAATGCTCTTTGATTCATGAATTATAAAATACGATTTTTTCCATCCTGTCCTAATATTTGTCATACCTTCAGCAATGACAATGCATGCCTTACAGTGTAAGATTCCTGGGAACCTTCTTTCTGGCTTAAACATTTCACCAGGGTCCTAACTGTGATGTCATTAATCAAATAGGTATGCAAAAAATTTTAGATGTGGACAAATCCTTTCCTTCTTGAGTAAATGAAGCATTCTAAATAGCCATGTCTATTTTGTCTTTTTATTATGCATTTCAAAGAGGGCATGAGTGGGTTTTCTCTGGAATGTCCGGTGAGCCTTCATTGCTGAAGTTGGGGTGATACCCACTTTTCTCCAACCAACTCTGACAATGCTTAATGGGAGTGAGAGGAAGTGATTGGTCTTAAGAGGAAATGCAGTGAACAATTTTCTTTCTCTCAGTCAGCTATGACAGCATATAGAAAGAACTTGAGTTTCAAAGGCTTTGACTGCTGCAGGAAACTCTAGAACCTGTGGCGTTCAAGTGGGATAACTGTCTCCCTCCAAAGCATTTTGGTAATCTCCTCCTGGCCCCCACCCCCTCTGATTTATGACTGTATCTTTTGACCTTCTTTCTCTCTTTATAAAAAGCACTAAGTTGCCATTTATATAGCAGAGGACAGCAGATTAAATGTTAAAATTTACTGTCGATCCTCACTGGGGAATGGGCTTACAGATCTCTCAGGCACCAAGTGTCACAAAAGCATGTGAGTTTTGATATCCTTCAGTCATGTGAGGAGTAATCATAAAAGGACCAAGTCCTAAAAAAAATTAAACTTTCCATAGACAGAGCATAGCTGCATTTTAAGTAACCACTTTAAAGAAATGACTGCTGTTTTGGCAAAAGCTAGTAAGCCACAGAAAATTAATTTCATGTTTCATTGACATTACTTTCAGGAATTTCATGTTGACATAACCTATAGAATAAGGGTGAAATACTGCAGACAATATATTTAATGCTGCTATACAAGCAAAAAATATTTTAAATCCGAACAGAGACTCAGCTTTATGAAATAATCATCTTCTGTGTGACAATGAATGAAACTATAATTTTCACATCAATTGTCTAGATGCTAATTGCTTCTAGAGCAAAAGTTTAAATCAAATTGTGAGATCTTTGCAAGGCCTCTGTGTTGAACCTAAGTTACATTTCAGACTAATTCTTACTTTGTCTTCCATGTAGATAGCAATGCTTTTATATGATTGATATATTAAAAATATCAACTAATGTCTGATTCAATTGTATGCTAAGCTAAAAATAAGGCACCTAGAAACACGTACTTCTAAATACATTCAACAAAATAGTTGCTTTTATCCAAATCAAAATGTTTTCACTTACTCCACAGTTGAGAGAGAGGGAGATTATTGGCTTTGACCAGCAATATGCATGTTTGTCTCATAAAAGCTGTATGTCCTCATTCTTTGCATTAGCATCTGTCACCATGAATCTGTGATCCACCTGCTGAGAAGACTATTGATTGACTATTGTTTGACCAAGGCTCTCTTTGGGTCTGAAGTAACAAGCCTTGTTTATATAATACACAGTTTCTGTTTCTACCTCTTGGCTTTGAAATCTACTCAAAGTCACATATTAGCAATTGGCAGAAATCTGGCTAGTATTCCTGCTGTTATAAAGGTTTCTCAGCCAGTTTCTATCATGTAAAAATATGATTCAACACATCTATTAAATGTTCTTCTCAACCTTCTGGCTTGTCATTTGTGCTCTTGCCAGTATACCATAAAGCTGGGAATTCACTGAGTCTGGCAGATTTGGAGAACACTTGGTAATATAGATATCTCAGGCACTGGCTAGGTGGTTAGATCTCTTTGATTTTATGATTCCTGAATTTCATCATGACAACCATTGCTTGAAGTCACAGGAAAACTTTCCTGTTGTGATTTAGTATTGCCACGTGTATTAGACGATTATTACCAAAATAATGTCAGATAATAAGCCATTCCAAACTCAGTAGCTTAAAACAACAATTACTCTCACTCACACATCTGCAGATTAGGTGGAGGTTGGCTGATCCAGGTTGGTCTTCACTAGGCAATGCTCCATTTTTGTGTTAAAACTAGGTCCACTTTCTAGGTATACAATCATGTCACCTGCAAACAGGGACAGTTTGACTTCCTCTTTTCCTAATTGAATACCCTTTATTTCCTTCTCCTGCCTGATTGCCCTGGCCAGAACTTCCAACACTATGTTGAATAGGAGTGGTGAGAGAGGGCATCCCTGTCTTGTGCAAGTTTTCAAAGGGAATGCTTCCAGTTTTTGCCCATTCAGTATGATATTGGCCGTGGGTTTGTCATAGATAGCTCTTATTATTTTGAGATATGTCCCATCAATACCTAATTTATTGAGAGTTTTTAGCATGAAGGGTTGTTGAATTTTGTCAAAGGCCTTTTCTGCATCTATTGAGATAATCATGTGGTTTTTGTCTTTGGTTCTGTTTATATGCTGGATTACACTTATTGATTTGCGTATGTTGAACCAGTCTTGCATCCCAGGGATGAAGCCCACTTGATCATGGTGGATAAGCTTTTTGATGTGCTGCTGGATTAGGTTTGCCAGTATTTTATTGAGGATTTTTGCATCAATGTTCATCAAGGATATTGGTCTGAAATTCTCTTTTTTGGTTGTGTCTCTGCCAGGCTTTGGCGTCAGGATGATGCTGGCCTCACAAAATGTGTTAGGGAGGATTCCCTCTTTTTCTATTGATTGGAATAGTTTCAGAAGGAATGGTACCAGTTCCTCCTTGTACCTCTGGTAGAATTCGGCTGTCAACCATTGTGGAAGTCAGTGTGGTGATTCCTCAGGGATCTAGAACTAGAAATACCATTTGACCCAGCCATCCCATTACTGGGTATATACCCAAAGGACTATAAATCATGCTGCCATAAAGACACATGTACACGTATGTTTATTGTGGCACTATTCACAATAACAAAGACTTGGAACCAACCCAAATGTCCAAAAACGATAGACTGGATTAAGAAAATGTGGCACATATACACCATGGAATGCTATGCAGCCATAAAAAATGATGAGTTCACGTCCTTTGTAGGGACATAGATGAAACTGGAAACCATCATTCTCAGTAAACTATCACAAGGACAAAAAACCAAACACTGCATGTTCTCACTCATAGGTGGGAATTGAACAATGAGAATGCATGGACACAGGAAGGGGAACATCACACTCCGGGGACTGTTGTGGGGTGGGAGGAGCGGGGAGGGACAGCATTAGGAGATATACCTAATACTAAATGAGGAGTTAATGGGTGCAGCACACCAACGTGGCACATGGATACATATGTAACAAACCTGCACATTGTGCACATGTACCCTAAAACTTAAAGTATAATTTAAAAAATAAAAAATAAAATAAAATAAAACTGGGTCCACTTTATATATTTCTCATCTTCTTTGGACTGGTTGACCAGCCAGGACTTATCTCATGGTAATGGCAGAAGCATAAGAGAGGAATGAAAACAAACAATGTTAAGGCCTGTTCACCAAACTGGCAAATGTCATTTATGCACACATGCCATTGCCAAAGCAAGAGTCTAAAGTCGAGGACAGATAAAGTACACTCCACTTCTAGCGGGAAGAACCACAAAGTCTTAAGGCCAAGGGCCGGACACAATAAGAGATTACGTATTGGAGCCAACAACCCAATCTATCACACTGTCAAATGTCAAGTAGGGTGAAAAGCAGTCTGTAGCCATAACTCAAGGAGCTACTAGTGGTGTGTTGGAGAGGTACAATTTTGTTGGTAATGAAGAAGGCCACACAACCTCGTTCCCTTGACTTTTACCTGCACCTGGCTATCGTGTGAGCGTCTCACAGCTTCTGGGGCATTACTAAGGGATTTCACAGTGGAATTCTAAATCTTTGTTAATTCATGCTAGGTTGCATAGAATGCTAATAGTTACTGTCTGTGGTAACTCTAGCCCAAGGTTCACTAAGATGGGAAAGGAAGAATTTTACAGAGATTTGTAAATTTCTTTAAGGAAAAGACTCTGAAGCAGAAGTGATGTTGTGTCATTTCACACTTAAACTTTAAGAAAACTGGCAGCTTCTGCTCCCTCTTTCTTGAAACCCACCTACCATTCAAGCAGTCAGGTTACCCTGCTGGAGACACTACATGGAAAGATAAGGTGGAGTTGGGGATGTGGGATAAGGGAGAGGATACCTGGAGGATAGTTGAAGAGCCCAGCCAACAGCAAGATCCTGGACCCCAGACATGTAACACTAGTTGAGTTGTTTCAGTGAACCCCTATTTGTTCAAACCATCCCAGGTGAGTTGCCAGATATATGAGTGAAGAGACCATCTTGGCTTCTTCAGCCCCAGAAGATATCATATGAAGCAGAGATGAGTAATCCCTTCTGTGTTGCTTCTGTCTTCCTGATCCACAGAATTCTGAAAAATAATGAAATTGTTACTGTTTTAAGCCACTAAGTTTTGGGGTAGTTTTATATGCAGCAATAGATCATTGAAACAATTCCTCATTGGAATTTCTCTAAAAGGCAGAATTCTTATTTGGCCTTTATCATTTTGCCACTTTGAGTCATTCTTTCTATGGAATATGGTACTTTTATTGCAGAGAATATTGGTAAAAATGATGAAGAGAAGACATTTCTTATTACTACATGAGTTTGGAGAAGAGTTAGTTTATTCTTTTGCAACTAAATTTTATTTTTTTAAAGCATAAAACCTACAGATTGATTATCTAAAGAAAAGGGTTCAATAAATTAATGTATTAGCTGGTTTTCTGCCCCCCCCTCAAATTAAACCAGATGGAAGGATTACCACCTATCAGAGGCTCTAGGGGAGAATCCATTTCTTGTTTATTCAAGCTGTTGGCAGAATTCAGTACCTTGTGAGGACAGAAACTAGGTCCCAGTTTTCTAGCTGGCTGTAAACTAAGAGCTGTTCCCCACTTTTAAAGGCCATTTGAATTCGTTGGCTATGACTCTCTTCTTTCATCTTCAAAGCTAGCAATGACTGGTCATGTCCCTCTTACACTTCAAGTTGATCCTTTCGCTACATCTGTCTCATTTTCTCACCCTGGCAAGAGTACGTGTGATTAGACTGGGACCCCTTGTATAATCCAAAATAATCTCCCTATTTCAAGGTCGACTAATTAGCAGTCTTTATTCCATCTGAAACTTTAATTTCACTTTGCCATATAACATAACAAAGTCCCATATTCCAGGAACTAGGACATTGATGTCTTTGGAAGATCCATTACTCTGGCTACCATAGCAATATTCCCACATTGCTCCATTCCAAGAAGCTCCTTTAACATCGCAGTCTATGTAAATAGTACTCTCAGGAGTCGCACAGTAGGCAGCTTGTGCAGTCATACATGGCAGCCCTTAGAAGCATATTAGAACAGAGGTAAGGGAGATTGCATGTCTAGGGCTCCATTTCTGTGTCACCAATCCTCCAGATCTCAAACTGGAAGGTCACTACCTTCCTCTCATTCTGGAGTAGGCCTTCTTTTTCCATCCCCTCTCTCTATTAACCCAAGAGGAAGATTTTCTCTTAGACATAAAGAGATAATTGAAGTTCTTAAAAGAAATGTTTATAAGAGAAATAATTTTTAAAATTACAGAAAGAACAAGTTTAAGACAGACTATTCAGCAAGGCAAAACTCCTAGGTATCACTGATTCTTCAGCTCATTCTCAGGCCTAGCTTTTCTTCTTATAGTATCCTGAATGAATTCTAGCTCTACTTACTAAGCTGTGTCTCTCACTGTCCAGCTGAATCAGCCTCTCATATGTCACCAGCTAGCACCTCGTCCAGGAGACAGCTGCCAACTTGTCCTCTTTCTGTTTACGATAATATTATTAATTCTCTTGCAATCTAATTTTGAAGCCATGAGATTGACTTGAGAAAGATTGACATAGTGCAATGTCTCTCAACTTAATGATGGAAAACATTTTTCAAACATATCTAATGTAAAATGTCTATTATTTAAAGACTTCAAATGGAGCCTTCCTTGTTCAGTTTCCCCTTCGCCTTCCCTTGTAGCTCCTGAAACTCTATCATAGAATCCCAAGGCTTCTTTGATCATAGTTCTGAAAACATTACTATAATAGAAAGAACCTTGAAAAAGGAGAGCGAATACATTTCTTAATTATATCAGCCTTGTGACTTTGAGCAATCCTCTTAACTCTGAGTTTCTCTTCTGATATAACTGAGAAAAATATCCGATCAATTTGTTGGACTGCTTTGATCATCAGTCTCATTTCCCACTGCAATTCTGCTCGCCATTTATACTTTAATCTTCTAATGTTGTAGGATTATTTGCTCTCCCCTAATACTCTGCCAAGTTTTATGACCCTGGGCCATTGACCACTTTTTCTTCTATATCTAGAATACATTTTCCTTTTTTCTTTCAGTGAAATCCCTACTTTTCCAGCATAAACGACAGCTTTCTGACCCAATCATAATGAAGAGATGTGTGTGTGTGTGTGTGTGTGTGTGTGTTTAATCTGCGTTTGCATGGCATTTTGTGTAACAACTTTTTACACCATGGCTGAGTTTTGATAAAGAAATAATTGTAAAATTTGTATCTGTTTTATCTGGCATCTAATATAATCCTTATTATGAAATAGATTCCCAGTAATTGTTTTTAGAATGAATAAATCAAAAACTTAAAGTTTTGTATTGTGTATTTATTATTATTATGCTAGCTATTTCTGTGTGAAAACTATTTTTTGTTCTTCTGCATACCTTACCTTACACCCCTAAACTCTTGTATTAACCTACAAATACTCCACTCATGAAAGCATTCTTGGTAACATGGAAGGCACAGAAAACTTAATAAATGAAGAGGAGAATTTGTATATTTTATAGCACGCTTTTCCAAATTTTTACCATGCTTGTTTCTGCTCCCAAATTTCTTCTTTCCCATACTTGCACTCATGGTTCTGCTCTACCACATCTACCTTCTTTCCAAGCCCACTTCTCAAAACATTTCCTCCATATACAGAAAACTCTCATAAATCAAGTCAAATTTTCTTCATCTAACTACATTTTTACATTAATAGAGAACTGAGCAGAAGAATTTTTTATTAGTTTAGGTCTCATATTTTGTTTTCTCAGCTCTATTTTAAATTACCACCTGTATTTGTGTATCTTGAATCAATTCCATTGATACTATCCCCTCTTGTTCACACTCACTTTATTGGTTCAAGTTACCACTTCTGTATATTTTTCAGGGTAAGAACTGCTGAATTACTTATTGAGTTAACTACAAAAGTGAAAGAATCAGGACCTACTTCAAAAAGGCATCATATTCCAGATTTTAGAACACAGCATTTTCTCATTTATATGTAATTTTTCTGGGGTATATCTTCACATACACATAAGCTTTAGCTTTCATTTTAACTTAGCTGAGAAAAAAACATTAGAATTTATAAGAAACATAAAGTGTGATATGCAATTAGAAATAGTAATTTGGTAATAGAAAAAATGCTCTTTATATTGTATTCTTATTTAGGTAGCTGTGCTGCAGAATAAAATGTTTTTAAAAACTGCACTAAAAACTCTCCCCTCTAGAATGAGAACTCTCCTTCCTCCTTCATGGTAAAATAATTCATTAATCTATTCATTTACATATTATTTATTCACTTGTATCTTCATCACTAAATATCCACTGAACACTTTAATGCGCCCAGAATTGTGCTACAATGGGATACACAGTTGCCAATAAACAGGCTTGTTGATATCACAAAGCTTATGAGAGAGACAGATACAAACCCAATAAGCACAACGAAGTAAGTTGTGGACAGACCCTACTACCGAAAAATATTTGAGCAGGGGCATAGAAGAGTGAAGTCAAGAAGAGGTGATGTCAAGAAAGGCTTCACAGAGCAGGTGATGCCTGATTATCACCTTAAAAAATACCTGGGTGTTCTCTAGGTGACCAAAGAGAAAGACATTCTCAGCAGAGGGAGAATGTCTTTCTGTTTGGTCACCTAGAGAACATTTTGACAACATTGCTCACAAACAGTGTTGACAAAATCTCTTGGCACAGGTGTCACATCGACAAAGTGTATCTTTGATGCCCCATGATATCCCCTTTCATCAAGGATATAGTTTCCCTCAACCAAGAGTTCTATTAGCTACACCAGCTAATTCTGGAGGCACAGGGATGATGGCTTCAAAATTGAGTTGTTGCAAAAAGCCTGAATTTTATTAATAAGCATACCAAGGTTTAATTAATTCTACTGCTACTACTTACTTGTCATGATATATTGGGGAAATAATTTAATCTCCCAGAGACTCACATTTTTCATTCACCAAATGGGGAAAATGACACCTATTTTATTGTTTTATGTGAGGATTAAAATAGATAATGAGTAAAAAATACTTAAGACAGTACCTGGGATATGTTATGCACTCAAAAAATGGTGAATTTTATTACTAGCAGTGATACCAATACCAACACTGTTGCTATTGCGAACACTACAACTATTGATAATAACAATTGTTACTATTTTCTGAGTTCCTTGGGCCAGCAAAAGTACAAAGTCCTTTACATGCCTTAGCCAATTTACTTGCCATTTGTACTATTATTATTCCTACAACTAGTATTGCCATAAAATCATTGTTGGAGGTAATGATATCAAAGTGTCCATACATGTTATTTTCTCATGGCAATGTGCAACCTATCTATGACAAATCAGCTTGGGAAATGGAAAGCAATGTTTCTTTTTTCTTGCTTAATTGTGCTTTCACTACTGAATTCAGTAGAGTAAAAGAAATCTGCCTCAATATTATTTTGAGATATAGGACTGTATTATTTTCCTAGGCCTGCTTTCAAAATTACCATAAATTTAATGACTTATGACATCATGAGAAATGAGTTCTACTGGGCTGGAATCAGGTAGTCGGGGGGCTGTTTTTTCTGAAGGCTCAGGGGTAGCCTGTTTCTTACTTCTCCTGGTTTTTAGAGGGTGCTAGCATTCCTTGGCCTGTGACTGTATTACTCCATTCTCTGCTTTTATCTTCTCATTGTCTTCTCCTCCTTAATTTCTGAATATCCTGCCTCTCTTTTCTAAGAAATCTTGTGATTACATTGGGCATTGGATCCACTCGGATCAACCAGGATTATCTCTCTTGTTTAAGATCTTTAACTTAATCACATATACAAAGTCCCTTTTACATACAAGATAACTTACTCAGAGGTTCTGGGGATTAGGACACAGACATCTTTTGGAGAGCTATTATTCCATCTAGCACAAAGATTGTCAGAATTGATGTTAAATTATTCAGGGAATAAGAACATCTTAAGAAGGTTTATAGTAATATTGTGATATAGAAAATATCTACACAGTGTAGAACATAAAACACATAGTGTAACCCATAAAACAAATATTCTCTTTGAATATATTCTGTTTCCTGTATTTCATTTGATTAAAGCAGGAGCATATGGGAGATTTTGCAAGTAAGTAGACCCCACCTTGACTGGTCACTAGCTATGGGCTGGTATACTTCATCCAGGAAATATTTTTCAACTACTCACATCAAAGAGGCTGTTTCATTTCTGTTCTGTATGTGAAGACTGTGGCTGATCAAAATTACAAAAAGTGGGATGAAGGAATCAGTAAACCATAGCACACAAAAGCTGGCTCTTCACCTGTGTTTGTAAATGAAGCTTCATCGGAACACAGCCATGCCTATTTGTTTCTGTGTTGTCTATGACTGCCTTTGCATAACAAGGACCAAACTGTGTATCGCAACAGACATCTTATGGCCTGCAGAATCTAAAATATTTATTAATTCATTATTTACAGAAGAAATCACCAACCCTGAGGTTAGAGAACAAATTTCAGAATTAAAAAGACACTCATGTGAGTTCCAGCTCTGTCACATGCTAGCTGTTTGATCTTGGGCATGCTACTTGCTGTGGGCATTTGTAGTTATTTGGCTTCTAAGAATCTGTTTGTGTTTATTATTATTTTGGTAATAGTTCACCTAAATTTTGATGAGGGACCACTCCTTCCTCATTCTCATTTTACGTGGTTTGGATGGAACTTATCCTACCCCAAGTTTCAAGGGCAAGCATGCAACCTAGACCTAAGCCAAAGGGCTCATTTAGGAATTTTGTCAGGGAGAAACACTTAATCCAATATGGACTAATGTCAACCAGGGACAGATGCATTCCATTTAGGCAAGAAAATATCTAGAGCTACTGCTTACTGTATAACTCCATATAAAACTTGGGAATGAGGCCAAGAATAGACAAAATAAGAAACAGGAAAAAACCTGAAGTCCGATAATATTATTTGTGACCTTGCGTGAAACCACACATGAAGCCAGCTATATGCATGGGGTTTTCAGTTATATGTATCAAAACATTCTGTTTTTGCTTAAGTCAGTTTGGGTTTGGTTATCTGTTACTTGCAGCTAATAGAGACCTAACTGATATAATATCTAAACTTGCTAAGACTCAGTTTCTTCATCTTTAAAAATTAGAGTGAAAATATCCACCTCAATATCTTTTTGTGGTAACTAATTGAGATCATGTACCTGGCACATGATAGAAAAAACAAAAACTAAAACAGAAGTGGTAATTCCCACTTTCATCATCAACATCATGATTAATATTAAAGGTAGGCCTAATATTGCTTCATCTCAGTAAATTCTACAAAATGCACATTTGAGCTCTCCCCTTGATTTAATATAGAAAGTTTAGTAACTCCATGTCTTAGATATTTTTATTTGTAAAGTAGAGATGACTAAATATTCATCTTTTTTTCAGTGTTTTATGAGTTAAATGCTATCATGGACATAATCATTTTAATAATATAATATATTACATTAATTTTTGCAATAAATATTTGCAATAATCTTTGCAACAAATCTGTAAGTTGATTAGACCAAATTAGATCAGATCAAGTGCCTAGATATGTGTAAATATATATGTGTATTTACTCAGCAGTCAGTAAGGCTGCTTCACCCTATATTAGGGTCGGAGATAATCTAGAAAAAGGGACTCATACCATGTCCAGCCCTGGCGCTAGCAAGACCTTTAGTGAGACCCATATTGAGCTCTGTACACTGGGTCATCCATGCTACCATGAAACAGGATATGGTCTCACCCTGCGTGAGTCATGGAGAGACATAGATGTCATTGTTTGTCCCAAAAAACAAAAGTCTAAAATCTAGGAGGACTGAGTCCCAGATCCTCTTCCTCCATGACATCCCTATGCGATATGGTGAAAATTACTTGATTTATCTAGGCCTCAAGTACTTCAAGCGTGCGATGCAGATGAGTGTAACTACCTTGTCTATCCCACAGTATTATAATAAGAAGCAACGGTGATAATAGCTATGAGAAAGTTTTAGGAAAAAGTAAAATATGTTGCTGTTCTCTCTGTTATTATTAAGAATTAAATCCTTTTCCATGGATTTTTTAAAAACAAAAAGCTTTTGCATACACAATTTACACAAATATGCAGCTAACTGTTGTTTCACTCTGAGTCAGCAGCTGAATGCTGTCTATCATTTGCCAAGTTTAAAAATAGATGCTAGTCTTCTATTAACACTGGGTTCAAGAAAATTTAGGTTTGGCAATGGGTATCACTTGCATTTATTCCCATTTCTAGCTTAGAGGTCTTTGGAAGACTGTTTAGAAAAACTTTAGGCAATGAATAGTCTTACAAAACAACATTTGATGAGTTGGAGTAAATGAATTAGAAACATATGGACCAAATTTCCCCAAAAATACATCAGGGTTGAAAAATTAGGGAGAAAAAAACACTTGGCTTTACTGAAATATGTAAAGGCTAGCTTGAGAAACTTGACCAACCAAAAACTCCACAGGATTTTTGCACCACATATTGGCAAGAGCTTGAGCTTCCTCTTCACTGACTTTTGGTACTGTTAATCAATTTCTCCCTTTCCAGTGCAGGAATTTAAAATTACTTTATTGTTTTCTCCAGGATTCTAAGACTCTCAAAAGTATATGCATGGAAAACCTAACCCGTTTATTACAAATATTATGTGCTGATGAAAAAAATGTATAGTATATAAATATTTATCTTATAAAAAATTGACATAATTTATTGAACAAAATGCACAGCTAACAAAATAACTAATACTTATAACCAATTACTATCGCTGTGGGTATCAACAAAGTGATGGAAAGAAGTTATAATGTTCAGTTTAGTTAAGTCTGTATGGGGCAGCTTTAGTAGCTCTGGTATTCTTTCAAAGTCATAGAAGCAGATCCCTTTAATATTCCAGGTGCCACAGTCTCTTCTTGATTTAACCCCAGGCTCAAACCACATTAAGCTACTGAGATATCCCTTCTGTTATTATACAAGAATGAATAAGAATTGTCCTAATTGTTCATATCTAATGTAAGTGGTGAACACAACCAACCAATCAAGAGGATGGGATACCAATGGATGTGTGGGTGAGGGGAGGGGAAGTTACATTACATTAATGCTTATTCCAGCTCCTTCTTACTTATTCATAATAGGTGGGTTAGGTTTTCCATGCATACACTTTTGAGAGTCTTAGAATTTTACTGTTCTTCTCACTTAATTTTAGAATGTTTTCCTTTTATCTAAATTCTAAACAGATTCTTCCTTGCTTTTAACAAAGTTGAATCAATGGTCATTAAAAAAAAATCTACTTATTTCAGTAACTCTAATGAGTTTCCCATTTACACTGAGTAACTTTATGAGGCTGAGATGAGAACATTAAAAGGATCATCATTTATTACTAGTCTGAAAATTATCAGTGAAACAACAATTAGAACTGAGAGCTTTCTGCCTTCACCTTTCTTTATATAACCCAGGAACCCATTTGTTTTGTAACAGGAGAGGGCAATGAGTAATACGTCTGATGTTCTATTTGTTAAAGCTTTTCTAGCCCCTCCCAGCTCCAAGGGCTTCCTCTAAACTACTGTAGCCTTTGTCTGAACTAATTCAGCATTTATCTTAACGTGCAAGGCCTTATTCGCCAGCGTTCCGTGTGCATGTATCTGTATCTGTCTAATCTACCCATTCAAATTGATTATTCCAAAGATAGGAACAGCTTATGTACCATAAAACCCACAGACTTATAATGCATATGGAGTGTATTCAAGATACAGCCTGTTTATTATTCCTTTTTTGGTCATGTTAGTAATAACCAACTTGTCTGATATATGTTTCACTAAATAAGCTCAAATACTTCATGGAGTGCATAAAGTTAATAATTTGAATACACATTCCCAGATTTCATTACTTTTAACAATATATTATGCTAGTTCTAGAATACATGTACTTGCAGTATACCCACATGCAGAAATTCCTTCAGCTCTAAACTTTTACACATTTCCTTTCTTCTCAGTTTGTATTAATGTGGGCTGTTCCATAAGCAACATGGCTCTCCTTTCAGAAAGGGTTCAATTTTATTTTATTTTATTTCTCAAGGTGGAGTTTATTATTTTGAGTCAACTTGATAAATTGTAAGATTCAATATTAGACAGTTGGGTAACATATGTTTTATTTTGTTTTAGTGTGCTGCATTTATTATACTTCTCTGTCCTGAACCAAGTGGCCTTTTTATTATTAAAAATCTAATGAAAACAAAGTTCACAAAGAACCATTTTAAAGAATACACTTATCATTTTTTTCTAGTAGGTGGACTTACAAGAACCTGTTTTTATAGGTCTGAGCGTGAATGACAAGCTACTTGCTTGAGATTTATGTAGAATTTATAGTAAAAATGAATTTTACATTTATTTTAAAACTAAATCTAAATTAAGTGGATTCAGAAGCCATTTAAATAAAAAGTTGATTGAAATCTGAACCATGACAGTTTCTCAATAAGGAGCATTTGACATCTTTCTAATAGATTTGTTTTACTGAAGAGAAGTTTTAAATTAAGGTCAGGCTGGGGAAGAATAACAGGACTATTCTCAATACTTTTTATTAGAAAAATTATTATACTTACATTGTATTCGTATCAGTTTATTTCAATGCACTTTTTTTGTAACACAGTCAACAATCACAACTTATCCATAGCCACCTTGTGGTTAATAATTTTTACTAAATCTTGGTCTTCCCTTTGCATCTGGATATCAGTAATGAATCACTTCAAACTTACATTGACCCACGAGCTGCTGAGAAACAATTCTCCATGAGTCTCTCATGGTTTTGCATGACTTGTAAGCAGAGACACAGACTGACTTTGTTCTGGGTTATGTTTTTAAGGATGTTTGAGTATAGAACAGCTTTAGGAGGGAGACAGAGATAGTAAATCCTCCAGAAATAAAGACAGACAAGCTTAGTGATTATTTAAAATGATTTGGGACCCCCTCAGCTCAAGGTTTCTCTCTTTTAATGCAACCCACTACCTTTGCAGGCCCTTTTTGCATCACCCTATTAGGCCCCAAGGAAACTGCACAAGGAAGTGCTTGTGCTCTGGCTACTGCTGTTGTTATGAGCAACAAATTGCATTGTCTCTGACCCAGGAGTCTCGTGGCTTCCACAGACTCCATGAAACTGGCAGCCTAATTTGTTAGTTTATAAGTAAGGGACAATCTCAGCCCCTTCACAGTTCTTAGCACTAGTCTTGCATTTTCTGAATTGCTTTAAAAAAATTCCTCTTTGACTTGTATGAAGTTAAGGCTGCATAAAGACAAGACTGCTGGTTAAAAAATGAAAAATTAGCCGGGTGTGGTGGCTCATGCCTGTAATCCCAGCACTTTGGGAGGCCGAGGTGGGCAGATCACAAGGTCAGGAGATCGAGACCATCTTGGCTAACACGGTGAAACCCCATCTCTACTAAAAATACAAAAAATTAGCCAAGCCTGGTGGCAGGTGCCTGTAGTCCCAGCTACTCAGGAGGCTGAGGCAGGAGAATGGTGTGAACCCAGGAGGCAGAGCTGGCAGTGAGCAGAGATGGTGCCACTGCACTCCAGCCTGGGCGACAGAGCAAGACTCCATCTCAAAAAAAAAAAAAAAAAGGAAAATTCAGTCAAGTGTCCAATGGAATGATTTGTGTTGAAACTAGATTATTTTGTTAAGTGACTGAGTTGACTCATTGTTTTTCTAATGTCTAAATAGTTTAAGTTGGTTAGCATTTTAAAGATTAAAAAAAAAGTAAAATGGTTTAATTTTCAATTTCCAGTTTATTGTTTTGAAATCACACAGAGAGGATTGACTTAGTCCCTTTTTTCTTATTGAAGTTTAATTAATAGACTGTTTATTTCACGGATGAGGTTATGTCATGCTTAATGGGAGGAGCACGGATGTGACAGTGGTCAATAGGTGGGGCTCTGTATCTGGCACTTGAGGATTTAGGCTTCAGCCCAAGTCCGACAACTTAACCATTGGAATGAGCTGGAGCATCTGTAATATGGATGTGATGACATCTGTCTAATCTTGTTTTTTTCCTCCCCAATCAGCAATGATTTTGCAAACACATTTGAATAAAATGAGCTTTATTAGAAACAAAATTCATGAAAATGATGAGCTAAAATTATACAAGTGAATAAGACAAAGATGAGCCCAAGGTCCTAGGGGAGACCTTCATTGAACCAGAGCACAGAAATATGTCAAAGAAAGTCAACAAATTCTAAATGCCTCAAAACTAGGAATCTGGATGAGAATGAAATGGATCCATGGTTTTACCATAGACTTCATTTAGAATCTTGACCAAATACTATGAGGACTAGCTAAAAATTAATAGCAAGATTTTTTTTTTTTGAGACGGAGTCTCGCTCTGTCACCCAGGCTGGAGTGCAGTGGTGCAATCTCGGCTCACTGCAAGCTCCACCTCCCGGGTTCACGCCATTCTCCTGCCTCAGCCTCTCCGAGTAGCTGGGACTACAGGCGCCTGCCACCACACCCGGCTAATTTTTTTGTATTTTTAGTAGAGACGGGGTTTCACCGTGGTCTCGATCTCCTGACCTCGTGATCCGCCCGCCTCGGCCTCCCAAAGTGCTGGGATTACAAGCATGAGCCACCGCGCCCGGCCCAATAGCAAGATCTTAACATGTATCCTTATTGTACTTAATTAACCTGAGGTTAACTCTCTAATAAGTTATATATTATTCTAAATTTATGGTAATAGCTCAATTATTTTTAGTTACTCTTTTTACCACTTTCAAAATGTTGCAGTTGAAAGAGTATTTTCAATACTATTCTAAATAGCGATCTGGGATAGACCTCCATGGCTCAAAATTCTGGTATCAGAATGAAATAAACTACGAACATTTCTCACTATAGGTTGCAAATTTGGGTGGCTTATTTCATTGTGCCTTACTTCACTCTGTGGCACTCATGTCATGATTCTGCACCTTCTTTTGCTATTCTCATCTAGTGATCTCACCTTTTCTTTATAGAGCTCCTTCATCTTCCTTCTCTCTGGACATTGCCTTTGCATATCTACCCACTATCCAACCATTCCTTTTTTTTTTTTTTTCTTCCACTTTTGGTAGAGAAAAGTAAGTCACTCTTCTTTCCTAAAGGTGGTATCTCCACAGCTAATTGTATTTCCATTCACACTTGTCTTTCTCTGATTTTTCTTTATAGGCAATTCCCTTTAAATTCTGTAGCAACTTGAATTCTCATTTCTTAAGGAAAGATTCCCCTCCACCTAAGGCTTGTGGATCCTGAGAAAATCTTTTCTGAGATCTGCTGCCCCCTCAAAATGAACACTCTGTCCTTCTTTGAGTTATGGAACTTCTAACAGAACATGCTGCTACACTTCTGTACTCATTGGTAAACTCACTGTAGTTTGTCTTCCTCTCCACCATTTGCCTGCAGCTGTTCACTCAAAGAAACCAGTGAACCCACATTGTTTTCTCAGACTGTATCCAGTTTTTATTCTTTATAGCGTTTGACACTGCAAACTATCTACCTTTCTGAAAGTGGCTCCTCCTTTGACTTCTGGGCATTGCACGATTCTTGTCTCCCTTCCCTTTCCAAACTCTTTTCTCTTTCCTGTACTTGCTGTTTGTCTTCCTCGCATTCTCTAACTGGGAGTCTTCCTGCAGGATTTATCCTTTTATACTTTGCAACTATTTTACATGTATTTTATCAGAATTCTTCATCTTATGGTTTTAAATAAGTCCATAGCATAAGTGACTTACTGTTTTATATCAACAGCCTTAACATTTTCTTGACATCTCTCCCAAATTATCATTGTCTCTTGAATATTACTGCCCTACCCTAACCTCTCCAGCTCTATATGTCTGGGACCTAGTTCATGTTTCTCCCCTGAGCCTACTCTCCCTTTGGCATCCCTAGACTTCTTAATGGTTACATAGTTTCTAGAATAAAATGATTGGAGTTCTCCTTGACTTCTTCTATTTAACTTGTTCCAAGGAGTCCATTAAAATATCCAGTCAATCCTTGCTTTGAGATGTTTCTGAAAATATTTCATTTCTTTCCAAACTGGCTGTATCCTATATGTACATTAAACCTACCCAACACACATATTCAGTGTCTTATTACTGAACTTTTTTTCTGAGATGACTTCTTAACATCTTCCGCCCATAAAATCCTACCCATATTTATCCTATATGTGACTCAAAGCTCTACTCATGTATCATTTTGTCCTCAGTATTTTTCCTAATCTTAATAGTCAGAAATGATAACTTTCTTTTCAGCACATAATTTGTAATGCTTAAACTTCAATTAATAAATAGGAATATTTCCTTCTGTATTTATAGAACTATAGGTTAGAGAGTCTTCAAATATAATATATCAGGTAACCATCACTTGTTTATCATTATTATATGTTTGTACACATACTTAATCACCTCTATTAGAAAATAAACTCTCATGAGAATTAATATCTTGTATTTTTCTCCACGGTAACCATATAGCACCTTCCACAGAGTAGATGTCCTAAAAGATTAATGGAATGTGTAATTTAATGGATAAAATGACAATGATCCCAGGCATATACCCACATGAAGCTGCCTCTGTTTTCTCCTCTCCCTTACCAGAAAGCTAGTGCTGCTTGTGATGAATAGTTTTTTGGGTTTTGTTTTGGATTCATGAATTAACTCTCATTCTAAGATGCAATTAGGAAACTGTCAGTTATAATTAAATATCCAGAGAAATGATGTACATGTGTGCTGCTGTAAATACATTTCTAAGGCAAGTTTAGTGGAGAACACAAACAGACTTTAACTTGATGCCTGCATGAGGTGAACCCTAATAGGTTAGGAGGAGATCTGGGGTGGAGAGCAATCCCATCCATTTCCCTTCGCCTTTCTTTCTTTTGCTTCCTCCAAACACATATTGGAAAGGTCACTGCTGTTCAGAAGAAGGTTTTTGAAAAAAAGGGAGGAAAACGAAAGGAAGGAAGCATGGACAGGACATGGCTATAGCAGGCTTGACTCAAAGGCAAATTTGACTACTTCATTCCAATGCTGTCCCTGTCTTCCAACCCCCTCAATGTTATTCTCACACACTCAACGAGAGGTTCTCCTTTATCCCGGTGATGTGTTTTCCGTCTTATTCTATTTATATCCGTTCCTCTGGCCCCAGGGTCAGCAATGTTTGGAACATGGAGTTGTACAAGGAAAGGCTGCCCTCTAGGAAAACCCACAGAAGGGAGTCCAGGCATTACTGCAAAACCAGGGGTTTGGTCTAGGGCTTGTTCCTCACCTCAGAGAAAGCCAATCACTGAGACTATGAGTGTTGCCACGGAAGAAGGCTTTATTGGGGTGCTGCAGCCAAGGAGATGAGAGATCAGTCTCAAATCTGTATCTCTAACTGACTAAAATTGACAGTTTATACAGCAAGGAAGGAGTGTGACTATGTTTGGGAAAACAGGAATTAGAAAGGGTAAGGAAGGAAAGGTGGCCAACAGAAAGCAGGTGGTCAGTTAGGGAAACAGCAATTAGGGACAAGTAAGGAAGGAGTGTCAGTTCCTTGATACTGTCTGGGAGAACTGAGGGTCTTTCTGAGAAAGGAACTCAGATAAGACAAGATAAGTTTCAACTTTTAAGACCAGGAGGGTCAGTTTCTATGTTTTTTTTTTTTTTTTTTTTTTTTTTCTCAAAAAAGCCATAAACATCAGTTCTATGGGAAAATAGGGCCAGTTTCATAAGAGGACTTTGGTACTGAGCATCCATTTGGCACACAAACATGTGTGCAGGAAAAGAATAAAAAGATAGGGATGCTGGCAGAGAGACACTGTGTTGGACCAACTTTCCAGGACATCCCCAGGAGACCTGTGAAGACAGGTGGAAGGTTTGGGGGAGAATCACAGCTTAATGTATATGTGATCATATTTGCACATATAGGCTGGTAGCCCCATAAGTGGGGGGCCATAAAAAAGAAGTTGCAAATTAGAAAATAAAGGTTAACTAGAAGCTGGAGACCAAGGTGGAAACACCTGATTAGAAGGGAAACAGAGACCAGGAAGAGCGCGCCCTGCCTCTCTGAAACCTGGGCAGAGAGAGAGAAGAGCTCACCCTGGGGAAGGTAATTTGAAATGTATTTTAACAAACACCAAAAGCCCCTATTTTGTTTCTTTTATTTGAGACTTGACAAATCCTGTTTATTGTAGGTAACGTGTTTTTAAACCACACAAGCACCTCTGACAATACTTCAGTTTTGCTTCTTGTTAATCTTCCTCTTTTTTTAGCCTCTTTTCTATGTTTTATTCACATTTCTCTTAAACTGACATCATCAATTTTGCTCTTATTAACCATGATTTTTCAAAAATGTTCCTTGATTTTTTACCTTATTACCACTTTTCCCTTTCCTTTCTCTTATCTTTATTTATGGACAAGCTGCTATGCCCAGGCTTTTGATTAATTCACTTTTTGGCCATTCTTTTTCTTTTTCTTTTCCTTTTTAGCTAGGTCTGGCTTTTGGCCTCTGAATGTATCAGTGTTCTCCCTTGCTCCATGTGCTAATTAACAACCAACACCCCCAAATTCTTTCATTAAAAAGTAGTCTTGATACAGGAACTGTTTAAGTCAGAACCCTCCATATTTCCTTCTTTGTCACTGGCAAAAAGCTGTGAGAAGGATTCTTGATGCCTCCACAATCACCCGGGCCTTGTCCTGAAACAAAGAAGACTGTCCAGGCTTTGTTACTCATCAGAACTAAAATAATACCACCCCCCAGGATTCTGTCACTTTTTGTTTTCCCTTTTATTCAACAGGAAAAATAGCATGTAGCTGCCAATAGATGCTGTGATCTACAAAATATTTGCACAACATAATTTATTTTTTTATTAAGAGGTGTGGCTAGAATGATTCAAATAACCCATTACTTTCTTCTCACATGTCCTGCCATCCCTGTCAAGAAATAATGAATTCAACTTTGTCAGAAAAACTTCTTTCACTGGATGAGACAGGTCAATTGGGTGCATGAAGCATATTTTCCCTTCTTTTTCACAAAAGTCTCCAGATTCTCCTTGATGCACAGAAGAAAAAAAAAAAAAAATTCACCAGGCCCTTGAGCTCCCCTACAGGAGCAGCCAAAAGAAAAGCCTAAAATATGTTCCTTGGCAGAGAAACGCTCTTATTCCCATGGAAAAGAAAAAAAAATAAAATAAAAAATCTGGATTATTGCTCATCTGAGGGCCATGTGGGTCTCCAAAGAGACTTTGTAGCAAATATGTGCTTCCTGTGATCCAGCGGTGAGCACTGCTAACCTGGCCAAGTCAGCAAAGAGGGAAAGTCAAATTTCACATGGGAGCCTTGTCCATAAAACAAACGCAGCTCTGCTCAGGTTGTGTGTATTGCCCAGCTGCTGCCTTTATGTAGAAGTCAGGCAAACCCCACTTCCACAGTGCCAGCCACGCCCTCTGGGCCATGGGCCAGTGGTCATTTCCAGCAGCAGAGACTGAGGGCAGGGCAGGGTTGAAAGGAGCTGCTATAGTGAGTGAAGTGAGAACAATGGCCAACTTGGGAGAAAAGTAGCAAGCCAAGGCTTGGTTGGGGTCAATTCGTGTTGGTCTGTAAATCTCCTTCATGGATCATTAGTGCTGAAAGGGGCCTCTGCAGGTCATTCTGTGTATTCCTCAGCTTCCTCCAGGTCATTTCCACACATGGTTTTCCTTCCAGGTCTGATAGATTTTCAAGAAAGAATATGTCTTCAGTCTTCTTTTTTTATCTCCTAAATTCTCCGTTTCATTCTTCTTGAGTACTGATATACTTGACTAATTCGGTCAATAAGCTAAGATTTTAGGTAGTTAAATCATCAGGTTTGATTACTGTACAGTCTATGGTAACTATGCAGCCAGCTGTCTAGCAAATGTACAGAAGAGCCAGAGAGTGTGCATGAAGCTGTATAATCTCTTTCCATTCCTGGGAGAAAACCTCATATTTACATATTTATTCAACAAATAATTGATTGAGTGCCTGCTATATATCAGAAACTTCCTAGGAACTGTCTCTAATGGCAAAGGATGAAAAAAAGACAAAAATCTCCACTCTGTAGAATTTACAGGTATTACTGCAAATACTGTATCTTGGTGGTGGAGTAAAACATCATCTCTAATATAAAGGCAATCTCTACTATCACCATCTCAGCTATTATATCATTGACTGCTACTGTAGTTCAGATGATTATTTCATTTTAGACTTACAACAATTCATGTAGTAGGGGACATCATTTCTTTTTCATAAAAGAGAAAATTGGGCTTTAGAGAGGTTACGTAACTTGCTCAACACTGTGAAAAGGTGAAAACAGGTCTGCTGATTTCAGAGCCTGGCTCATAACCACTGGACTGACTACATACAAATAATTGACCTAGATAGTCCCCACGTCTTGACCCTCTTTATTTTAGTGCTCTTGAAAGTATTCCCAGAGAAATCCTTTTTAGGATGGTTATAGACATATAGTTCATTCAGTTCAGCATGAACTGAGAAACTACTCTGTGTTAGGAGCTAACCTAGAAGTTGATATCACAGTGAAATGTGATTCCTGGCTTCACAAAACTTTTGATATATGGAGAGGAAAGAGGTGTAGGCAGTATGATCAGGTAAATGCTATGAGAGGGATGTAAGCAGACTGTTAATGAAACATAATTTGAAGCATAAAATAAGGGCATCTAAGCCCATCCTCTGATAGGGAAATTTCCTCAGGGATGATAACATCAAGTAAAGAAGAAAAGAGTGTGTGTGCATGTATTCATATGCCTGTGTGTGCATGTGTACCTATGCATGCGTGTATGTATGTATACTCATATGCATATGTGTGTGTGTATGTGCTTGTGTGTCCATGTGTGTGGTGATCAAGAGGGCAGCATGAAAACAAAGTGGAGAGAATGGGAATCACTCTGGCAACAGGACAGAGTCATGAAACAAAATGGTACATCGGATAAACTTAGAGTAGCACCTTTTAAATTTAGACTAAGAAAAACTTCCAGGCTTGATCTTACTCTGCCCATCACTTTCACTCAAACCTCTCACTGTGTATGTTTATCTTGCTTTAATCTCTGAAATAACAGGGAAAGATAGTAACATGATCTTAGAAATGTCTTTACCTCCACTCTTTTTACCTAGCAATTGGATTTTCTTGGAGTAATATAAGCCATTACATTATTCAATGATGCCTTTGATTTCACTGCAAACTGCTGAGATTAGAGCGAGGTTCCATTGCATATTAAAAACAAATAGTTTTACAAAGCAGAATTTTAACTTGTAAACTCTAATGTACCTTCAAACTAATTTGTGTGGATAGAGATGGATAGAGTGAAGAATTTTAAAAGGTGTCTATTTTTTAAGTGATTTTTTTGTAGCATCAGATGCTCATGTTTTCTGTTCAGATCGATGAAGCCACAGCCTGAGATCCACATGCATGCCCTGCCACACTGTATATGTTTTCAATCAGTTCTACAAGATTGTTATTTTTTTTTTCAATGTCAAAACTTAACCCACACACGGTCTCATGAGGCACAGTGATGCCTAAGCCACAATGCTGGGTTGTAGGACCTAATATCCGTGTAATGATGGGATTGGCTGCAGGGCACATTTGGAAATAATCTTCAGCTTTTGGAACTGAGACCAAGGGCAGGAAATAATAAAACTGTGTGAAGCTACACTGCCTCCTCCTTCTGCTCCCAGCATTCTGCACTTTGGGTAGAGAATATCTACATTTCATTGGGTTCAGGGAAACATTGAGCATTGCCAAAACATAGCAAAGGGTAGAGCTGAGCAGAGCAAGTGATCACCTTGGAGAATGAAGTAGAGGCAAGAGGGCATTTGGCAACAGTGGAGGCTGCAACCGATATGCAGATGTTGGAGGTCTCCAAACATCTCATCAAACAAATAGACAAAGGAAAATGCTTCTCTAAGTAGCATGCACTTAACCCAGGAAACTCGATGACATATGATTTTTATTGAGCCAAGGAACTCTGTACTTTTGTCAAAGAGCTGGACACTGTGATGAATATGAATAACATCTGTAGCTCAGCTAAGTGGGGTGAAAGGGATGGGCTTGATCCATCTTCTGGCATTTGCTGCTGAAACCAATTCCTGGCAGGGCTTCTGCAAGAGGGTGAGGAGCCCAGTGGGTCAGGGGCCATTTTCAGAAGTATTTGTTCGTCTTGCTCTGAAATATTACAACAAACCATAGATAGAACACAAAAAGACCAGGAGCCTTGTTCAACCTCTGCTGTGACTACCTAAAGCTCTGAAGATCTTTCTACTGTATTTGTAGTGCAGCTTCTGTAACATCATTCCCACTTATTTGCATTGTTATCTAGTATTTGCCAAATAGATTAACAGTTTTAGACAGAACATATTGGGCAATTATTAGATTAGACAACACATAGTGATTCTCAGACAGACTTACACACATATACACTTTCTCTCAGGACCTTTGCATTTGCAGATATCTTGCTGTTAAAATAACTTACTGGTAGCTCATTGTTGGGATAATAATATTTATTCTGGCCTAGGAGTACAAGTGGTATAGAAAACAGGAAAGGGAATAATAGAGCAGAGAGAGAAAGGAACTATGGAGGGCACATCGTCAAAGAGAAGTCTCTCTATACTTAATGTTACTAACCCACTCTCATGAGGATCATCCAATTACTTGTCTAGTGTTAAAACAGCAGGGTCTATGTCATGAATGCCACTGACTTATGTCTGATAATAACCAAATACTTCACAGAGAATGCCCATATGGTCACTTCATCCCCAGCCTGTCCATTTCATTGATGGCGAATGTTCTTGTAAGGGAAATAAAAACACATCAAGAAGTTGTTGCTGAATCTGGGAAAGTAGCAAATCATGCCTACATTTTCTCTTTTATTCCCAAAGTTATTCACAGGGTTTTAAAGCAAAACAGAAGATGTTTTTGATGCACTAAGACTCTTAGTAAACAAATACAAACAATTAATTAGGGCATTGAATGAATAAACCTTAGACATTTCACCTAGGAATGTGCCATTGGCAATGGGAAATTATCTGGTAGTTGGAATTAAGCTAAAATATTTATAAACTGCCAGTCTGTCATATAGATGGCAAAAAGTCACCTCCAAATTCCACTTTGGTGAGGATTTGTCAGAGATTTCAGGGCTTTGTAACTTCTAATTCTAGCTCTACTGGGGTAGAGCATGTTAGATTTTTGTAAATTCTATTTTTAATGTTGCTAATATTTTTCCATTGGTATAACTATGGCTTCTAAGAGCTACATCTGCTCCACTCTATAGAGGAAGCATGATTAAGGAAAGAGCTTAAGGTCTGCAGACAACCAGATCTGAAATTGAAGGCTGACTCTATCATTTCCAACTGATTTTACTTAGCTCAATGACTTCACCTCTTTGAGCCTCAGTCTCTTCACCTATAAATTGGGGATAATAACATCCACAAGGGGCCGGGCGCGGTGGCTCACGCCTGTAATCCCAGCACTTTGGGAGGCCGAGGCGGGCAGATCACGAGGTCAGGAGATCGAGACCACGGTGAAACCCCGTCTCTACTAAAAATACAAAAAATTAGCCTGGCGCAGTGGCGGGGGCCTGTAGTCCCAGCTACTAGGAAGGCTGAGGCAGGAGAATGGCGTGAACCCGGGAGGTGGAGCTTGCAGTGAGCCAAGTTCGCACCACTGCACTCCAGCCTGGGAGACAGAGGAGACTCCGTCTCAAAAAATAAATAAATAAATAAAATATCTACAGGATTATATTGAATAAATAAAATGAAATATGAAAACATTAAGAATATAGTAGGCATTCAGTAAAGGTTACCATTTATTAGTACTTTTCCTTTCTTCAAGTGTCCTTCCAGGAACGATTTAACAGGCATACCTTCCCCAACTCAATTTCTGCTGAACAATAAGCCTAGAGACAAAGTTTCCCCTCACGGTAGCTGCATGTTCATTGCATCATCACTAACCCAGCTTAGGCTCTGTTCATCCAATGTTTGGCTTACTACTCCCTGGATGGTTTTTCTGGTCCTAGTTCGTCTACCATACAATCTGTCTTTCTCAGTACTGATTCTTCTCAAATAAAATATTTACCATGCCATCCTTTTGCTCAAAAACATTCAATTATTTCTTATTTTCTATAGTGTCAAAACTAAATGTTGACTTCTGATTACAACTGTCATGTATAACTGGTACCTACTAGCCCTCCTGCTGCAAGCAGCTACAAAACTGGACTAAATTGTGAGACAACAATTTTAAGACATTGAAAAGCTATCAGCACAAGAATGTAATGTTTAGGAGAAGTGAAACTGAGGATGTAAGCCTTTCTATCACCTCAGATTTTTGCCTGGAGGCATTTACTAGATCCTGGCACAGGAAGGAGCAATCAAAGCAGATCATGTTGGTCTCATTGAGCTAAGAAGACAGATTGGTGCTCAGAGAGGCTGAAAATGGGAATTTGTGAAGCACAGTACCAGATAGGAGGTAACTATGCAAAGACAGAGCTCTAGATATCTACATAATGGTTCCTTTAGTGTTTACTTGAATGCCAGGTTTACATGCCATAGACAGAGTGAGAAACCATGAGTCCTGGGAATGGACAACTATTGGAGACAGATAAACTGTTGCGGAGCTCAGCCATTTCTAAAAGTGGCACAGTGCTGGAAAAGGTTTTTGCTCTCACCAACTGGAATGTAGGCACTTTCTAGAACATCAAAGGCGTTTGATAGGAGGACAGGACCTCAGGAGTAAACTAAACTAGCTCTAAAGGAAAGCTATGTTAGACACACCTGAGTGAAGCTTTAAAATAAGCATGAAAGGATAAAGCAGCTAATAGCCCATGTAACTTAACTGCCTACTCAAATAAAATTCAATCCTCTTTAAAGAAAGAAAACAGAATTCACACACTGGACAACACAAAAATCATTATGTCTAGCATCTGATCAAACATTTCGAGATGCGAAGAAACAGGAAAATATGACCCATAAACAGGGGAAACTTTACCCAACAGAAATACATCAAAATATGACAGAGAAATTGAAATTAACAAACAAAAACTTGAAAATCCGTATTATAAATGTTTAACGCCTAAATGAAAACATGAATATAATAAAAAGACATGGAAATTATAAAAAAAAATCTCTGGAACTGAAATAGATATTTGAAATTTAGAACAATCACTGTGTGTACATAATAACAGATTAGACACTGAAGAAATTAAGATCAAGGAACTTGTAAACATGGAAGTAAAAACAGTCCAAACTGAAGTACAGAGAAGAAGGAGAGAAGAGATTAATAGAACATCAGTGAACCAATGGATAATATCAAGTCTATCATACAGTCTCACAAACAAAGAAGTGGAGGGAAAGATACTTAAAGAAAAAATGGCAAAAATTCCACTTTTTTTTAACTGAGATGCAGTCTTGCTCTGTCGCCCAGGCTAGAGTGCAGTGGCGCAATCTTAGCTCACTGCAACCTCCACCTCCCAGGTTCAACTGATTCTTCTGCCTGAGTCTCCTGAGTGGCTGGGATTACAGGCACTCGCCACCAAACTCGGCTAATTTTTGTATTTTTAGTAGAGATGAGCTTCACCATGTTGGCCAGGCTGGTCTCGAACTCCTGACCTCAAGTAATCTGCCCACCTCAGCCTCCCAAAGTGCTGGGATTATAGGCATGAGCCACCATGCCTGGTCAAAAACTCAAATTTGATTAAAGCAGTAAATCGCAGATCAAAGAAGATCAATTAACCTAAAGCAATATATAACCAAAGCAAACAACACCAAGGCACACTGTAATCAAATGGCAAAAAGCAAATAACAAAGAAAGAAATGTAAAAAGTAGCTATAGGAAAACAACACATTATGTACTGGATAACAAAGACAAGAATGCCTCATATTTTTTTAAACAAATTAAAGCTAATGTTATTTGTAATTAATAGATATAAACTAAAAGAATTGTTAAAGGATAGTTTTCAGGCTAAGGAAACCAATTATAGATAAAACGCAAATTTATAAAAAAATTGAAGAGTACTATATAGAGTAAGTACGTAGATTAAATATAAAATACTTTTTTCTTATTAATTTTTAAAAAATATATTTGACTATTTAAAGTCAAAATAATATTGTATTATGGGGGCTTAAACATAAGCAGAAATAAAATGTATGACAAGAACACAAAGGACGGGAGTGGAAAAATAGATGAATATTCTCTAAAGGTTCTTAATTGAAGATGTAATATTATCTGAATGTAGACTGTGTTAAATCTAAAGATGCATATTGTGAGCCATAGAGCAGAGCTATCTCATAAATCTTTCTGCAATGACGGACATGTTCTCTACATAACCACCACAGTAGTCCTTAGCCACACTAGGCTAACAAGTACTTGAAATATGGCCTGTGTAACTAAGGAATTGAATTAAGGAACTGATATGGCTAGTGGCTACTGCGTTGGACAGCACAGCCTACAATAACCACTATAAACAAAACAAACAAAATAAACAACATACAAAGATATATTCACTGATAAGCAAATAAAGGAGATAAAAGGGAAACCGAAAACAAGCAAGCAATCCCAAAAGAGAGAAAAATAAAATAAAAAGGGAACACTGAACAGAAGAGATAAAGTAAATAAACAAAATCTTAGCAATAATTATTTAAATATAAATGCATTACATACTCTGTTAAAAGGCAAAGATTGTCATTCTGTATCAAAAAAAAAACAAAAAAAAAAAAAAAATCAAGACCTAGCTAACTAGCTTTATTATTTTAGGAGAAGTAGACATCAGAGTAAGGAATATTACCAGAGATACAGAAAAACATTAAATAATAACAAAAGAATCAATCAAGAAGACTTTTATAGAAATTTATACATGAAATTGCAAATATACCTCTTACAAGAGTACATGGAAAATTCACCAAGATAGACCATATGGAAGGCCATAAAATATGTCTCAATAAATTTAAAAGAATTGAAACCAGAGTATGTTTTCCGACCACAATGGTATTAAATTAGAAATCAAAACCAGAAAGATACCTGAAAAAAACCTTAGATATTTGGAAGCTAAACTACATACTTCTAAATAAATAGGATGAAAAATCAGAAAGAAAATTAGAAAATATTTTGAATTGAATGAAAATAAATATATGGAACAATGCTGAAGTAGAGCTTAGAATAATGTTATCGAAATGTTTCATCTCAAGCCTTTTTTATACTATTAAAAATTCTTGACAACTCTAACAGGTTTTTGTTTATGTGCATTGTATCTGTCATATTTACCCCATATGAAGTCAAAACTGAGAATTTAATAAATAAAAACAAAATAAAATTGTTGGATTAAAATCCAGCAATAAAAGGTCCATGTAAGCAGGTTTTCTCTAAAAGAAAATTTAAATAAATAAATAAAATGATTGAATGGTTTAAAAAAGGGAAATCAGGGACCGGGCATGGTGGCTCACGCCTGTAATCCCAGCACTTTGCAAGGCCGAGGTGGGCGGATCATGAGGTCAAGAGATCGAAACCACCCTGGCCAACAAGGTGAAACTCCGTCTCTACTAAAAATACAAAAATTAGCTGGGCATGGTGATGCGCACCTGTAGTCTCAGCTACTTGGGAGGCTGAGGCAGGAGAATTGCTTGAACCTGGGAGGTGGAGGTTGCAGTGAGTTGAGATCACACCATTGCACTCCAGCCTGGGCAAGAGAGTGAGATGCCGTCTCAGCAACAACAACAACAACAACACACACACACACACACACACACAAAGGGAAAACAGAATTTTTACAAATATTTATCAATTTAAAAATCAATCCATTGCCTATTACCATTAAAATATTTTTAATAGATGCATTCAGTCTGTTGCTCTACATTGCTTTAGGGGAAGTATATGTGAAGAAAATCCAGCCTCACAAAGATTTGTAGTCTTGGTAACATTTAAAGATAATTGTAGATAGTTTTCTTTGACACTATGCCAGAATTTGAAAAGTAGTAGTTGTTTCAAATATTACTTGCAATGTGAAGTCTGAAGCCATATTCATGAACTTTTAAAAAACTAATTACATTAAAACCCACTAATCTATTTTGTGTTTTAATAAAACTTCTACTCATACATGATTTTGCAAGAACATATATTTGTCATTTGGAACATTTTGGTTCATTGAATTAAGCAGCAATTGCGAATGTGGACACATTATATTATAATTATACTTGTTAATATCACTGTCAATGTCATCAGCAAAAGTCTTTAAGAAGTGAGTTTTCAAGCCAACTGTGGCACATAAAGTTTTCCAAAATTTTAATTTTCACTTGAATGTCACTTGAATTTTCACTTGAATGCCCAAATGTTATTATTGGGAAAAAAATTTCAGTTGATTTCTTGAAGTTATAGGTTCTCTTTGTTAATTTTTGAGAAAATAATAGCCAAATGTGCCAATTTTTTCATCAGTGTATTTTTTTTCCCAAGTAAATCTGGTGTTCTCAGAAAAAGAAGCAGTTATTTCAGCTTGCAACTCAATTCCACAAGTTCTTTTCCTTAAGACAAACGTTGTACTTCAATATGTGGCAGCAACATTTTATGTATGCTTCCCATTTCACCATAAATAATGCTAAAAAGACATGAACTCAACAATAAGAAAACAAGCAACATAATCTAAAAAAACAAAAGAAATATATGGATGAAAAATAGCATATGAACATATGCTTCACATCATACATCATTAAGGAAATTAAAACAAAATGAGATACCATACTCACTACTAGAATGGCTAATTATCAATTGCTGTCAAAGATGTGAAGCAAAAGAAATTCTCATTCATTGTTGATGGGAATGAAAGTGGAGATTTTATTCTCACCGAGTGGACCCAAGGCACCATTTTGAGAGGCAGTTTGGTGATGTCTTACAAAACTGAACATGGTCTTGCCGTATAATCTAGCAATCATATTGGTAGGTATTTACCCAACTAATTAGAAAACTTGTGCCTACACAAGATCTGAATGCGAATGTTCATAATAGATTTGTTTATAACTGCCCAAAACTGGAAGCAACAAAGACGTGAATAAATAAGCAAATTTTGGTACATGCATACAATGGAATACTATTCAGCAATAAAAGAAGTTAGCTATCAAACCAAGCAAAGACATGGATAGATCTTAAATGCATAATGCCAAATGAAAGAAGCTAGTCTGCAAAGGCTACATATTATATGTTCCTTTTATATGGCATTCTGATAAACACAAAACTGTAGAGACAGTAAGCAGGTCAGTGTTTGCCAGTGTCCACACAGGGGACACTTTGCGGTGGTGGAAGTATTCTGTGTCATACTTTAATGGTGGATACATGACATGATACTATTGACAAAACTCATGAAACTTCATGACACCAAAAGTGGACTTTAGTGTTTGGAAATTCTAAAAAAATCATTTAAAAGGTTCAGAGATTTCAGGATTGCATCCAGAATGCTACAAAATCATCTAACTATATTACAAAATATGAAGTAACCTCACTAAAGGGGCAGAAGGGAAAGGTGCTGACTAAGTAACTTTGGAAATGAGTGAACTCTGTGAAACTGAAGTCCAAAGAAACTGCACAAGTACTGTACTCTAGTCGATAACATTGTTTTCTATGGGAATACTAGTTAATTCTGAAATGACTATGCATGTATACTATTCAAATGAAATAACAATCATTGTATCAGTTCATTTTCACACCACTATAAAAAACTGCCTGAGACTGGGTAATTTATAAAGAAAAGAGGTTTAATTGGCTCACAATTCCACCTGGCTGGGGAGGCCTCAGGAAACTTATAATCATGGCAGAAGGGGAAGCAGGCACATCTTACATGGCGGCAGGCGAAAGAGTGAGAGCAAAGGGGGAAGCGCCCCTTATAAACCCATCAGATCTCGTAAGAGCTCATTCACTATCAGGAGAACAGCATGGGGGAAATCTCCTTATGATCCAATGACCTCCCACCAGGTCCCTTCCTCAACACGTAGGGATTACAGCTGAAATGAGATTTTGGTGGGGACACAGAGCCAAATCATATCAAGTATTATTGTGTATTATATGTAATTGTAGTGCGTGCGTGCGTGTGTGTGTGTGTGGTCATCTGGCTATTTCAGGCCCCAGTTGACACAGAGGTTATCACTTACTGAACATGTCCACAAGATTCAGTAGCAGTACCACTAGGCCTTCCCAGTAGTTGCAAGATGAGGATTTTATTGATTAAGTCAATTTATAGAGACATAAAAGTTTACTAGAAAACAAAATCCAAAGCTCAGACAACACTACAAACTCTATATAAGTGAGGAAATAAGGTGTTTTTTCCAGCTGTAGAAATCGTACATCATACTTAAGAGTGTGAAAAAAGCAAACAAACTCCTGACAATTAAAATCACTCTTAATATGATAAAGAGATTTGCTGACCTACCATTTACATTTCTGGCTAATTACTAATCTTGCTGTGGGTGTCACAGACCATTTTAAAGCATTGTGCTTACCTCAGCAGTGCAGCAAATACCTCCAGGATCACTGCAGTGTTCAACTCTTAAAGAACATACAAAGCAAACTGTGTTTTCTTACATCAGGGATTTATCCCCTTTGACTATTCCCAGTGTTACATCAGCCTCATTATTTGGGGGCTTGAGCTCTTTTAGAGCATAAAACAACCATTACTTTGGAGATCAGACAAGTGGTTTTCTTGTGAACAATGGAGAAAACAGAAGCAGATACAGCAAAATTCACTCACCATGGTCTTTCACAAAGCTTTCCTTTCTTCTTAAAAATAACAGCCCTCACCTCATTTTATACTTGAAGGTCATTTGCTAAAACATGAGATGTGGATTTAATGATCCAATTTCTTAAAATAAACATGGAGTGCATAGCAAATAACATCCGTCTACTTATGCAGAGAAAAAAATCTACAAACAGACACACAAAGGTAATGAAAATGTCACTGAAGGGATATAAACTGATTGTAAAGAAAAAATGCAAGTCCGAAATTTTCTATTACCTGACACACCTGGAATCAAAACCATCATTTCTATGGCATGGTAGTCAAAGGCAGCTTTATTTCAAACTTTACACACAACACATAAAAAGACTGGTTATGAAAAGTCCAGAAGACTGGAATGGGGCATGACATCCGGTTATATAATGCATAGAAAGGGAAGTATGTGGGTATCTACACAGGCGGCTGCATCGAAATTTCCTCCCTCTAATAGTCAGCCATCCTAGTTTGCCCAAGATCTTGTAAGTCTCAATCAGAACTTTCATGTATCCCGAAACAGCACAAATCAGTAACTTTGGGAAATTCAGTCAGGATTATCAGCCTGTCTCTCCACATGTAAGAAAATCCAAGAGAGCATTATGGAGAATGGACTGTAGTCAGCAAGAGGTGTACCTAGCAAGAGAGAAACTGCAAACCACACCAGGTTAAAGTTTAGAATCTTGAAAGCTTATCTAAAGTCCTTCCAAGTTTGGTATGCTTTTCGCATGGAACTGGATGCCTTGCATCGGGAGAACTTATTGGTGATAACTTTTAGTTATCCCTCTTTATTTGATGAATTTATTGATGAGACCATCTCTTCTTGGAGGTTGCCATAGTTCTCTTCAGATTGATAGCACTCTCAGGCTTGCCTTCAAAATCTTTATTGAAATTCGTACTCATAGACATTGGAGTAGTCATTTGACAAAGATCTGCCTCCCATATGAAAGCGTAAGTTCCTATGAGAGAAAAGACCACAATTATTTTTATTCTTCCTCATATTCCAACTTGGAGAAAAGTCCCTGGCAGAGAGTAAACTCAGTTACATTTGTAGAGTAAATGAAAGGGCCAGAATGAAAAGGATTTGTGTGTGTCTGTGCATATGTGTGTTTGCACATATGCACATGTGTGCTCATGGGTACATATGTCAGAGTAGGAAAGGGAGATGTAAAAGGACACTTGCTGCTCAGTTCATACCACTTCTAATAAAACCAGACCCCTGGACCTCTTATCTTCCCATGAAGGCATAATGAGCCCAGTTTCAAGAGCATGCTCCCTGATGGTGAGAGGAGAGAACTCTTGTGGAAAAGGAACACACCACTACCAGTATCTGGGTGCACTTCTGTACTGGAGATGAGCTGCTTCTTACCATGTTCTTTCTGCCTCGTCAATAGAAACAAAGCAAAAATTATTAAAATACAAAATGAGAATTTATGATAAAAAAGAAGGGAAATGTTCTAGTTATGAAGACTCTTTAACACTAAAATCCAAATTTTTCTTTCTTCACACACAACAAAATACTCAAAAAAGACATGTTTCTCTCATAACATCTTGTCTTGAGATGTGTGCAAAATGTGTATTTGCATGTGCACACGAGAGTGTATTATCTGATTCCTACTACAGTAGGAGACCAGCAAAAAGTCTGTTTTGCGCAGGTTAACAGCCATTAGCCTCCAATCTCTCTCTTAGAGAACAAGCTGGTGGGCTACCTATGCCCTATGTTCTTTTACCCAAGGACTGCAAATATTTGAGCAGAGGTGGGGAATGGACTAGTTGAATCTTTCAGACCTGTTCTAGGTCCCTCGTAGTATAGTTTATCTGTCAGATGTGTTTCCTTTCACTGCAAGAGCCTAATTGGGTATAAATGTTAAGGTAGATCTTTCTTTCAAACCACCTATCAGAACAGCTATATTTGCTAGGGAGTGTGTGCATCTGTGTTTCAGTTTGCTGCACAACCCAAGCTATTTCTCAGTGTGGAGAGCTCAGAGAATGCAGGAATGTGCTTTACCTTGCACTTTTTTTCTCAGGCTCTAAATCCAGGCTTTGGGCTCCTTCACACTCCACTTAGCCACATATTTTTAAAATATGTGCACAAGAAAGGTTGATCCGATGTCCAAGAAGTCCAAGGAGCTTTTTCAGTGAGGCCTTATTTCTTAGAAGCAGGAAAAGTTGCTTTTCCAATAGTAACACACGATGACCTCCAGAATAAAGGTGTTATTAAGAGAAAATTATTATTCACGTTATTCATGACAAAAGTGAGGGGAAAAAGAACTTGAATCTTAGAGGGATTGAGCTTGGAGAGAACTTCTGATTTTAAAAACATTCTGTTTTGGCAAATGCTGTCTTTCTGTGTCAATTTTCATATTTCTGAGAAGTAGGATCATACCCTTCTAAAACATTTAATCTCTCTTGCATTTGGAAAGATCAGCATGCATGGCTTTGTCCCCCTGTTTGGGCCAGTTTTCTCAAACCAGTAACATACTGGGGAATACCAAAATTAAATGTTAATCCTCTTGAAAGTTCTCTCTCCTCTGTGTTTTGATAGATTAATAGAATGTTATAGTAGGAAGAGGACTCCAAGAACTTTTACTTAAATCTTCTTATTCTGACACCCAAAGATGTGAAACAACTTGTCCAAGGTAACCCAGCAAGGAAATGGTGTATAGACCTCTATTCCAAGCCCATTGACTGTGTGGTATGGATGAAAATGATATAGACATTTTGGACATAAAGGCAATTAGGCTTGCTATGATTTCTGCCATTTACTAATTGTGTGATCTTAGACAAATAACCTCTTGAAGACCAGTTTGCTCCTTTGTCAGATAGGAATAATAGAGTACTCCTCTCCTTCAGCTGAGAGTTTAAAGTGAGATAACCCATGGAAAGAACTTATCAGAGTTTCTGGAATAGGTTAAGCATTTTAAAACATGCAAAAGTTGTGTAAATAAAGAACTCAACGATTTCCAAGGTGCAGATAGTATTTCTTATGTTAGTAATAAAGGAAAATAATCTTTAAGCAGAGCCTTGAAGGATAAAGTAAACTTGCCACAGGAGGACAAGTGGAAGCAGGAACCCCAGAATGGGGTACGGACATGGCAAATCTCAACGTACCTGCAGGAAATGGCAAGTAGTTAGATTTGGACCAAATGAAGGCGGAGTACAGGGAACAATGAAAGCCACGGTTGAAAAGTGGTATAGTGTAAGACGTTTGCAGTCCTGGTGAAAAAGTTAAGTTTTATTGTACAAATAGTGAGTTTTGTTCTATTTTATTAAGAGGAGTAACACCAAAGTTATTTTATGGAGATCAACCAGTCATGCTCAGGAGAGGTTAGAGGAAGGAAACAAACACTGGACTCAGGAAAATTTATTCAAGAGGCTATTGTGATTGCTCAGGCATGAGGTCAGGCAGGAAGGGGATAGATGGATGAATGCAAAAAAAAAAAAAAAAAAAAAGGAAATTTTATTGCTATATATGTTTTTCCTTTTAACACACTTCATTGTAGAACTCCGATTGTGCCTATACAATACCACTGTTTTTAAAAATCTTCACTGTTTTTAAAAATCAAAGGCTACACAAACCAAACAAGCCCACCTATGTAAGAATTAAAAACGTGGACAAAAAGGTTTAAAAATAAAATTTATCCAGCACTATTGTGAAGGGAAATATTTAAATAAGTTAATCTTCCCGGTCACTGAAACTGTTGCTAGGAATGTCTATTCCCTGCTTCCTCTCTTTCCTCTTCATAATCAATTATCTACTCTTGCACTGTCTAACAAACTAGCCACTATTGAGCACTTGAAATATGCCTAGTAAACACTAGATTTTGAAGAGTTAATACCAAATACAGTATGTAAAATATTTTATAGATTTTTTATATTGATTAAATGTTAAAATGATAACATTTGGGGATATGGGTTAAATACAACATATTAAAATATTTTCACCCTTTTCTTTTACTTGTTTTTGACATAGCTATTAAAAACAGAAAATTATCTATGTCGCTTCCATCATATTTATATTAAACAGTGCTGATCTGCAGAGGAACTTGTAAAACTGTAAACCTGATCATGTTATTTTTGTTCAGTGGCTTTCCATTTTACTTAAAGTAAGTAAAACTTATTCTTCTTCCCAGAACCTAGAAGGCCCTAAATAAACTGATCCCTGTCTACCTCTTCAAAGTCATTTTGAACCACTCATTCTCTCATTCACATAATTCTACCCACATTGACCTGCTGAGGCAGACTTTGATGGTTGGCAACCCAGGCCCAAGGCTGCCTTTTCTTCTTTACTAGCAAAACTCTAACTTTCTTCTGATACTCAGTACTCAGTGAAGGTAATATCTGGATATACACAGTTTAGTGGGGAAAATTCTGACTGAAGCAAACTCATCATGGTAATTCCAGACTCCTGGAAAGTAATTTTCTTAGGCCTTGAAATGTGGTATGATTCTATCCAGTGAGCCACAGAGGAAGTCTGCTGAAGGCTTCTTGAAAAGTTCTCCCACTTAAGAAAGAAAGAAAGAAGCAGAGATAATCTCTTCTTCAGCTAAACATCTCTGTTCTGCATGTGATGACCAGCTAGAACTATTAATTTATCTTGGGACCCTGAGGGGATCTAGCCAAAAGACAAAGATGACAGCCTGAATATGGTGCATGAAATATTGAAAGGACTCCAATTCTTCGTAATGTCATTGAACAACTCAATAACCCAAGTCTAGCTCTACCTTCTTAAGTATGATAATCTATGCTCCTTAGTGTGTATATGTACATGTGTGTATTTAAATGTGTCGAGTGAGTTGAGTGTTCTGTTACTTGTAGTCAAAATCATCTTAACTCCCACAATCTGCCTATTTTCCATTTCTCTAATACACTCTGTTTCTTGCATTTTGACCTTTGTGTTCTAGCCTCTGATCTTGAGTTTCCATAGCTGGCTCCTTTGTACCAGTCCAGAATATGCCTTCCCTGATTAATCACTCTAAGGTAGCCACAACTCCCCACTCTTTTTCGCATCTTGTTGTTTGTAGTCTCTTCAGAGACTTCATCACTATCCGATCTTGACTTTGTGATTACTTTTTAGTTTGTTTTCCGTTAATAGAATGCAAACTCCATAGTGTGGCAGGCACAGAGGAGAGATTCAATAAATATTTTTGGGGGAAATAAACAGATAATCTGAGGCTTAAATAAAATAAAGAAATATATCACTTATGCAGAAGAATCAAACAGTCTCTATTTGGATTTATTCATAAATGAATTTGTATTGGAATTACATAAAATATAGTGAGTCTTTAATTTTAAACTTCTAGATAATCAGCATATCATTTTTATACACTCCATCAAAAGTCAAGTTACTTGCCTATTTGAGCTAAGTCTTTATGAAACCACTATGATACAATCACCTGACAGATCAGAAGATTAAAAATTCAGTTAAACTGTGTGTTTCTTTATTCAGAAGTATTTAAACGACCTATTTGGATTCTTTTCCTTGTGTTTTGTGGAAAATCTGATAGTTACATCAGATTTTTTTTATTATTTTGTCATACTATTGATGTATCCTGTATTTGAAAGCACAGCAGCACAATACAACAGTGCTGCAGCAAAGGTATGATGAAGGTATGTACAAGGTAATAAGATAGTCCAGAAGAGGGATAAATCAACTGACTAAGAGGGATTGGAAAGGATTCACAAGGAGGTGATTCTAGAATCTTTTTTTTAAAGGATCAGTAAGTGATCCTCAGTTAGACAAGGTGAAAGGAGGTCGACTGGATCTCCATTTAAGTGATTTTCAGCCAATGCTTAATGATTTGTACACTTTCATATGTGGATTAATTTCTAATCTTCACACCTCAGTGGTTTAGCATCCTCCATGCTAATTTATTTTCTGAGCCACTTAACAAAGTTGGCAATAAGCTTTCTGTTTTTCTGGTAGAAATGTTAGTAAAAACCAAAACAACCCAAAGGAAGGCTTCAAACAAAAGGAAAAGGAGAACCTGAGTTTTGTGGGACTTGCATGAATAGCCTTGGATCACCAGGAGTTGACCCATTTCATTTGACTGTCAATGTCAATTAATAACAGCTCTTCCCTGGATACCTCCACAAAGTTTAGACCTGGGAATGGTGCCAGACCAGACCCCCTCTTCACTTTTCTTGACAGTATTCCACAAAACCAAAATTCCTTTTATGTTTAGTCATAAAGGAAAGACGATCATGTAAGTCAGAAGCACAGATGTGACCATGATATATGGGAATCAGGTCCAACACCTCCCAGGACAGCACTGAAATTTTGACATAAAAACCTCTCCCTACTCTTAGAAAACTGTTAGCTTTGTCTTGATGGCTTCTCTGGGAGCCTCAGCTGTGATCTAGTGAAGCCATAAACTTTCGGCCAACATGACTAAGACCATCTATTCAATATCTGAAGGTTGAGTGTGTTGACAATAAAAAATATCAAGATGATTGACTACCTTTTAAATTTTAATCCAGATGTTTGATTTTGTGTATTGGACCTTATCTCAGTTCTGATTAGCTAATTCTACAACTGAAAAGCCCTCATCCAGACATTTTGGCTTCAGGCTGAGTCTACATCATGTTGCTATAGTGAGAGTGAGCTACCTAATGATGTAAATAATTTCCCATTCACTCATATCTTATCTGACAATGATCACGACTGCAAAACTCACTAACCTGCCCCAAGAAGAAACAAAATATCTTACAAAAATAATTGCAAATGATAATGAATGTTTAAATATCCAATATACACTGAATTTTAAGAGAAATAAGTCTAACATTAAAGGGAGCTAGCAATGTGACAAAGATCACCTGGTTACAGAAACAAGGATGATTGTGAAGAAATAAGAATATTTGCCCATAAATATCAACTTACATTTATTATTTTTCACTAGGTTATGTTTCACTAATTAAAAAACCCTCCGAATTCTAAGTGGCTTACATACAAAAGTGTATTCCTTGCTCGTGTGACTTATTACTATAGACCAGTTTCTGTTCCATCTGTCTTCATTGTCTGGGATCCAGGCTAAAGAGGTGACCTCTAATTGGTACATGCCATTTTCATGTCAGGAAGAAAAGAATGATGGTGGAACCACCATACTTGTTCTATAGCTTTAGCTCTGAAAACGTACACATCATTTCTGCTCACATTGGGACCAAATCAAGTCACATGGCCAAGCCTGATGTTGCTGGAGCAGGAAGCATATTCTTACCACAGAGAGAGCACAGGGGAGGAAAACTGTATGGATGGGCCTCATGAATGAGGGAAAAGGATAACACGTACTTAGGACCAATTATACACTCTAGTCCACTGCTCCACCACTGCTTCAGTTGAAGTGAAGAGTAGTGTGCAATATCATATCCCTTCTTTTGTTTGTGAATGTCTTTACTTCCAGAAAAATGAAAAAAAAAATGATTTTTTTATCACTTGGTCACAACTTTGGTAGAGCCCACATAGGAAAATAACTTGATTAAATTCAGGTTATTTTTAAGTTAAACTTTATTATTAACAGTGTTTAACAGGACTACTTGCCTGTGGTGCCTGCAGCAGCAGCGTTTACCCTGAGATAACTTTGCCACGAAATATCTCGCTTTTATTATTATTTTCGCATTAGTCTAGTATATCAACTTTAGAAACAAGTAAACAAAAGGCATCATTCTATTTACAGCACTCTGATTTTAGTAGTCATATTTCCATTTACAAAATATATTTAATAGTAATTCTTACATTGAAAATGTCAAATCCTAGAAAACATGGCATTCCTACTCGTGATGTTAACATTGTTCTCAAAGAGTTATTAGCCAAAACTTAGTTTGATGAATCCGATTTTTCTGAAATAAACGATACTGATGATTCAGATGATTCTGATGGTAGTTCTGTTTAGAAATAACTCCAAAAACCGTTTTTATATTTTATTTTCACATTTAAAATAAGTCAGATTTGGTTGAGCCTCAATGAGCATAAAATTAACCCCTTTTTCCATTTAGAAAAAAAAAGTGCATCTCACTGCCAACACTCATTCAATTTTACATAAACACGCTCTTCGAGGCCATCATCGAGTATTCTCTAGGCAATTGGGAAAAGGATTAAAATATAAGATAATTTATCCAACTGAACTTTTCACTTTTTAGCCAGAGAACAAGCTGGCATTGGGCTTCAGTACATAAGCCATGCTGACTCTGAGAGGCTAATGCCATGAAAAAGAATGCTTACTGTTGTATTTAATTATGGAGTTTCTAGAGTTCCTAACCTGAGGAAATGTTTAAAATATAACCAGTTGTCTTTGTGATCCTGTGTATTTTACTTTTGTTCATTAAAAATATTTGTCTGCAAAGGGCGCCATCCACTTCCCCAGACTTGTACCTCATTCTGCTGGACAAAAATGGTTAAGAACCTCGACTTGATCTATGGCTTTACAATTTTTTTTTGGTCATTTCCTATGTGGATTTGCTCTCTCCAATTAAAGTATAAGCTGAGGTAAGAACTATGTATTGCTACTCCTTTATATTCTTCTTTCTCTAGATGAGTTATTGTACCTTTAGTAGCAAATAACAAAAAAAATAAAAATCTGTCTCATTTGTCTTTGACAAGGAAGGTATTCTTTATTTCAGGTAGCATTTTAGTACTAAGGTTGAGTGACTTCAGGAATGCATAATTCAGGGGCTCAAAGACAATACCAAGGATCCAGGTCCTTCTCACCTTTCTGTACCCTCATTTGCAGCATGTAAGCTTTATTCTTTGATAGTTCCAAAAACCACAACTACAAACAGGCACTACAATGTGTAGAGACAGGTAGTTTCTTCTTTTCATCATTTTTATTTTTAACTTAGGACTAAGGGAAATCTTTCCTAGGTAGCCCCCATAAGACAGTTTCCTGTATCTCCTTGGCCAGAATAACATCCATGACCTATGCTGAAGCCGATAATTTCTGGCATGTGCAGTTTGAATTGACTCTTGGAACTGGAGGTAGTCACTACTTTCATAATCTCACAGAAGAAATGTAGATTCCCAAGCAAAGACACAGCGAGGGAGGGCTCTGTCAGCCAGAGAAAAATGGAGATAAGGCCATTGACTAAGCCACAAACAGTGTCTGCTGTGGTGTCAGAGACGAGGTTTTCTGTCATCCAAAATAAAGCATAGAATTGAAGCAATCATGTGTATAATTCAAACTGTAACAATTCTGAACTATCTACACCATTGAAGTAAAAGCAGAGTTTGGGTAGCAGTAACTATAGTGATCTGATAAATCACTTGATTTTACTATGTACAATTCAAACTGTAACAATTCTGAACTATCTACACCATTAAACTAAAAGCAGAGTTTGGGTAGCAGTAACTATAATGAGCTGATGAATCACTTGATTTTACTATCACAAACCTGGCACTGCACAAATATTTTTTCCAGCAAGAACAGAAAGAGTGTTCCTTCTTTCTTTATTTATATTCCAGTTAAGTGCCCAAAGGATTTGAGCAGGCTCATTTAACTTTGAACAGGGGTGGGCATACAAATCTTCTTAATAATGAAACCAAATAAAATGGGATGATATTTTTAAAATATTTTTTGTTTCCTTTATATAGCTTTCCCACATAACAGGCTCAGACATGTATGAAACAGACCAGAGACAATAAAAAAGACTACTTCAGACTTATAAATTGTCACATCTGCATCTGTCATCTTATGTATAAAATGAAGGAAAAAAGTAGAATTTTACTAACACCCTTTATTCTAGTTGTGTAAAATATTTTTTGTTTGTGTTTTTTGAGACAGAGTCTCCCTCTGTCACCCAGGCTGGAGTGCAGTGGCACAATCTTGGCTCACTGCAACCTCCACCTCCGAGGTTCAAACAATTCTCTTGCCTCGGCCTCCCAAGTAGCTGGGATTACAGGCATGCATCACCACGACCTGCTAATTTTTTGTATTTTTAGTACAGACAGGGTTTCACCATATTGGCGAGGCTGGTCTCAAACTCCTGACCTTGTAATCCACCTGCCTTAGCGTCCCAAAGTGCTGGGATTATGGGCGTGAGCCACCGCGCCTGGCCAGTTGTGTAAAATATTTTATGCCTTGTAAGTGAATGATAATGAATCAAGGCCAGTATACAGTACAAACTTGGATATTTGGATTGATTAGGACCAGACTGCATCTGAATTTATTCTACTCTGTGCAATATGTCCTGGTCATATGTACCATGTAAGGGACCTTGCTAGATGCTAGGGGTACAAACATGACCAAGCTGAGATATATGACAAGGATAAATGTATCCTCATACACAATGTGCCAGACTGTGATACGAACTAGAAATGAGGTCATTTTAAAAGTGCTTCTGGAGTGATTAGGGAAGTCTATTGCTTTGGACTGAGGTAGGATAATGCTGTGCAAACTTCTCCAAGGAAATCACCTTTGAGTTTGTCCTTGAAGGGGATGCAACTTATTACCTAGGACAAAAAAGAAGAGTGTTTAAGGTAGGGTTGAAGCGTAAGCAATGGCCAGCTGTGACTCTGTGGCTCTGTCCTGGGATGAGCCACACTCAGAGGGGCATGATAGAAGCAAGAATTGCCTTTTTGATCTGCAGCTCTTCAAAAACATTAATGAAGATCTAAGCACATTGTACACAGCAACTCTTGTAAAAAATACCCTGGGGTGTCCAGTTTTCTAGCTCCCTACAACTTGAAGAAACTGATTCTCCAATCTGAGAAGACTGATCTCCCCACCTCTCCATTTATTTCACCCTTCTCTCCCTCTTCTGCTTTCTCCGTGCCCTCTCACTGCAAGCCTGTGAATATTGACCCTCTTCACCTCTGGTTTCTTTTCTCATGGCCCATGATTCAGGTGACTCAGACCTTTCTCTTTATCCCCCTTTCTTCCACACACGCACTTGCTTCTCTCCCTAGTTCTCAATTCTGCATTCCCAAAACCCAGAAACAGAATGATTACATAAAATTGGAGGGAGGAAGGTAGAGATATTGAGTCTCCTCTCTGCAGAAGACCTTGGGCTCACAGATTAAGCCTTTTGATCCATAAGGAAGCATGAAAGTGCTAACTGCATCAAGCACCACCAAGCAACATTGGGAGATAGAAGGCTGGGGATAAGATTTAGTTGTTGGTTTGGGGCCAGACTGTGAAAAGTCTTGAGTCTAAGCTGGTATCACACTTTTGAGAACATGAACAGCCTCTCAGACACGTGCTTTTGAAAAGGAATGCCATGACTGTATGGAGTTCAGAAAGCAATAATTTCCAATGCCCTGGCAGTCTTTCTGGGCCCTTTCAATAGGACATAATCACCCCAAGAAGTTGGGCTTCTGCGCTAATAAAGGAGGCCCTCATTAGCTTTTCATACTCGCACTTAAGATAGAGCACCAATAAAGGAGATTGCGCTGAGACAGTAACCCTTCTATCTCCTGGTCACTCAGGCTTCTAGCAATGAGAAGGAAGTAGAAAGTAATTCCTCTTCATACAACCTTCATTTCTATATGCATGAGTAGATGACTTGGTTAATTCTTCGTCGTATCTGTTTCTGTCCATATCATCGTAGTTATATTACTTAGTTTCTCTGAAACTTAACTGCTTACAACCAAAACACCTAGAATCATTATTGGCAGGCAGATATTTGTCACCAAATATTGGTTTCCTAAGCTCTACCTTCCTTCTGGTATTAAACTGTGGGTATGAATTGCTTGGAGTCACCACTCAAAGGCACTAAAAAGAGGCAGGATGCATAGATCCCAATTGTTTGCTCCTGTGTCATGTTCTGGTCCCCACCAAGTCCTTGTTTTTGGTGTCCCTTAGGAATGAACACACTTCTTCAGAAAGCACAGAGATAATCATATCAAAGGAAGCACTGCCCTCCTGGGGTCAGGGATATAAATTTTTTATGCTCTTTCTGTGAGCAAAACAGAGTCATTGACTAATGAACAACATTCTGTCAGTAATTCTTGGTGACTTTGGATGGAAATTATTAAACTTGCAATGTCTCAGCATAATAATTGTTAAGCTAAGTTCACCTAAAGCTACCTCCCTACATATATTAAGTTTGGCCAAAAGGTTTCTCTGTACATATTTATAACATAACTAGATGTGTAAACAGACTGTAACTTACTCTTGTGCCAATCACTGAGTTTTGAGTTTTGGCCAATGAAAGGTGGCCAACTGCTCAAACTAGGTCCAAAGAAGACAAACGCCAAGCTGTAACCAATCCAATTGTTTCCCTCACTTCCATTCTCTGTATGTCACTTTCCTGTGTCTGTCCATAAGTCTTTTACTATGCAGCAGCACTAGAGTCTCTCTGAATGAGCTGTGATTCTGGGACTGACCAATTTGCAAGTTGTCTTTGTTCAACTAATCTCTGTTAAATTTAATTTGTCTAAGGTTTTTCTTTTAACATAATAATAATTTCAATGTACTCCACTTTCCCAGGGTCTTCCTAACCCACTGTCTGAAATCATCAGCCTTCTCTTCAAGTACCTTCTAGCCTATCCCTGTTCCTTGAACACCCCTTCCCCTGGTCCCTCAGTTCTATTCTCTGGGGATCCAGTTCCATGTGAATAAATTACCAGGAAAGAATGGCTTAGTGCTACGCCTTCTCTTCACATAGCAAATTTTGTTTTCAATAAAATCTGAAAACACAATTACTGTCTTATTCCAAAGGACTACCCTCCTGGCAAAAATTCAGGCAGGCAACCCAGCATGCAAGGTGATAAGAGCACAGAGATCCTGAGACAGGAAACCTTTGCAATCATATTTATTAAACAAATAAATAAATAAAACACTTCCCTTCTTATGCAAATAGTCAGCCCTGATTTGAGGATTTTAGAACCTCTAAAATGTGAGAATCACAGAAGACCTGAAAAATCATGTTCAATTTTCTCATTTTCCAGGTGAGGAGGCCAAGACCCATAGGTGAAGTAATTGAGATCTCAGCAAAAAACTCTTAATTCAAAAAGCCCCCTTTTTTGACCTTCAGTAGGACTTTTCACTTTTTGGTTCTAATGCGAACTCTGAGATAACAAAAAAAGTTTCACACACAGATCTGATGTATAGTAAATGTCTTTTGGTGGTGCCTGAAAATATAAAATGATAAAAATTGGCCCTGGCATGCTGGCTCACACCTGTAATCCCAGCAATTTGGGAGGCCAAGGCAGGTGGATTGTTTGAGCTCAGGAATTCAAGACTAACCTGGGCAACATGGTGAAACCCTGCCTCTACAAAATACAAAAAAAATTGGCCAAGCATGGTAACATGCCCCTATGGTCCCAGCTACCTGGGAGGCTGAGGTGGGAGGATCACCTGAACCTGGGAGGTAGAGGCTGCAATATACCGTGATCATGCTGCTGCACTCCAGCCTGGGCTACACAGTGAGACCCTGTCTCAAAAAAAAAAAAAATTGTTCTACATTATTTTTCTCCAGGAAAGCAATTGGCTCAAACATTCAGAGATTGATCACTAAGAATTTGTAAGCAGTGCCCCAACATTGTCCTAAAGGCAAAAATAACTTAGCTGTTTGTGCCATGCAAATATTAGACTGGTCTATTGTTTAACCATCAGGCATTCTGGTGGCTGAAAAAAATTAGTCATTTATTCCAACATAATAGTTGAGTGTTAGTCCACATTGGTGTGTGTATGTGTAGCTATAACTGAACATACATATGAAAGCAGGGGATGTGCAGCATTTTCTATAATAAATGGTATAAAACAAGGCTTTGGGAGCTCACCTGCACTACATGCACATGTAAGACACAATAGGAAATTGCTCCCATCACTTCCTTGTGAAGTCAAGATAGTCGTGGTAGCTAACACTGTATATTGAGTTGTCGGGGCTCAGTTTCACATCATAATGGGATTTCCTTTCAAATTACATGGAGGAGAAATCTGGCTCCTGCTTGCTGAGTTATTACCCCAGTCTCAAAAGGGGTGTCTTGGTCTCTTCTGCTGTTAATTATGTACACTCTGCAGCAGCTTAATCTAATTATGACTCTCTCCAGTGATTACATGATAAGACACTCCCAGGCCCGCTTTTTTAGTTCTCTTTTTCCTAGGCTTCTCTGCCTCAACTCTCCTTTAGAAGTCACACTCAAGAAGCTTAGTAACAATTGGAATCTAACTACATTTTAACATAACACTTACATTCATGCTTCTGTTCACACTGTAAAAGGTAATCTTTGAATGGTTTAAGCATCTGGATTCTATTATAGCGAAGTACAGCACTCAAAATGGAAGAGACTTTTTACATTTGTGTGGAATTCAGGCAGCTGCCTGAGCCACCCTTGGGCCTAGTTGTTTCAAAGAGATTTGCAACAGGCTTAAGTCAGAAATGATAAAATTGTCAAAAAAAAAAAAAAAAAAAACCTGTGGAATTCCTTTTGGAAGACAGCTAAAAAAATAAAACCAAACCAAACCTCCAAAAGGAAAAAGGAAGAGATTTCTGCCTGCAAATTTTTAATAATACAGTTTATTGGGTCAAATACTGAAACTCCAAATAGTGGCTGCTGTGCATATCCAAGAAGTTTCCACTTTTTTCTACTCAAATATAACATTGGTTTTACAGTTCTGCAGATTACAAATCACATGGTTTTGTGTGGGTTGTTTTTTTTTTTTTTTTTTTTTTTTGGTGGGGTGGTATGGATATTGGATTTTTCTTCCATTTGTCTTATTTTATTTAAATAGTCCAAACTTTTGTGGTTTGGTCATTAAAATCCAATTGGCAGAGAAAGGCTAAATCTTTATGTTCTCCAGCTGTGTTCTTACCAGCTACACACAAGCATTATTAACCATATGACCATATTTATATCAGCCGTGGGTGAGCGTTTCTGATGACCCATCTTGGCAGCCCACAGAGATGTCCAGTGCCTGGGACCTATGGTGTCCTTGAACAGAAAGGAGGCAAAAACTTCCAAAGAGTGATATTTGATCTTACTGTGAAATAGCTGAAACCATCCTCCCATGATTAACAAGAATTCTGGACAGAAATATTGTTATAGTTAAGCATTAATCAGGCTGCACCTTAACCCACTTCTTTGTAACCAAAAATCACTAGATACTGACTATTTACATCCTCATTGTTCCTATAGATAGGATTTCTGACATTAGGATCATGAGACTGTTTAAGAATTGATTTGCATCTCATTGTTCCTATAGACACAATCTCTGACATTAGAATCATAAGGATTTTGTTTAAGGATTACTTAAGATGTTTTTCACATCCCAAATTCCAGCAAAACAGCTGCCACTAACCAGCTTGAAAATGCCACAGATGAGTAGAATCAGCATGAGAATAGTTTCTTCATTTCCCTGTTCCATGACTTCAGCCTGAGCTCTTCAACCAGTCAACAATCTCCATGCTTCGGCCCACTCCAAAACTCTTTAAAACCCAGCCCCAAATTACTTGGGGGGATGGATTTGAGGTTCCCTTCCATCTCCTCATTCAGCAGCATACAATTAAATCTCTTTCTTTGCTGCACCCCAGTATCTCCACGTATTTACTTGCTGTGTGCATCAGGCAACAGACCTACTACCATTACATAGCTGCTCAAGGAAAGTAATGCCAGCCTAATAGCTGTTGTCAACCAATCTAATTTAGAAAGGACAAAGCACAGGGAATACAGTAGGCAGATTAAAAAAGCATTACTGTGGTACGGCAAAAGAGGCCGGGCGTGGTGGCTCACATCTGTAATCCCAGCACTTTGGGAGGCCGAGGCGGGCAGATCACCTGAGGTCAGGAGTTTGAGACCAACCTGACCAACATGGAGAAACCCCATCTCTACTAAAAATACAAAATTAGCTGGGCGTGGTGGCACATGCCTGTAATCCCATCTACTCGGGAGGCTGAGGCAGGAGAATCGCTTGAACCCAGGAGGCGGAGGTTGCAGTGATCCAGGATTACAGCACTGCACTCCAGCCTGAGCAACAAGAGCAAAACTCCTTCTAGAAAAAAAAAAAAAAAGGAACAAATAGAAGAAGCTCAAGTAACAGCAGTGGGAAAGAGAAAGAGGATAAGAAAGAAAGAGAAAGAGAAAGAGTTTTGGTTTATGTAGCAAATGTCTCAAAAGAGTATATTTGAAACAATGACATTTTTTACAGATACATAAACATTTATCCTAAAATTCATGTGGAATCTAAAGCATCCCAAATAACCACAGCAATCTTGAAAAAGAAAAACCAAATTGGAGTTTTTATTCTTCCTGATTTTTTTGGGGGGTGGGGGACAGTCTCGCTCTGTCGCCCAGGCTAGAGTGCAGTGGCGTGATCTCGGCTCACTGCAAGCTCCACCTCCCAGGTTCACGCCATTCTCCTGCCTCAGCCTCCTGAGTAGCTGGGACTACAGGCGCCTGCCACCACGCCCGGTTAACTTTTTGTACTTTTAGTAGAGACGGGGTTTCTCCATGTTAGTCAGGATGGTCTTGATCTCCTGACCTGGTGATTCACACGCCTTGGCCTCCCAAAGTGCTGGGATTACAGGCGTGAGCCACTGCACCCTGCCCATGCTTCCTGATTTTCTAACTTACTACAAACCTACATTAATCAAAATAGTGTGGTACTGGTAAAATATGTCATGTTCTGTATATTTTATCACATAAAGATAGACATATAGACCAGTGAAATAAAGCAGAGAGTCCAGAAATATATGTTCAGGTGATTTTTGAGAAGGATGCTAAGACCACTTAATGGGGGAAAAAATGGCAGTTTCTTCAACAAATGGTGTTTTAAAAACTATATATCCACTTGCAAAAGAATAAAGTTGAACCTTTACCTTACATCATACACAAAAATTAAAATGTATTAAAGATAAATGTAAAAGCAAAAATTATAAAACTCTTAGAAAAAAATATTGGGAGGAAACTTTATGACATACCTTAGCAGTGATTTCTTGAATATGACACCAAAAACAATGGAAACAAAAAAATTGGCAATTGAATTACTGTTGAAAACTTTTGCGCATTGAAAGATACTATCAACAGAGTGAAAAGACAAGTCATGGAATAGCAGAAAATTGTATGTTTGAGCAGAGGCTGGCATCCATAATATGTAAAGAACTCCTAAAACCAAACAAGAAAAAAACTAACAACCTGATTTAAAAATGGGCAAAGGGTAAGAATATATATTTCTCTAAAAAATGTATGCAAATTGTCAATAAGCACATGAAAAGGTGCTTAACATTGCTAATCATTATGGAAATGCAAATCAAAACCACAATGAGATATCACTTCACGATCATTAGAATGAGCAATTAGCAACGCACACACAACTACAACAACAAAACATATAACAAATGTTGGCAACAGTGTGGAGAAATCAGAATCTCTGCACTGCTAGTACAAATATAAAATGGTACAGCTGCTATGGAAAACAGTATGGTGGTTCCTCAAAAAATTAAACAGAAAATTACCATATGGCCCAGCAATTCCACTTCTGGGTATATACCCCAAAGAATTGAAGGCAGCGTCTCAAAGAAATATTTGTACACCCATGTTCGTAGAAGCATTATTCATAATAGCTACCAGGCAAAATCAACCCAAAGTGTCCACATCCAGATGAGTGGGCAAACACAATGTGGTATATAAATATAATATGATATTATTCAGCCTTTATCAAAAAGAAATTCTGACACATAATACAATATGGGTAAATGATGAAGACATTATTATGCTAAGTAAAATAAGCCAGTTACAAAAGGACAAATACTGTATGGGTTTCACTTATACAAAGTATCTAGAGTACTCAAATTCTTGAAGCCAGAGACAAGAATGGCTGTTTCTAGGGACTAAAGAGAGTGAGGAATGGGGAGTTAGTGTTTAATGGGTATAGAGTTTCAGTTTGAGAAGATAAAAATCTCCTGGAGATGGCTGGTGGTGATGCTTGCACAGCAATGTGAATGTATTTAATGTCACTGAACTAGATACTTAAAAATTGTTAAAATGGTAAATTTTATGTTATGTTATTTATATTTTGTCACAGTAAAAAAGTATACCTGAACAATTTTTAAATGCCCCCAGATACCTTTAGTTTACTTTTTTTTACAAAAGGACTCACCTGTAGAAATAAAAGCTGGAGACTACCTCTTCTTTAATTAGTATTTGGCTGATTCTATATAATGGATACTTATCTAAAATATTTATTGTAAATCAAATTATTATAAATTATATTATTTAAGTAATAATTTTTCTTTTTATTTAGAGGAACTGCAAAGTAAAAATTTTAATGACCCGACTCTTACATCTTGTTCTCTATCACAAATTCGTAATTTTTCATATGAAGTTCCAAACTCAAAGACACCTAGCTTCCAAAAGGTGTAGGCCACAGATAGCCAAACATTTTCTATGAAGGGCCAGAGACTAAATACTGTGGCTTTGCCATGTGGTCTCTGTCTCAACTATTCAATTCTGCAGCTGTAGCAAGAAAGCAGAAATAGGCAATACATAAACTAATGGGGATGTCTATGTTCCAATAAAACTTCACTTTCAAAAACAGGTGGTGAGGAGGATTTGGCCATAGGTTGCTGACCTCTGATGTAGACCAAATGAGGTCTCTGCTTCATGCAAAAAGGGTCTAAAAAAGTTCTCAAGAAAAGTGTTAGCTGGATGAAGTCAGGAAGGACAAGTGTACTAGTCTGTTCTCATGCTGCTAATAGAGACATACCTGAGACTGGGAAATTCATAAAGGAAAAGGGTTTAATTGACTCACAGTTCAGCATGGCTGGGGAAGCCTCAGAAAACTTATAATCATGGCAGAAGGGGAAGCAAACACATCTTTCTTCACATGGTGTCATCAAGGAGAAGAATGAGCAAAAGAGGAAAAGCCCTTTATAAAACCATCAGATCTCATTAGAACTCACTCACCATCATGAGAACACCATAAGGGTAACCATCCCCATGATTAAATTACCTCCCATGACACATGGGCATTATGGGAACTACAATTCAAGATGAGATTTGGGTGAGGACACAGCCAAACCATATCAACAAGGAAATTAAAAAATGTTATTCAAGCAAAAGCAGTGGAGGTGAGTGGGGATGGGAGTAAAAATAAAATGGCGGTGGGGGAAGGTGGAGAGAAGGTTCTCCATCAGAGGAAGCTACATACTCAGAGACCCAGAGGCTAAATGATGAAGCCCACTGCTGCTCTTGGAAATCACTGAGGGCATGATGAGAGGTGGAGTGCTGGAGCGTGAATATTTAAGAATATACACAAGGGCCTTTTGGTCAGCAGAGACCCAAAGGGTTATAAAGGCTGAGGGGAGGTGGAGGAGAGTAAAGATAGACAATAGACAATATATTTTTAATTGGAACTTTAATAGAGCTTTTGAGTTTTGAACTCATGCAATAAGTAGTTTTGACAATCCAATGCCCAGTAATCACTTTACTGAGGGAGAGAGCTTGTTCACCATTAAATGCTGATCTGTTAAAGGAAAACACAAATTTGTAATTCAAACTATTTCAATTTTTGCTTGGAGGCCAACTAGCATCATAGAATTATTTCATTTTAACATTTCTCTCTCTATATATATATTATGTATGTTTGTCCTATACTTTAAGTTTAACCATAATATTTGCCAGTAAATCATAAGTATGTCTGCAACAAATGTCGTAAGGGGATTTTGGTGACTTCTTTTAACCTCTAATTCACTATTTTTCAAACTTTTGACCAACCATCAGCAATGTCATTGCCCCAACTTGGTTGCTGAGTAGCCTTAGGCAAAATGTAGGATAGCAAGGCATAACCCAAGAATAATCTTTCATCCTTGGGGTCGAGGAGGGAAAGGTGGAAGCAGAACTCCTGGAACAGCACTGCTTCTGCCACCTCAGACCAGATGTACATTGTCCCAGTGTGGGAGAAACAAACTGTCTCTTCACTTGCTTAAGTTATTCAATCACTTTTTGGCAAGACTTCAAGCAGTTTTCGCTGCAGTTAGTTCTAAAGGGGGCATAAAGTTTTACTACTTTGAAATGACAAGCTTAAGGACATTCATGATAGGCTCAGGAGGGTCTCTGTTGGGTCTCAGGAAATGTCTCATCAAAGTCATTCTCAGGAGTTCCAGGACAGGACTGCATTTTTGGACCTGCAATTATTTTGCCCTCTATGCAGTGATTTCTATGTCTTAGAAAGAAAAAATAATAATATTAATAATGGTGAGTGGGATGAGAAGTCCCTTCACATTCTATTTTATTATTCATTTAGGCAGATAATTATTTGAGACTACCTTAATGGAAGTGCATGCTATACAAGTAAGAAATTATTTCATGCATGTCAGTTCTTTCAGGATGCTGTTGCTGTAATCATTCACTGAAAAGACCTATTGTTAATTTTTAAATGGAGAAGAAAACAAGCCCATGGGCACAAGGTTCAGTGAGCAGTCATAATGTGGTGAAGAAGAGGCAGGAAGGAGGCCCAAAAGGCAGGAACCGGCTGGGGGCCATCCCAAAGGCCATGGCAGTAAAGGGTATATGTGGATGGACACCACGAACTGTACCAAACAATGCCAAAAACGTTGTCTACCATACTTACTTCATCCTTAAAGAAACTCTATGATATAGTTATCATCTTTAGCATCCTTTTATAAGTGAGGAAATTAAAGCCCAGAGGAGTTAAATAATGTGTCAGTTGGGGTCTTGTGAGGAGAAGAATCTGAAACAGGTTTAGAAGTGCAAGAGATTTATCGAATAAATGCCTGTGAAAACTAAAAGAAAGGGAACAGGAGTCGTCAGGGAGAATCTTCAGACCATGGTGTGGATGGGACGCTGTAAAAGGAAAGAGGGAAGGAAGGATGAATAGAAAGAACCCCGGACCACAGCACAGTTGGTGCAGCTTTACACAAGCCAATGGGAGTCCCCAAACAAACATGCTCATTGGAAGAGTCCTGGGGAGGGAGGGCTGTGTTGGCACCATTAGTCTTGTCATGTGCAGTCATTGCTGGGAGCATCCCAAGGGAAGTGTGATCTTGATACCAGCCTGGTGCTGGATTCGAAGCTGTCAGTCAACTATGTCCCTGTGGCAGGTTCTCTTGGAGAAGGTCTAAGCAGGTATTTCCACAGATGCCACTGTAACTTGCCTTGAAGGTGAAACTAGGATTTGATCATGGGCTGTCCGAGCACTGTGCAATGGTCTGAAATCTTCCTTGATCTGGTTAAAGAAGTCAAAAGGCAATATAAATATCTTGATACCGTATTTGCTATATTTCAGGAGTTGGCAAACTTTTTATATAAAAGACCATAAAGTAAATATCTTACTGTTTGCAGGCATATGGGGTGTCTGTCACAAATACTCAGCCCTGTTTGTCCTAGTGAGAAAACAAATGGGAGAGGCTGTGTTCTAATAAAATTTTATTTATGCAAAAACAGGCACCAGGCCGAATTTGACTCAGGGGCCATAGTTTGCCAACCCTTGCTCTGTGTGACAAGAAACAAATGTCAGATCAAAGAGGAAACAAAAGTAGTAAGCTGTAGAAGATGAAGGCATGAGAACCCAGCATCAGCTCTGAGATAGTTTAGCTGTGTCCCCACCCAAATCTCATCTTGAATTATAGCTCCCATAATTCCCACGTGTCATGGGAGGGACTGGGTTGGAGGTAAATGAATCATGGGGTGGGTTTTCCCATGCTGTTCTTGTGACAGTGAATAAGTCTCATGAGATCTGATGGTTTTATAAAGGGGGGCTCTCCTGCACATGCTCTCTTGCCTGCTGCCATGTAAGAAGTCCCTTTACTCTTCCTCCATCTTTTGCCATGATTGTGAGGCCTCCCCAGCTGTGTGGAACTGTGAGTCCATTAAACCTTCTTCCTTTATAAATTACCCAATCTCAGGTAGGTCTTTATTAGCAACATGAGAATGGACTAATACAAGCTCAATCAGCCCATTTTCTTCACAACAACTTCTTAGCTGTCATGTAGACTCACATAAGGTCTCTATTTTCTATCCAAGAGAAAACTCATATATACACTCTTAGTGAGGACAAAATAGAAAATAGTTTCTTCACATTCCTGACACATTCTTTCCCTGGGCCAGGAAAACAGAGTAGGCCATAGGTGACTTAGTGATATGGATTCTGCTGAGTCCTCACACTGGAATGACAGGGCGGGTTGAATGCAGAACACAAAATAGGAGAGTGCCTTTTTAAAGGCATTTGAGAAGGATAAGAAGATTTCTGTCTGAAATTAACATTATGCATCATTCATTCATTCATTCAAATACTAATGGAGTCCCACTTTAATCTTGATCATGTGCTGATACTAAAGATACAAAAAAGATTGTCATGGATTCTACACATTAAGAGGCCACAGTTCATCAGAGAAAAGACAACACAGTACAATACGGGCTATGGTACAGTAAAGCAATGGTCTGTATGGATCTGTATGGATTGCCCTCTTCTAGGCAGCTCCCCACTCCTTTCTTCTCTCCCAGGAAAAGGCAAACAGATCTAGCCTCCACTGGCTTAGCTAGGAACAGATGTTTAGATGATCTTTCCTTTCTGACAAGAATACCTTATTGGCATATGAGGCGCCTATTGTCCAGGGTGTGTTAGTGCAAAAAAGAGACACAGTCAGGGAGGAAAGCAGTCTGAGTATATGAAGTCCACTTCACAATTTTATATAAGTTGCCCTCTCTGGATGAAGAATCTGACTCTACATCTCAGTGTTCCCTTCAAAATGAATACAAAGTTCTATAGGGTCAGGAAAGAACTGGAAAGTCTCAATCTGTGGCCACTCTTCATGGCAGGGAAAGCTAGACTCATGGTGAAGAAAAGCTTTTCCTCATTGCAAACTGCATTCCAAGTTGCCACATTTTTGTATGTTTGTTTGTTTGTTTTTTGAGACAGAGTCTTGCTGTGTCACCTAGGCTGGAATGCAGTGGCACAATCTTGGCTCACTGCAAGCTCCGCCTCCCAGGTTCACGCCATTCTCCTGTCTCAGCCTCCTGAGTAGCTGGGACTACAGGTGCCCACCACCACGCCCAGCTACACTTCTTTTGTATTTTTAGTAGAGACGGGGTTTCACCGTGTTAGCCAGGATAGTCTCAATCTCCTGACCTCGTGATCTGCCTGCCTTGGCCTCCCAAAGTGCTGGGATTACAGGCATGAGCCACTGCATCCAGCCCAAGTTGCCACATATTTTAAAATACACTTATATTTTAAAACTACCCACCATCTCATTCCACATAATGCTTAAATAAACCAGCCAGGCAGAAAACCACATAAAAATTAAATTTCATTTTAAAAACATGATTTTTATAACTTGTATTTATGCCCAGCTACAAATCAGAGAAATAGAAAACATATACATTAAAAAAAAGTTTTTGTTTTTGTTTTTGTTTTTGTTTTTCAAAAAATATGCCAACTCCAAACAAAGATGGCACAAAAATGCCCACCTACTCGGTGCAATATTTTTTCGGGTAATAGTTGCATCTATCTGATAGTATTATAAAAACATGAAATCAATAAATTATATGCAGATTTCTTAAATTATGTGTCTAGAAGAGTGATCTGGACTGTTCATGAAGTCAAAAAGCAACAACAAAACAACAATAGCTGCTCACTACTTGGTTCCATGTAGACCTCATGTCAATTTCCAGACTATCATACTATTGTTTTCTAGTCTAGGAAAGTCTTGAATTACAGATCATTCCCACTAAAGCATATTCACTTGTCCCAAGAACATTTACTTCTTCACTTTATATTCTACTCAAAACTCAAGCCAGTCCCTTGGGTCCTAAGATATGAAAAGCACCAAATCCACAGATAGTCTGAGTTGGTATTTCAAAGCTTTGAAAGTGAAATATAAGAAATTGTATTGGACTTGTGATAAATGAGAAATATAGTGGCATATTTATGACACTTTAACTAATTGGGCTGGTCGTTGTGCTTCCTGGCTCAGATGTATCACTGCACTACCATAGGTCAATATACTTCAGGTGGTGTTCTCAACTCAGAAACATGCACGGGCCGCATCTCTGATGGAGCTCTTGGCAAATCACTTGAATTACATTCCCTAATATTCAACAGATGCCTATAACCCACATGGCAAACAGATACATTCAGTCAGTAGTTCACCATAACATTATATTGAAATGAATACAAGAACCCATGTATAATATTTAATAAAAACACAAAGAATTGTAAATGGCATAACTCCAGAGTTCATTACTGCTCAAACTGTCTCAACTTTCATAGTAGCATATATTCCACTGACCAAATCAGTGTGTATTTATCATCAGATTCTCTCTTACTCTTTGGCAAGAAAGCAAGTGGAATATTCAACATGAGCTTGATTTAGAATAGATAGAGGCAGACAGACCCTGTAGCTTTGGATGTTACTGAAAAGAGAAGTGATTTATGATGTCATTTGTGTTTACATATAATTCATATTCTGTTAGGGCTACATCATTTTCTTCAAGTTTAAAGGTTTCTTGGAATGGTATCTCACCACTCCCCTCCTCTTCCCGGCCAACCTTCCCCTCTCCTTCCCTACTGTTTTCCTCCGCTTCACAGCCCACATGTCTTATAGGACAAGTTTCACTTGGAAATGAACAAAACTCTGTGAAGAAGTGAGGCCAAAGTTAGAAATGGAAACATCCATCTTCATCTTTACCAGTGATTCCAAATTCTTGTGATTCATTTATGGGAAAAGGAAGAGCAGTAAAACAGATAGGGCAAAATAGAGAAATCTTCCTTAGACACCCATTATCCTAATGGCAAAGCTTCTAATGGGTAAAGGAAACTGTTGAGAGGTGATACTCTTGCCAGTTTTTAAAATTCTGTATTTGCACTGTAATTAACAAAGAATAACCACTTGCAGTTTCAATTATAGCAAATGCTCTACTCCATCATGCCCGTCAAACTACATTTGAATAATACTTCTGTTGACAATCAAGAAGCATTTGGGAGGCATTCCAGCAGTGGTTTTTAGGTGAAGATATTTGATCCCTCTGTTTATATAGTCTAGTTTACTGTAGAATCATCTCAGATCAAAAGTAATGTCAATTGATTGAATTAAAATGTACAGAATAAAATCCACAAATTAGATCGGATGTCTGATTATGATCTTTGATCAAAAAAAGTACACGAAGCACATTTTCTGAATATATAAAGTGTTGTCCAGTATAGTATAATACCACATGTTGTAAGGAGTTTAATAAACACAAATCAGTGGAATTTATTTGTATTGTTTGATCTGTTTTAGTGTCATAAAATATGTATGGAAATGACATATACAGAAGCAGCGTTCCTAAATAACCTGGCATTGAAAAAATAAGGAGAAATTCATCAAACAGACATACATATAGCTCATTCAGAGACTAGAGAGCATTCTGATATAATTACTGTGATTCTGTTTCATTGCCAACAAAGGAACGAAGAGACTGCATAGTAATTCTCTACTCCCACATACTTTTGGTTGTACAACAGGTCCAAATAAGACTCTACGGATCTTGGATTGTCCAGACTATATGACTTGACTATTGGTGGGCTTTTTCTCCCAGTAATGTTCTGCAGGTGGTGGTGGGGGAGATCAGTAAACCTATGAGCTGGCTGTAAATATGCCCTCAGGAGATCTGTTGGGGATTTTAAACATTTTAGATACAAGGCAGAATCAACTCATTTTGAAAAGAAAGCACTCTATGCCTGGAGAATACACCTTCCTTAGGGCAAAGAAAAAAACTCTGCCAAAATCAAACTTCTATACCCAGGAATACCATGGCATGATTCCAATAGGTTCAGTTCTGAGATAGAGTGGAAGGCTAAACTCCAGGGCTGCTTCTTGCAGTTCCTCCAGCACACAATACCTTAGTCTGAATCCCAAAGCCACTCAAAAAATTGTTCAAAAGTTTGCAACAGATGGGTTCAAAATCTAATGCATTTAGAAATAGTTGGCCTATCCTTGAGGTATTTGAGCACAATGTATGTGATAATATATCTCACTTTTAAAGCAGTGTTCCACTGTTATAGCATGAGTCCTTATTTTGGACTCTAAAAATAATTTTATATTATGTCTATATTTGTTAAGAAGCTTGTAGAAAAAAAGTGTTTGGGGTAGACCAGTAGGGCAAGGGCAAGAAAGAGGAAAGCTTCCCATATTCTGCATTAATTTAATTTCTTTTTTCTCTTTGCAAGCTTTAAAAAGAAGGGGGAAAGGATGAAATTATTTGAAGGAACAAGAGGGTAAAGAAATAAAGATAAACAGAGTTAAGGTGTAATTGCACACTATAATTTGCTAACAAAGAATTTTGTAGGTTGCCAACCTGTATAAATTACATGCAGTTGGGAAAAGACTTCCAAGCAGAGAGAAATATAATTGCTTCATCTATTTTTTTTCTCAGTCAATGTTTCTAACACTAACTCTATTGTATGACTGAACTGTACAAAATTACACTA